>NC_138583.1:19312552-19677877 GCF_964289735.1 Phaethon aethereus | reverse complement strand
TGTCGGCCTGCTGGCCAGGGGCTGGACCCCAGGGGGAACACGTCCCGGCGGGAAGGAGCCCTGCGCCCTCGATGCCAACTGCCTCTGCCACTCCCTCACCAACGGGCTGCTGGAGGATTTCCCCGCCTTCACCAGGAGCCCCCCGAAGCCGGAGCCTCGACCTCAGGTAGGTGCCAGGGTGCCCTGCACTGGGCGCGGGCTCTGCCCCGGGGTCCATCGCCCACTCACCGCTCTCCCCTCTGCAGGGCAGCGCCTGGCCGTACCCCCGGCAGAGCTCGGCCCACGCCCAGCGCATCGCCAGGGCCAAGTGGGAATTCTTCTATGGCCCCTCAGACGGCCCGAATACAGGTAAGAAGTTGGTGGGGGGGATGCCCTTGGCCACGCTGACCTCTCCTTTGCAAGTCTGAGTCTCTGCCAGGACTCCCTGTGGGGCTGCCCCATCTCTTGGGACTTGTCGGTGCCCACTGGACAGCCGAGATCCCCCCAAGATCTGCCAGTCCGTGTCCTCCTGCAGCCAGATCCCGCACTCACCAACCTCCCCACAGAGTCCCCTGCAGCTGTGTGAAGTATCATGCAAAGGGGGTGAGGCAGATCCCTGGCCCCTGGCAGCCCCCGGCTGCTTCTGCAGAAGGGCTTTGGGGTTCCAGCGGGGGCTCAGGGCTGGCAGCGGGTGCACTAGCACCGACAGCACCCGCCCCTTCCCCGCTCTGCCTCTCCCCACACTTATTCCCTCCGGCTCCCCCTCTCCATTCGCCGGTGCCCATCACACGACGACCCCGCTCTCAGGGGGTGTGTGTGATGCCGCAGGAGCAGCTCCTCGGTGCTCCCCGGCACAGCCCTCCACAGCTCTGAGCGCTCGGGGCTTCCTTGCAGGCTCCTCTGCCCCCGACTCCGCGCCCCTGGCCGAGCCTCCTCAGAAGCCCATCTGCCCGCTGCCCACCGAGCCGCCGGGGTCAGTGCCTGAGCACAGCCTGAGCCATGTGGAGGTGGAGATAGAGACGTCTCCTCCGGGCAGCCAGAAGCCCAGCTCCTGCAAGACTGGGATTATAAGGAGGACGGTGAAGTACTCGGAGACAGACCTGGACACCGTGCCGCTGAGGTGCTATCGCGAAACCAACATCGACGATATCCTGGCCGAGAAGGAGGAGGTGGATTCGGCGATTGAGAGCCAGAAGGACAGCGAGAGCAACCCAAGCTTTGGGGGCACGCCAGGCAGGAGGAACAGCACACCAGAGGAGCCCACCACCCTGGGCACCGGCTTCCCGAAGGACGGGCTGCGGGATGGGGATGCGGATGAGGACGATGAAGTGTTTGAAGCAACGAGGAAGGAGAACAGGGAAAGGTGAGGCTCCGTGCATGAGGGCAAAAAGCTCCTCACCCTTATTGTCCCCTGCATGGCAAAACGGGCTCTGCTGGATGAGTGTCTGAGCCAAAAATCCCAGTAGCTCCGATGTGAGCTGGGGGCGGGGGTCAGACATTGCCCTGCTGGGATTGGGACTGGATCTGGGACTGAGACTGGGAGGGGGCCCTCACTGCCCTGTGGAAAGAGTAGGGCAGCGCAGGTGACCCAGCCCTGGGCGCTGCGCCACGGGCCTCGCCACCCTGGGGTGAGCCCTGCGGCTCAGGTCGCCCGTCTGAGCTGAGGCTTCCCGGCACGCGTCCCGCCAGGTTAATTACATCCTGCCCCGGTTCTGCCGGGCGTTGGGGTGGCGGTGTCAGGGCACTCGGGCCCAGGCCGTGTCCCGGAGCGGCTGTGCGCCGGCGGGCTGCCCTGCCCTCCGCAGACGGCTGTGCTTCGGCAGCGGGGAGCGGTCCCTTTGGCTTGGCCTCAGTAGGTATTTGCCGTGTTTGGGGAAAAAGAGTGGGGGATGCGTCGGGCTGGAAAAAGCCTTTTGTTGTCTTTTGTGTCATTTTTCACTTGTGTGGCAAAACACCCTGTGCTGGGAGGCTGATGGGGTGGGTGACACCAAGGTTATCGTTCAGTTGCCCGCCTGTAGGCAGCCAAGCCCATCCGAGCTGCCGTCTGCCCTGTGCCGGGCTCTGGCAACTAGTACCTGTGAGAGATGGAGCTTTGGCCTGGTGGCACAAGACTCTGCCCGTGGAGTGTCCTCTGGAGCGACAGGCGTCATCCGCCTGTCCAGGAGGCATCAGGAGGGGCTGTGTGGGACAGCCGCCCGGAGGGGAAAGGCCCTGGCAGGGAGCGGGAGATGCCTGTGCAGGCAGCGGCAGCCAAGGACGTCTCCTGACATGGTGCGCATGGGTGAGATGCGGGGGCTCAGCATCATCGGCAAGTGCTCCGCAGGAGCGAGGAGAGGTCTTGCCTGGGCAATGCAAAGCCGGGGCGATGCCTGGGATCGCGTGGCTGCGTGCGCCCACCCAGCTGTGCAACAGGCAGACGAGGAGCATTTAGGTGGAAATAAAGGAACAGAGAAGCTTTGATGTCAGCGGTGGAAAAAAATAATTAAAATGTAACTCCCAGTGGTGCCCCTGCGCTGGGAAGGAGAAGCACAAAGATGCTGGGCTGATGGGGACGGAAGATGTGCGTCCCGAGGGGAGTTGGGCTCCTGCCAGTTTGTCCAGCCCTTGCATCTCTAGTGGAGGGTGTGGATAGGTCCCTCCCTGCCACCGGCCCTGTCCTCAGAAAGTCTGGGTTCTAGAGAAAACCTGAAAATAAGCCATTTTTAATATTTTTTTTCCCAAATGAATAGTGATGGAAGCTTTGAGTAAAGTACAAAGTTGTTATCACTGCAAGCAAGTTCTTCAAGCTACTGTAACAATTATCTTGCATAGTGATATTTTATTTCCAAATATGTGTCTTTATTTCCAAATATTTCCAAATATTTCCAAATTTTCCAAATTCCATAGGCCACTACAAATCCTATGAGCTGTAAGCCTAGACCTGCTTTTTGCCTCCTGAGATACCTTACTGTAGCTCTCCAGACAGCGCTGGAAAGCTTGGATATATCCTTAAATGCATTGCTGCCCCTAGAGACGGTGCTCCCGGTATAATTACCGACGTGTAAATAGGGGCATCACATTCATTTTGCATGGCTGCTTTGTAGACCAGTGGCTCTTTTGAATTCCAGCCCCTTGAATATTTCCAGGTAGGTGCAGACCTGGTGGGCAGTGTCTTGAAAATCATGAGCCTCAAACCGTGAGCTTGTTTAGTCCCTGCATCGCAGCCCTGGGTTTTTGCTTACGCACTGTTTCTGAGCTCTGCAGCTGCAGTCCTCCTCCCTGTTTACTGGTTACCAGTATTGATGGTTTCTGCTTCAAGCTTTCTGCTTTGCCTGCTCACAGGAGGGGTGATGCCGGGGAGATTAAGAAGCCCTCGGGATCCTTGAAGCCAGCACTGAGCTGCTGTACCCCGGGCCTGGCCCCATAGCTGTGAAGGACCAGCCCTACAAAATTACTTTGTAGGCACCTTTGGGTGCTGATTTGCAGCACTTAGACATGTAAATCCCTTTGAAAATCTAGCCTTAAAGGTTTAGCACTCTCTGTGAGGGGGATGGCTTCGTACTATCTCGTTTTCCTTCATATTCTGGCCAAAGAGAGTCATCTTTGGTGATTGACACTCCCAAAATAAGAGAGCGTGCTAACAGCTGGCCAGACGTGCTAAAAACACCCAACACCAAATCAAATGAGACATGGAAAGCCACGGAAGAAGTGATGTCTTCCTCCAGCAAATCTGCTCCTTGAATATATTTAGTCAGATCTACTGACTCTAACGACTAGTCTAAGCCTTTACTGTCTTTATTCCCATTAGTCCCGGAGAGCCGAGACCTGCCAGCGAGAGCGGGCTCAATCCCCTTCCTCAGCCCGCAGCACCGGTGCCTTGGGCTGATGAGAGAGAAGAGGCTTTGCGGGGGGTGCCCCACGCCCCCGAGAGCGCGGGGGGCTGGTGGGAGGCAGAGATGCCTTTACTCCATGCAAGCAGAGCAGCTTTGCCCAGGAATGCCCTTGGACCTGCTACCTGGGGAGCCTTTCCAGAGCTTTTGTGCTGCTTGGTGGAGGGAAAAACAGCTGCAGGGCAAGCCTTGTTGGGCATTAAAAAATGGTTACAGCCCGGATTTCATCAGCTGTATAAGCATAGGCTTAGCCTGCCTGAGTCGCCGCAAGCCTCTGATGTGTCGTGCTGAGGCCGAGCCGCGGTCCTGGAGCCCAATGTGGCCACAGAGCCGCAGCTCGGGGTGATGCTCCCGTGTCCCGCAGGCTCCCGCTGGCAGGGCTGGAGAGGGGACGCTCGGGGGGACGCTGGCAGGCGCCCGCTGGTGAGCGGGACCGGGCACCTGCATGTCATGGGGGAGGACTGGGGCAGCGCGACCCCAGCATGAGGGCATGGACATGGCAGGGGAGTGTGGGCAGCCGGCGCGGGATTGCAGCGCCCGTGGTCAGCGCCTGCGGCGGAGCACGGGCTGGAGGTGGACACCGAGTCCTGAGAGTGGGGAGCTGTGTGGAGGAGCCTGGGGGGTGCAAGGAGCTGCTGGAGCTGGTCTGTACAAACGCTTTGTTCAGAGAGGATGAAGCAAGGGGCTGCTGGTGCTGTACAGCCTCACCTTCTTCGAGCTGAGCTGGGATCCCCACACGGCGCCTGCCGTGCCTGTGCAGGCAGGAGGAGCAGGGCATGGCAGGGTGCAGTCAGGGGCCTGGAGGGACACAGGAGCATTCGGCAGAGAGAGAAAATCGCTGAGGGTCTGTGGAGAGAGATTTTCCCCTCTTCTTCCCACTGCTGGAGACGGTGCAGCTCTGCAGCACCAGGGGGGGAGGACGGGGCGAGCCCCTTCCCTTCCGTCAGCCATCAGACGGAGCTGCTGAAGCCCAGTTGCTCAGATGCCCGCAGTCCCCGCGGGCAGACCTTTGCCCGAGGCACTGCTGGCTTTGGCACTGATGTGCAACGCAGCGTGGCTGTCGGCTCCTGGGATCGGCTTCCCTTCCATAGCCGCCTGCCCTTCTCCCCGGGAAGGCCACCTCTCCCGCCCCAGCTCAAGGCTGGAAAACTATTCGCTTCTCTGCTGCCCGTCGCCCTTGCGCAGATGCTCGATTGCAGCCTCTGCGTCTCCTCCCCTCCTCTGCTCCTCCCAGCTGCGCTTGTCTGGCTCGGTGGCGGTGCGGTGACCCTTCCCAGTGACCCTTCCCGAGGGGGCTGGAGTGGGGTTCAGGAGGGTGGCAGCCAGGGAGGTCTGGGCAGCGTGGTGGGGGCTGATGAAGCATCTAGGTCCGAGCAAGAGCGGTGTGTGTGAGCAGCGTTGCGCCCGTGCTGCTGTGACTGGATCCTTCTGGAGCTGAATGGCTTTGCGCTTGGTATTTTGGAGTGGAGAGATTGCTTCCAGAGCTCGGACGGCGTGGACAAAACCAGCTGTGTTTTTTCTGTGGCTTGGTGGCAATGCACTTGATGACAATGAGCCCAGCTCCCTCTCCTGGGAACAAGGTCCCTTCCATCCGCTGGCGTTGTCCCCCCCGGCACAACCCGTCTCCCTTCTTATGGATTCGAGGCGCAAAACGGAGCCAGCAGCCTTAGCTCAGTTTGGTAGCATGCAGCTGGGTGGTAAGTACAGTGAATGCACATTCGCACTTGTAAAGCTCATCTGCAGATGTTAAAGAGGTCTCTTCTGCCTTGTCCTCGCCGGAAAGCCACCCCACCTCGGAGGTGGCTGCTCCTGGGGCTCCTGCGGGAATGGTAAGAGCATCGCGTGGTGCTGCACAGCCAGGGAAACACTGGTGGATGGGTGAGAGCAGCCTCCACCCTGCCTTGCTCACCCACGCCTGCCTTAGCTGCGCTCCCCTTGCAGCCAGCCGGCACCCTGGGGGAGTCAAGCTGCCAGCTCTTGGCCTGCTGGAGTAATCAGGGTGAGATTTTTGAGCTGTATGTGAAGGCTAGTGAATGAAAATCATTTGGTGCTTGTAATAATAATGCATCTTCTGAGCCCTCTGTACAAAGCTGTTTGTTCATAACAAACGTTATGACAAGCTGGAGCAATTCCTCTCCTTTAATCAGAGGAGAGAGTGGCATAACAAATGATTTTCTGCCGCTTTAATAAAATGATAGCGGCTTATGAGTAAAGTAGGCTTTTAGGGCTGTGTTTATGCTTGTACAGCTGAAGCACTGATGTTCCCTGGGCTGGAAATGGCCCTGCTGTCACGTGCTCAGATGGATGGGCAGGCTGCCCTTCACCTCATTTACAGGTCAAAACACTCAGGGCTTCAGGATTTAGAAACTCCCGTGTTGGGCTGGACCCAGACCTGCGTTGGAGACAGGCTGGGCCTTCTTGCAGGGCTGATCCCTGACAAGATGATGAGCCAGGACCAAGCATGGCCTCTAGGACATGGGCCAGCTCAGGTCCCTGAACCCAGAGCTGGGTGTGAGGCTTCCTCTGTACTACCTGGGGGAACCTGGGGCTCAGCATCGCCTTGTGCTGGGCTCCAGATGTGTCCTGGGACCAGCCAGCAAACCTTGTAGGTAGGCGTTGGTCATGCTCTGAGCACAGTGCTCAACGACCACAGTGCTGCGTTCATGGAAGAAGGTGTCACGCTGTCCTGAGCAGCTTCAGGAGCCTTCTGGGTGCTGGGAGCTCTGAAGGCTTGTGGAAAATTCAGGCATTTCCAGACTTGGTTGTAAATGGAGCTGGACCACATTCTTCTGGTGCTTGAGCCCTTTATTGGATCTAAGCTCAAGTCAAGTGACTGGGAGTAGTAGCCATCTCATAAGCTTCTTATGAGGATGAGCCACTAAAAGAACAAAAATCTGTGGCGCATTAAAGGAGAAGCATATGTCTGGAGGGAGGCCCACCCCAGTCCCTCTTCCCATGATGTCTTGGGCAGGCGAGGCATTTCCTTGGAGGTCTCCACATGTTCAGAGGAGATTTCTGCCTGCCCCAGTTTCCTTCTGGAGCAGCGCATGGGCTTTTGTTTCACGGCTTTGATCCCTTGCTCCTCAGTGACCAGTTCTTCTCACTTTCTTTCTCTCTAGGATCATGGACCGAGACACACAGGGTATGCTCAAGTCTCCAGTGCCCTTCCTCCTAGGGCACAGCCTCTCCAAGGATGGCATGGACTCTTTCAGCAAGCATTTTGAGAGCATCATGGAGTCCCATCGAGCCAAAGGCACATCTTACACCAGCCTGGACTCCATTGACATCCTCTCCTCTCCAGCCCGCACCCACGGGACCTTTTTCACTTTTGACCTCCCAACCCTCACCCCAGAAATGCAGGGACAGATCCGAGACAGCGCCAAGCTGATCGAGGAGAACTTTGCTCCTCTGGCTCACTTGGAGCTGGACTCTGGGACCAGTTCAGCCACAGATGCGCCCTGGATGGAGAGGGAGGAGAAGCGGGGGAGACGAAGGAAGGGTGCTCAGCACAGCCCTTGCTGCTCAGAGGACAGCTTTGGTACTCCCTTGGCCTCCAACATGAGGTGAGTGACCAAAGTTGCTTGCCATCCAGCTGGGCCACCAAAGCGCAGTATGGAGTGTAACCCTGTGCAGCACGTTTTACAGCCAGAGCCTGCCCTGTGTTCCTGAGGAAGGGTCAGGACTGAGTGTGCTAGATTTTCTGTGAAGCAGCTGATCAGGCCAATGATCACCATGGTGTTGTGGTAGGCGTGTTGGTGGGAGCACATCTCCTTTTCCATCTTTGCCAACTTTCTTGGTGCTGGAGGGCTGTAAGGTTTCCTCCAGCCTAGCAACCAGGGAGTCCCAGGACTTCAATCCCATAGTGGTTCCCATTGCAGGACAGTCCAGCATCTGTGGTGGCTGTGGGGAGAGGCCAGTGAGAACTTGAATACCAGTAGAAATTCAACAGCTTTTCCCTCCTGGAGGTCAAGACCGTGACACTGCTGTGTCCCTCACCATCCATCCAAGTCTCAGCCTCCTGTTTCTTGAGGGCAAGAGTCCCATGACCTTGTACCTATTGTCCTGGCTTCCTGAACTTCCTCAGCCTCGTGTATGTTGGGAGATGGAGAGCAGAGATGAGCACAGCCCAGCAGAGGCCCCCTGTACATTGCTCCAGGCCTGCCTGCACCGGGTTCAGGATGTCTGCTCCATGGCTGGGGAGATTTCTGGTGGAACAGGCTGTGGGAGCTCAGCCCCACCACTTCCAACCTGTCCCTGTGTGAGACCATGTCCATGCTGAGACACTACCTTCCTGCACTCCTTCGCCTTCCAGCAAGGTCCTGGGCTGAGGCACTTGTGATGTGGCAGGTTGGCAGGCCACGTCTTTTCCCTTTTCCAGGGTATGCTCATCTGGAGTGTGATTAGGTCTGGTCTGGATGTCAGGTCTGGACCAGTGGTTCAGCTGCAGAGCTGGTGGCTCTTGGAGAACTTGGTGTCTCAGTCATGCTAGTGCTGACCTTCCTGTTTGCATTGCCTCCCTGAAAGGTCTCTGTGCCCAGTGACCTTCTGTGCAATGCCAGAGCCTCCTGAATCCCTCACCCACTTTCTAGGCTTTGGTCTTTTCCACACCAAACATTTTGGCTTTGGTCTCTTCCAGACCAAACCTATATCACTTCTGGTTGCAACCTGTGCCATCCTCGTAGGCTCAGCTTGGGGTGGCCAGGTGGGGATCTGAGCTCTGTGTCCTCTCTGGTGTTTGCAGTCAAGAGAGGAGAATGGGTATCGCATCTGCTCTGTGGTCCCTTGATCACTCCAAGGGCATTTTCAGGCAGAGAGGCGCTGGATTAGGCCTTCCCTTTCTTTGGGGCACCGAAGCCAGGGACGTGGTGGCACAGGGGCCAGGCAAGCTGTGTGCAATAAAACCGGTGATGTCCAAGAGGCACGAGGCAGCAAAGCGTGGCAGCATCCAGCCACGATTAGTGCTCTCTGCAGGAAGAATTGGCTTCCTATTCCTCTGCCAAGGCAAGGGACCAAAACAGAGCACCCTGGAGAAACCGAGAGGACTTACCGTCCACAGGGTGCCATTGTACCACAGCAACGCCGCTGCAGGGGCACGGGGAGGCGTGAGGGTGCAGAGACACAACTGGCAGCAGGAACAGCAATGAGGTGGCTTAACAGAGGTTTTTCCTTGCTGTTTTGTAGTCGGTGGAGCACGGAGCGTGCCGGCAGTGCCAAGGACGCTGCAGCTCTGTGCTCCCCTCCTAGCTCAGGTTTCAGAGCAGCGCTGGGCTGCAGCACAGGCCATGGAGGGCTGTCGTGTGTGTCCCCACCATTGCCCAGGTACATTCTGTGCTTGCTGCCATCGTCCCTAGCTGAGGGAAGGTTTAACTGAAGCATCAGGAAACTGTTCTGCCCTGGGTCTTTGCTGAGCCCAACTTTGCTAAGCCTCTTCTTTTCTCTTGCTGCCCTGGCCAGCAGCAGGCAGCCCCTCTGCTTTTGCTGGGAGAGGAGCTTGGGAAACCCAGCTGCAGCCCTGGCTGGACTCCCCGGCCTGAGGACCACGGAGGCTTGGGCTTTCCAAGCCAACCTTGCATTCTGTTAAACACGCACACAGGGTCCCAAGCAACTGTCTTTCCCCATTTAGAAACGGTTCCCTTGGTTATCGGTAGGTCACTGCACAGCTCTTAGTCCCCGTTTCTTCAGGCCCCGTTTCTTGCCCACCTCCAGGGCTGTGGGTGATGTTCAGACCCACCATGCTGCCCCGCAGCAGGTGCCCTGGCTCCAGCAGTGACCTGAAGCAGAGGCTGCAGGAAAGACAGTGAGAAATGAGGCGTGGGGGGAGCAAGGCCCAGCCGCAGGCCCCGGCAGGCAGCAGCCCAGCTCTCTGCTCCCCGGCATGGAGCAAGCGTCCCCTCGCAGCCCCTGTGGGCGATGGCAGCGGGGGAGGCAGGTGTGGTTGGGACCTGCTGTCTCGTGCAGTGGGGAGGAGTGGAGATTGGGACTGGGAGCAGGAACTAGGCTGGGAAGCAGGGAAGGCATGGGGTACCAGGGGCTGAGAAAGCCCATCATCTGCAGGGTCAGTCCTCGGGAGGCAGGGCCTTCTGGCAAGGGAGAGGTACAAGAAGTTTCCTCTTTCCCCATCACTGGTGCTACCAACTTTCTAGACTATGAGTGGAGCCGACCATGAAGCTGAAGCTTCCCAAGTAGTTTGAAGAAGTGTGTGGGCTGGTTGCTCAAAGGGTTCCATGAGCTGGAGCCAGCGGCTCCTGGTGCGTGGCAGGGCTGATCTGCTCAAGCAGGGAGTATCCGTGTGATGCTCCCATTAAGGGGTCTTTAATGGAAACTGCTGGGGAAAGCTCAGGAACCTCTGCAGCCATTGTAATGCAACATCACTGGCGCCAGCGGGGTCAGAGCGGGGCATTCGCCACTGCCCACGGTCACAAGCAGTACAGACCCACTGCCACCAGCTCAGGTGGACTGGGGACCTCAGGCAGGGGGGCTCTGGGGTGGAGGCTGTGCTTTACGCTGGCTGTCAGCCTCAGGGTAGGCAGAGGTGACCTTGGGCTGCAGGGCTTTGGTGTGACGGGTGCCTGGTGATGAACACCAGTGGGTCTAGACCTGTGTGTGCTGCCCTGCAGCCATCCCTCTTGTGCCCCTGAAACCTTTGATGTTATTTGTTGCTATGGTTAGGGTCTGGATGCCCCTGCAGCCCATGACTTTCTGTCTCTCTCGGTGGCAGAAGCAGCCAAGCCGGTGATGCCCCTGCACAGCCGGGGAGACACGGTGCCCCCATGGCCAGCGGCCTTGGTTCACGCAGCCTTGTGGCTCATGCCAAGGCCCTGGTGTCCCTCGGCACAAGATAGTCTGAGACCACAGTTTTATTTTGACCTTGCGCCTGGGGAGAGTGCCTCAGTGCAGACCCAGCAACGCCTCCCCGGGCACTGGGATGCCTCCACCTCCTCCAGCAGCCTTGGTTAAAAGGGAGGGAGCAGTGGCTGAACAGCAAGCGACCCCAGCAGGACACCCCACGGTGGCACTCCCAGTGTGTGAGTAGGTTATCGCCCCATTTGGGCGGGAGGTGAAGGTGTGCAGGTCCCTGCTGTCACTGGGCAGAGGGCTGCAAGTAAAACTGTCTGTCCCCGGGGCTGTGATGGTGGCCCACAGAGTGCGTGAGGGGCAGAGCCCTCCTCTGGGGGGGTCCCTCCGGGATTGGGGGGAACCTCTGGGGCTGGCTGAGGGCACATGCGGTGCTGCTGAGGTGGTGGGACAAGAGCTGGGGCAGCCCTGGGGACCGCAGGGAGGTCACTCCTGCGGTGGCAGCCAGACTTCTGCAGCGGTGGATGCAAATCTCTGGGTTTTGCCACTCTGGCGCGTGTGAGCGGGAGCCCAGATGCCGCTTCACCTGCCGCAGTCCCATACACAGGCAGCACTGCGGGTTGCAGGGCACCAGCCCCGGAGGGATGTAAGGAGGCAAATTGCATCTCTCTGGGGGTGCAAGTCCCCTTAACATCCAGCTGCCCAGCTTCCCTTGCCCATCCCACTCCTCCGGAGCCAGCCTTGGCCCCAAGCACAGCCCCTCCGGTCCCGGAGGGGACTTGACTTGACCCCGGTGCCACCCCCGCGAGCGGCGAGGGAGGCAGGCCCTGCCGGGGCCAGAATCGAGGGCGTCGCCTGGGGTGGGACAGAGAGAAGGGCAGGCAAGAGAAGTAGCAGCAAAGGGGGAGCGGGGAGGGGGTGTGTGTGCTGCAAACTGCCTGGTGAAAAGGGCCAGATGCCACAGCGAGGGGCAGCACGCCCGGAGCCTCGCTAGCGGGAGAGCTCAGCCCTGGGGCTGCGGCTGCGCGGGAGGAGCGGGCAGCCCGCAGAGCTGGCAGCCGCCCCGGGCGCGGGATGCGCCGGGAGCGAAAGCGGCTTCGCCGCCAGACGGCGGCTGCCGGCGTGTGCTGGGGCGCCGGGGCCCCGCCAGTGAGCTCCGCCGTGTTTCTTTATAAGGTCCCTTTTGTTACTGCAGCAGTCGGTGAGCCGGTGCCCCCGCCCCGCTCCCCCCCCGCCCCGCTTTCCGAGGCCAGCTCAGGTCTGTCAGCTGCCCTGAGCTACCGGTTGGCACTGGGCAAACTGGTGAGATGATGCCCTGAGGGCTGTGCCCAGTTTGGGGCCCCGTGGGGTGATTTCGCGGTGTGATGCGGGAGGGTGGGGGGAGAGGGCTGAGCCAGGTAAGGAGGGCAACGAGGAAAGGATGGAAGTAGGGGAAGGGGGGCTGGTGTGGGATGGGAGCCCAGGAGGGGACAAGGCTGCGGCACAGGATGAAGATGTCTCCCCACAAGAATTGGCACAGCAAGAAATGAGGCGCAAGCCTGGGGGGCATTTTTCCCCAAACATTTCCATGTCAAGCCTTGAAGGGCAGCAGGAGCTGGGGCACAGGATGGGGTGGCAATGCTGGGGGCTGGGGCGGGTCCTCCACAGCATGGAGGATGGGGGCAGCAGGCAGGGTCTCGGGGCTGGCAGGGCTGCCTGCAGAGGCCCAGGCAGCAGCACATCCCCGTGGGATGCAGCCTCTCGTGTCGGGTGTTAATTCTAGCCCCTGGGAAATCCATAGGCTTTGCTCAAGGGTCTGAGAGATCCAGGTTTCCCTGTGCTGACCCCATGGCATCTGTGTCCCTGAAAGAAAAGACAACCCTCCACCCAGCAGGTGAGTAACAGGTTTTTAAGGCTCTCATCTGGCTCCAGAAATTGGTGGGATTGCAGAGTCAGCCCTGTCCTCTGCAGGAGCATTTGTGCCCCTCACAAGAGGGGCTGGTGGGATGGGGTGATGGAGGACAGGCAGGCATCTCCAGAGAGGGCTGGTACTGCAGGGGAGGCTCTGGAAATCTCCAGAGAAACAGGACTGAGGAGGGGTGCAGCTGCCCGAAGTTTGGTCCTACCTGGATCTGGCAGCAGTAATGCTGGTGGGTGCTGCTGTGGCTGGGTGATCTGAGGACCAGGTTGGACTCCAGAGCTGCCAGACAGCAGGACCAGCCCTGCCTGTGGTTGGAGGCCGGCCTGGCTGACCTTCAAGTGTCCTCCCAGTGCTAACTTCAATTCTGCGAGGAATAAACCAGCCCAGATCTTGGCTGTCATAAATCAAAGTCACTCCACTGAGACCGACGGAGGGAGCTGCGTTTATTTAGCTCAGCCAAAGATCTGGTCTGGTACATTCTTAGCAGCAGTATTAGGCAGGCTGGGCTTCCTTGGCAGAGGCATCAGTCATCTAGCCATGTGTATGTGGTGTTGGGAATCGAGGGCAGAGTGCCCCATGCGCATGTCCCTCGTGGGCTCAGACCAGGCTCTCTGCCCTGTCCCCTGGTGCAGAAGGCAAACCAGCCTCCTGTGGGAAGCAAGTGGCACTTGGATTGCGATTGGTGGTTTTGAGTTTCCTAGAGCAGGTGCCTCGCCTGGAAAAGTGTCAGACAGGACCTGGACAACCCAGCCACTCAGCAGAGCACCCCCAGCTGAAACCCATGGGCACCCGGCCCAGCCTGTCCGCAGGGATGCTTCTCCTTACCTGCTTCTGGGGAGCAGGGTGATGGTGTGGGAAGGGTCTCACCATGCAGATACATCCCTGCTGGCAGCCAGGAGCTGGAGGTTAGCCCTCTGGGCCAGGCTTTGCTGAGCTGGTGCCTTATTGCTGCCCCACATCCAGGAGAGAAAATTTGCTCCTGGTTGCTGACAGCTGTGGCGAGACCATGGTGCTGGGTGAGCCTGGTTTGCCGTGACAAGGTGGAGAGTACTTCGGGGCTCCTGCAGTGACACACTGCATTGCAGCGGGGGAAGGTGCTGCAATCTCTCCTGCTGGGCTCTGGGAGTCAGCTAGAGGAGGAATATTGGGGTGAGACAACCAGGATCCGGCTCCGGGAAAGGAGCGTTTGGTCCAGAGGAGGAACATTTGGGCCCTGGAGAAGGAGGGTGTGTGGTGCGGCGGCCCTGAGCAGGACCATGGTCCCGCAGCTGCTCCCTGGGGCTGGGAACACAACCCCATCCTTGCACTGAGCTGGGGTGGGAGGTGGCTGGGGAAGAGTGCCTGTCCCAGGGTGGGCGCTGCGCTGGATGGTGTGCCTTCCTTGCAGAGACCCCCCAGAAGCACCTTGCTGCTGCTGACACAGGCGCTGGGGACCTGGGGTCTCCAGCGAACACCTCTCAGGTGATGGGGGCTCCCGCAACATGGGGGGTGGCAGTGGCTGTCCTAGGCGGGCAGCACGAGAGGGATGAGCTAGCGCGGGGTCTGCTCGGGGGTGACTCATTTCAGGCACGCAGAGGATGCTTGCACAATACCAAATTTGATCTTTATTCCTTAAGTGCCGGCCAGTTCTTGGGTTGAAGATGTGTCTAATGTAAAAAATATTATCTCAGTGTTTCTTCAAGCCAAACCGAAATGTCACTTTAGAAAGTACACTAAAAAAAACCCACCCAGAGACATTAGCTCATTGGCAAGAAAATTAGCATCACCTCAGTTGCCTCAGACATGGGCACATCTCTGCTCTGTTCTCCATTTGCTTGAGGACTGGGCTCTTGTTTTTCTCTAAGTTGCGTGTTCTCCAAGCCAGGAGAAGCTGGGACTTTGAGTGGTGACAGATGGGTGCCACGAATGGGACGCTCCCAGCCTATTGAGGCTAATGGTCCTTATTTAACAGCGTGAGAGCATCTTGAGTGTTGGAAGAAAACCTGTTTCATGGCATGGCTGGGGTCACTTGCGCAGGGTAGGGCCAGGTTATACTTTACCGATGTAAAGCCCACAGTCAGTATGGGGACTTGGTGAGGGAAGGGACAGCAGATCCCGCTGGCAGAGCTGCTTTAAGACCTAGGCTGTGATCCCTGCATGCCTATTGAAAGAAACAAGGCAAGAATTGCAGCCAGGCGTTGGAAACCTGCAGGGACATACAGATGTTGAAGGACAGAGAGGTTTTGAGGATGGCCCCGTGCCTGGATGCTCAGCATTAGATGGGAAAGCTGAGGAGCACAGCTTGGGAAGAGAGGTCATGGAGGGACACTCAGAGCTCTAGGTTTGCCCGCAGAGGCACCAGAAACCAGCTATGTGAGGGAGGACAGCCTCTCAGGGAGGACAGGCAAGGTCCAGAAGGATATCAGGAGTTTTCAGTGATGATGGTTGAGAAGAATGAAAAGGTCTTCAGAGAGCTATTGAGCAGCTGCTTGCTGTTGGACCATGCGGAGTGGTGCAGGGGTGGCCTTGGATTTTGTAGCTCAGCCTGTGGCTAGAGAAGCAGCCTTGGAGCTGCTGGGCTGGGGAGGGGACAGTGCCTGCACCCTTGTGATAGCAGGCTTGGGCTTCAGAGGCAAATACAGCCACCACAACCCATGGCTGGCAGGTGCCAATTGCTGGGATGGATTCACCTCTGCTGGTGGGGAGCAAAGAGCCTGTGAGCCCTGTCCTTGGCTGAGGGCACAGTGGCTGCAAGCCGAAGCGTGGCCAAGGCGAGTGCCCAGCACTGGCCCAGCAGCACCCAGCCTGTTCTGCTGTCAGCTGCCTCCCAGGGTGGCTTTGACACTGCCAGCCAGCGCTGCTGGGTACAGCTGGAGGGCAGCAGGCACCAGGGCTCATGCCAGCGGCACCTTTGGATGTGTCCACCCTATTTCGGGAGGAAGAGAGGTTTTAGGCAGGTGGGAGGGATGTCTGCAGGGTGGGGTGTGCTGGTGGTGCGGCCAATGATGCTGGAAGCTTCCTGCCTGGCACAGCTCCCCAGAGCAGGCAGGTCCAGGGCTAGTGAGCTCCTCGTGGCCTTGTGGCCACTCTCACAGCCTCTCCCGCTAGGGTGGCACGGGGTGATGGACAGGCTCCCTGGAGATGGCTGGGGCCAGGTCTTACTGCAGTCACCACCCAGCGCTGCCAAGCTCAGCAGTGGTCTGAGCCAATTCCACCTCCTCAGGGACTTCGTGGGGTGTCAGAACCGCTTTCACCAGGGAAGCGTCTATCCCACAGGTTTGAGCACAGAACAGCTTCCCCCACTGCATGCCGGCTGGGGATGCCAGGAGGGTGGGAAGAAGGCATCCAAGAGCCCCCCGAGGCACGGGGCAGCTGTGTCAGTGCTGCACGGGGCTCCTCCGGGACAGGCAGCGCTGAGCAGCGAGGAGGCTCCGTCCTTCGTGGAAGAAGCGGGGCCTCAAGGAGATTGGCCTGGGTAATTGGCTCAGGAGAGCAGGCCTCTTAAAAGTCAATTAGAGACTTTTAAAAATAAATCAGACTGGAACATTGCAAGGCCTGCCAGAAAATTTGGGCGAGGTCAGAGTTGCTTAACGTTCGTTGTTGATTAGATTCAACCAGCTTTTTGGTTGGGATAACTTCTGCACCGCTGAGTCAGACTGCTTCGGGGGCTAAGCCAAGAGTGTCTTCTAACGTGGCCATTTAAGGCATGGTGGGCTGAGAGCTGATGGGCAGCCTGAAGCAGGCAGTACACCCCGCTGTGAGCTGGGAGGCCGGGGGGGTTTCCTTCGTCTTCACCCTTTCTGCCTCATTTTTCCCCTCTGTGAAGTGCTTTGAAGTCGGTGGGTGGGAAGAGACGAGCGAAGGAGTTATAGTCGTCTTGTCTTGGGTAGAAACTGCGCTCGAGAGCAGCACAAGGAGTTTGTCCAGGTTAAAAAATGAGTGCGGATCTGTAGGACAGCATGCGATGTGCACGTGTTTCTGCTCCAAGTCTCTGCTATGGCTGAGCTTGGCAGAGCCTGAGCCCACACATGCAGTTTCACAGGCTCAGGGTGGGGGACTTTGGAGCAGTTGTTCTGTCTCTCTACACCCAGTTTGGACCTGGGTTCGGGTGCCTTGGTCCTGTCATCAGTCACTGGAGCTGTCCTGTCACCCCACTTCTACTCCAGCCGCATCCCCAAACCTTCCCTTATCTCCCAGAACCGACCTCGGAGTGTCTCTAACCAGTGTTGTTCATCCTGGGTCCCAGCGCTGAGCTGCTGGCCTCCAAAGTGGGGTGAAGAACCTGCATTTCCCACGAAGCTGAACGGGGAGAGGACCTGTGGGCAGGCTAATGTGGAGTGTCCCTTCCCATTGCAGCGACCACCCCCTGAGCCAGCTGGTTTCAGACTCGGACTCAGAGATGGACAGCGTGGAGCAGCTGGCCCTGGGCAGCACAGACACCCTCTCCAACGGGCACAAGGCTGACCTGGAGGCCGCCAAACGCCTGGCCAAGAGGCTCTACAACCTGGATGGCTTTAAAAAAGCAGATGTGGCCCGCCACTTGGGGAAGAAGTACGTGTGGGTATTTGCAAGGAACTGTTCTGTGAGGGGCCCCCCTGCACCCGCAGTGCACCCACAGGTGCTGCCCTTGCGGGGCACCAGGCTGGCAGGGAATAACTGGCGGGACCCCAAAGCCCACTCCCTGTGACTGGTACACCTGGTACATCTGTTCCCTCTAAAGGTCTTAAAACCTAAGAGACATCCAGGTTTTAGTACCTTCCTACCATGACTGCATCTTGGATGATTCAGGAAGGTGTTGGGGCAGGGGGATGGCTGGCTGACCTCTCGTGGGTCCTTCCAGCTCTAACTTCTCCGGGTTCTCTTACATGCCAAGTATTGGATCCCATTGAATCTGTGGGTGACACCTCTGAGTTTCATGGGAGTGTGGGGCGTCCCCAGCATGCTTCTCACAGCCCTGGGGAGCTCCCAGCCTCCTGGAATCCACCCCAGCCCTGTGTGCCTTTTGCTGTCCCCACAGTCTGGTCAATCCCACTCTCATCTCCCCCTTTTCTATTTCAGCAACGAGTTCAGCAGGATGGTGGCAGGGGAATATCTGAAGTTCTTTGTGTTCACGGGGATGAGCCTGGACCAGGCTCTCAGGTCAGCACTGAGTGCGTGTACATGTGTGCGTGTGTGGTGGGATCCTAGCAGACCGTGCCCTCCGCAGCTCCGCACCCACACAGAGATCTATAGGAGCAGGCAGACCCCACGGCTCCCACCTGGAGATCCCCTTACCTCTTATATTGTGAGGGTTGAGTCCCAAAGCATCCTCTCAGCCACACAACCGCAAAAGAGCATCCCTGGTCTTAACTCACCAGTCAGTGCTGGGTGACAGTCAGGTTGACCTAGGACGGGCTTTCAAGGCCTTAAGCCCAGAACCTCTTGGTGTCACCCACCTCCTTGCCCAGCATCTGGCTGTAGGTCTCTGCGATGTGCCGGCAGGGTATGGTGCTGTGAGCTTGGCGGGGAGTCCTGCAGCGGGTTGGCAGGGATGTGCGGTGGCAGGGCTTCATCCGGCACACAGCGGGGTCTCCAGACCAGAAAGCACAGTTCCACTCCTGCGCAAGGTGGGTTGGAGAGGCTGCTGGTGGGCTTCAAGTGTGACCAATGCTGCTGCTGCTGCTGCTTCAGGTCCTTTCTAAAGGAGCTGGCCTTGATGGGAGAGACGCAAGAGCGAGAGCGAGTGCTGGCACATTTTTCCCAGCGCTATTACGAGTGTAACCCCAACGCCGTCTCTTCGGAGGGTAAGAAATTGTGCGTGCCCATGTGTGCGTGCGTGTGTGTTTCCAGCAAGCCCATGTGTTCGTCAGCTCGGTGAAGGTGCTCAAACTGAAACCAGAGAGCAAGCTGAAAGCCTGTACTGACACCTTAGGAGGCAGCCCCAGTTACAGAGATGTCATTTCCTTCAAATGACAGATGGTTTAGATTTTTTTTTTTTTTAAATAAAAAGCCTGCTCCAGTTGGATCATGCATAATTAGGGCTCAACCCATCCTTAATTCTGACCTTGACCAGATTAGCACAAGAGGCAAGAGAAGGCCCTCCTCACCATATAGAGCCCAGCTCTCAGACCCTCGGCTCAGGGAATGGTCAGGTGAGAAAACTCAGGTGCCCGGCACTCGGGGCGGCACAGACACCCCCTTTGTACTGTTTCATGTCTTTGTGCCTCTCCTGTGGGTGTTCACGTGCTGGGTCTGCTCTGGGCTGGCTCTGGGGCAGCTGAGGTTTGGGCTGCCTGGCTGGCAGAGGGCTGTGCTGGTCCCACCTTGCCGTGCTTAGGAGCTCTGCGGGATGAGCTGCAGCATCGCTGCCTGGCTGGAGGGGCTGCAGGCTTGGAGGGGAGTTTGTACCCTCAGGTTTGAGACGAGCTTCTAATTCAGTGGCCTCCTACCTGCTTGCCCGCATACTGCCAGCACCATGCTGACTGCCGTGTGCTCGGGGTGGGAGGAGCAGGCTTGGGGCTGTCCTGGGGGCTCAAAGCCCCCGTGCCCTGCCTGAGGTGCCGAGGGGCTGGAGCACCAGCTGCAGGGCTGAGCCAGGGGCTTTAATTCCTGTCCTGTGCTTGTGCTGCAGACGGAGCCCACACCCTCACCTGCGCCCTGATGCTGCTAAACACAGATCTGCACGGACACGTAAGTTCCCGCTGCTGTCAGCCCTGTCTGTCCCCTGCCCTCTCTATCCCCATTGGCTTGAGCCACCAGTTTGGGACCCGGGGCCCGTGAGGGCTGGTCACCCCTAATGTGTCTGGGGAGAAGAGTGGAGGAAGGCTGAGTGAGAGAGGGAGCTGGAGAAGGAGAGAGTGGGGTTTTGGAGCAGACATGTTGAACCGGAAGATGTGGAGGTGGGATGAGGACAGAAGAGGAAAGTGGACAGGGAGAGAGGGTGGGAGTGAGACTCCACAACTAGCTGCCATGGGAGCAGGTAGCACTCAGCTTAGAAAAAGGAGGCTATTTAAGACTCCCAGAGTCTAGGAAAAGCTGTCGGGTTCCCCACACCTTCAAGCAGCCTCCCTGAGACTTGGATGGTCCCTCACCCCACTGCAGAGTCAGGGGGTCTGTTCCTGGGCTGTGGGACCTGCTCCAGCCAACACCAGCCCCCTGGCCTGAAGGTAACCACCTGCATTTCTCTCCCCCTGGCTCCTCCAGAATATCGGGAAGAGAATGTCCTGTTCTGACTTCATTGGCAACTTGGAGGGGCTCAATGGAGGCACTGACTTCCCCAAGGAACTGCTCAAGGTAAATTTGGTTGCTCTCCCTGGTCAGCCAAGCAACAGGAGCAAAAGCAAGAGCTTTGGGCGGGATCACGTGGGATGCAATGAATGTGTCCATCCTCATGCAGGAATGGTGGTGATCCTTTGGCCTGCAGCTTTCCTCCTGCCTTACTGAGGGGAACATGGGCTGCCCTGTTCCCCCAGGAGGACACTGGAGCTCTGGCTGGGGTTCTGATGCACTTCCTGCTCTTGCTCTGCCTGTATCACAGGCAAGGGGACACATGAGGGCAGCTTACTGGGGTTGGTTTTCCCAGCTGCAGCCAGAGGCTTCATGGTATTGACCTCGTGGTTCTCAGCCCTTCCTGGCTCCCTGGAGCACTGGAGCCCAAAGCCATGGCCAGGCCCTGGGACTGGAGCCATCTCAGGTGGCGGAGGGAATGTTTCTGGTGACATGGGCAAGACATAGCAATGGGGAGGGTGGGCTTGTTGTTAAACAAGTTCCAGCGAGCTGGGAACTCGCTGCACTGGGGTGACTGGGGGGACTCCTGCCTTCTCCCTGCCAGACCCAGATCCCAATGGGGCTTGGCCAGGGAGGGTAGCATCCAGCGAGCACCTCCGGCCTCAAACTGCTGTGCTTCTCTAGCATCGCCTGTTCTTGGGAGGGTTTTCTGAGCTGCCATCTCCCCATCTCGGGCCCTGGGAATAGGATTAGCTCCCATGAGACCTGTTGGGCATAAACCATTGCTGTCGGTGAAGTGCTACAGTTGGAAAATACTCATGATGTGGAAGATGGGTTCCCACAGGGTGCTGGAGCCATGATGGGGAGAGATGGTTGATGAAAAAAAGCAATGGAGGGTGAAAAGCTGAGCTCCTTTTTCAGCCTCTGTGGGTCTATTCCTGGCTGTGTCGCTCACCCCATCATTAAGGGGTTACAAGCAGCTCTCAATAGGTCTGTCCTCCCTCTCAGCCCACGCTTCGCCAGTAAGAGGAGTTACTCAGGAAAAATTCTCCTCTAATTTTAAACCCAGCTTCAGAAAAGGCTTTAAGCACCCAAAACGGAATAGAAACATCCAAAATGAGGAGCCTGAACCCCTGCCCTCCAGTGTTGCTGCGTCCTGGAGCATCCAAGCTCCTCAGGCTGCTCGCCGTGCCCTCTTTGCAGCCCCTGGTGCCTCACAGTTGGGTACCCACACTTCAGGCACCGCCGCATCCCTGTTAAGCTTCACCCCCAAAAGTACTAGTGGTTTAAACACGCAAGATCAAGTTATCCCATCGGATCCCAGCCAGTGGGAAACAGGGCAGCAGGCAAGCGCCACAAAGCTATAGGCTTTCTCTCATGGGTAGGGGCCAAGACCTTTGCTGGGTGTAAGGCAGCGCGGGGAGGCTGTAGCGCTGCAGCACAGCCCTGCACGGCTCTGCCCGCAGCCCAGCAGCAGGGACGCTGCTCTGCTAAAAATGGCCTGCTCCCTCTGCAGCTGCGGTGCTTCCCACTGCCGCTTTGCAGCCGCCTCTGTACGGGAGCCATGCTGGGGAGGGGGAGCGAAAGCAGCACCGAGGCACTGCACGCAGCTCCTCGCCTGAAGCACTGGTCCGCTTTGGGGAGCCCCTGCCCGTGTGAGCGGGAGTGGGGTCCTGGGGCGGGTGAGATGGGGAAAGTGCTGTCAGCATGAACTGGGGAGGGGGTCGCAAGGAAAGGTGCCTGAAAGGGGCTGTGCTACCCCTGGGCAGCCTTTGCCAGGCTCAGCCAGAGAGGACGCCCTCTCCCTTCTTCCCACTGGTTTCAGCTGCTTGGTGCTTGGCTCTGCTGGCAGAGAAACGGGGAAAGGCTGTCCTGCTCCGCTCCCTGTGGCAGCCTGCGCTAGCCCCGTTACCCCAGGTAGGGTGCGGCGTCCTCGGCAGAGCCGGCTGGCGGGCCGTGCCTGGGGACCGAGGCTTCTGTGCAAGCGTGCCGCACAGCTGGCTGGCTAATTTTAGCACTCCAGGAGCACACGCGTTTCCTAAGGGCAGCAGGGGAGGGGAAGGGCTGGCAGTCTTCAGGGGAGCTTCCCAAAGCTCAAGGCTGGGTCTTGGGCAGCTCTGACAGCACAGAAGAAGGATTCTGGGGGCTCTTCCAAGCCTGCCCAGGGAGAGAGCACAGGTGGCTACCCCACAGGCTTCAGAGCTGGAGGGCTGGAGGTGGCCCCCACGCACAGCACTCGCTGCCAGGGAAACGGGGACGGCAGGGCAGGACCTAGGTGGCTGCAGGGGACACAAGGCCACCAACCCCTGTGACTCTGGGGACAGCATCAGGAACAGACCTGTGGGGAGCCTGGGTGCTCCCCTCTCCTCTGGGTGCAGGGAGTCCAAAGGCAAATGCAGCACGTTCCATGAGGGCGGGTGGCAGCTTGAGTCAGACAAGAACTTTATCTGCTACTAGATAATACATGTAAACAGTCCCAGTTTGATGTAGAAGAAATGAAAACACTTGAAAGCTTGTGCTTTCACAGCTGAGCACCACGTCCCCCTCACTGGCAGTGCCTCACCGTAGCCTGCACGGCACTGCTGCTGGAGCTGAGGCAGCGATGCCTTACCAGCACTCAGCTATCTCTGCTGGAAACCCTTTCCTGTGACTCTGAAAGCTCCCCTAGAGAATTGTGCTCCAGAGGCAGGGCTGCCCAGCTTTCCGACTTGGGTGTCCTCTCGACTGGAGCAGGGAGCCATGCCAGGGATATAAGAACCCATATAATGCTGTGCCAGAGGATGCCCATGTCTGCAGGCTTGGCCTTAAACTCCTGTGGCCAAATGAAGGCAGCTGCCAATCCCACAAGGAAGATGGCAAAAAGTGGGATGTCCTGGAGCTGGTGATATTTTGGTTAGCTCTTGAGATGTTGCTCTTCCCTTGTCAGTGTGATTTTAGCCTACCCCCCCTGGGATTTCACTCACTGTTGCTGGTTGTCTGTTACATTTCAGATGTGGATTTGACCTTTAAATGATTGATCGCTCTGTGGAGCCTTAGCTCTTCCCCATCTTCCTTAGTCTTTTAGCTTAACTTTGTGCTTTGCTGAGTGGTACCAACACCGTAGGGCCAAATCAGGCCCCATTTCTTCCTGGTGCTGCTCAGTGATTGTAGGAGTGAGCTAAATTTGTCCTGCCTTCTAGCCCAGGAGGGAGAGCACTTCACAGATGTTAATGAATTAAGCCTGACAATGCAGTCGTTCCCGGGGGAGGAAGGTAGGATGGGCCCCTACCTTCCAGCTCGGAGGCGCAACGGCATGGCTCAGACGCTCAGAGTGCTGGGTAAGTGATTAGCGATGTGGGAAGAAAGCCCTGGCTCCCACCTCTGAGCTATAATCACAGGAACGCTTGCTCAGTCTAATCCCCTGGGCTATTTTTTTTTTTTCCCTGTTTCCCCTGGGAGCCATATGCTGCCCTGTCCCTGTCTCCCATGGCTCCCACTGGCCGCAGGGGCAGCCCAGTACATCTGATGGGGTGGGCACCCATGCCCCCTCCCTCACAAGTTTTGCCCAGCGATCACTATGCCAAGCGGTCAGGACAGAGTGGAAAATTTCTCCTTCTCACTGGCCACATCTCCTACTTAGTCAAGCCTAACTAAATTACGCATTGATCCTCATGCCTTCTGCAAGGATGCCCAGCCCTTTGCTTCCTCATGGGAACAGCTGCCTGGAGCATCTACGTCCTGCCCTTAACCAGCCGGGTGGCTCTAGCTGCTGATTTTTCTAGCCTGACCTCAAAGGAATGGGCAGGAGTGTTAAGGGTGGGGTGGGCACTGAGGGTGGAAGGTCTGACACCTCCTACCAGTTCAGCCCTTTGGAGCTCCCTGGTGCAGGCTGGGCTGCAGCAGCAGCTCTGAAGCCTGCCCAGCTAGCACGGAGTGGAGGTGCCGCCTGCCCAGTGGAGCCCAGGAAGCCCCTGAGATGCCACCACCGCTGCCCCTCATCTCCATGAGCCCCGGAGGGCTGGGCTGGGGCGGAAAGGAGGCAGGGAGGCACAGCTGGTGCTCCGGGGGCAGCTCGTGTGGCAGCAGCACCAGGGATGACGTCCCACCACGCGGGATGCTCGCCGCTGCCTCCGCGCGCCGGGCTCGGCTCGGCTCGGTCCGGCCCGGCCCGGCTCGGCCGGGCGCCGCGGGTCGCCATTGGCTGCGGCGGGCGGGCGGGGCGGGGCGGGGCCCCGCCTCTGTCGGGCAGCAGCCGCCGAGCCCTGCCCGGCCCGGCCCGGCTTCAACAGGCGGCGGCGGAGCGGGCCGCGGCAGGCAGGGCGGGCAGGGCCGGGCAGGGCCGCCGGGCACCCCGCCGCCCCGCCGCCGCCGGCAGGATGATCGGCGTCAACAGCATCAACAGCAGCGCGGGGCGCATGCGGTCCCGCTCCATGTGCTCGGTGCGCTACGGGCGCAACTACCGCGGCGTGGAGACCTTCTGCTACGGCTGGCCCCAGCGCTCCCGCACCCTAAAGCCAGTGCTCTACACCGACCTGGTGGTCAGCCGCCTCCAGAGCCGCCGTAAGAAGAAGCCGGTAAGCGGCGGCCCCGGGGGAGCGGGGGGATGCGCAGCGCCCTGCGCTCCGGCGGGGACGCGGACGGACGGACGGACGGACACACCCGGACAGCCCCCGGCCCGCCCGCCTTGAGTGCCTCAGCTCTGGCATGGATGTAGCGAGCAGCCAGCCCCATCTCCCCACACCCTACCTGCTCTCTGCGGCGATGGGTCCCCACCAGCCCCCCCTCCGTCCGAGGGTCCCCCTCTCCAGCCCTACCACCCCCCCATCCCGCCCCGAGCGCGGGGGTCGCGGGAGCACGGCAAGACCTGGGTGACATTGCGCCGCTTACGGTGGCTTGACAGCAACGCTCGCTTGAAAACATCGCTGCGAGAAGAATCCAGGACAGAGCCGTACCGCTGGGACCAGCTTAGCACAAGGGACAAGCTCTGCGGGCTCCCCGCCAAGGGCTGCGCCGAGCCGTGCCAGCCCGGTCAGGGCGGGCGGGCACCCGGCTGGGGCGGTGGGGAGAGCCGCAGGGCAGCGCGGAGGGGCCACGGAGGAAGGAGTGGCTGCCTGGACAAAAAAGGGCTTTTTACTGCCAAGAGCGTGCTCGCTGCGAGCCGGCATCCGTTTTGGAGGTGTTACGCTGGTGTGCATCGGTCCTAGGTGGGGAGAAGCAAACAGGCTGTCTCTGGGCGCATCCTGCCTTGGCTGGGTGCCTGCCTCCGGCGTAGCGGCCAGAGAAGAGTCCTCACCGGCCCCTGCGTTGCAGGCAGGCTGGGGCAAAGCAGGCAGGGGTACCCCAGGGCCGCCTGGACTGCCCCCGTGGTCAAAACCAGCCTGGTGGGGACATTGGGGCTGTGACAAGCGGCAACGCTGTCATAGCGCAGTACGGTCTGCGGGCAGCATTAAGTTGTGACGCACTCGGATGGAAACATGCAGTTGGAAAGGAGATGGTCGGTCGCTGCTTCCCGCGCTGTGGGGCTGCACTAGGAGGGATAGAGGGGTCTGCCGTCCTGGGGGTGAGTAGTGATCTGGGCAGCGCATGTTTTGAAAGATGTTGCTGCAGCTTATGATGTTGCTGAGTCGAAAGCGTGGGGCAGGGATGGGTAGCTGTCCCCCGCCGGCTGCTATTGCTGCCTGCAGCAGAGCGGAAGGTGACACACAGGGCACGGTCCCCATGGCAGCCCACCCAACAGGGAAAAATGTCTGTTCCCAAGTCACACTGCTCTGTGCGCATGCAGGAGCCCCTCTGCAGTGGAGTGGGGTGTGCACAGCAGGGTTGGTGCATGCCAGGCGATGAGTTGTTCTTGATCATGGGTTGTGCATGCTGGGCAGGCAGTGGGGGTGGAGGGGGGGGCCATGAAGGTGAATAAGGGACCTGACATAGGTATGGTTCCCACTGACGTATGTCCCTGATCTGACGGTGCTGTTCGTATCTGTGCAGCTGAGGGGTCTGGGTGCCTGGGGGACCTGACAGAGCTTTGTGGCTGGGTGTAGAGAAAGATATTTTGCTAAGGAAAAGTTGGGGAAAGCCAGCAATTGAGCTCTCGTACTGAAATGCTGCCAGGCACGGAGAGAGGGAGAATGACTGCAGGGAGGGCCCTTGGTGGCTCTGAAGTCTGTCTGGCAGAATGTCACGCAGCTGTGGCAGGTCACAGGGCTGGCAGGAGGAAGGGGAGGCTTGACACGCACAGGGCATCTTGCAGTGCTGAGAGCTGAGCACTGTCTTGCTTAGCACAGGAACCAGCAGACTGGAAAGGGGATGTGTCTGTAAGAGTTTTAAAGGGTTAAAACCCTCTGCCAGATGCTTAAATTCCTGCCTTAACCCTCCTCTGTTACTTGAGTGCTGGGCTACAGCCCTCGGTACAGTCCCATCTGTGCCAAAGCTGTATCCAGGCCAGCTTGTGGCCCAGCTCCCCAGACCAGCACTGGATCTCCCCTCTGGTCTGCCCTGAGCTGGGGAGCTGCAGGGGGATGTCTCCTCCCTGCCCTGCTTGCGTAGGGCCATCCCCAGCAGGGCTGGTGCTAAGGCTGGGCTGGAGCGTCAGAACCACCTGTGTCTTGCCCAGTGCAGCCCCCTGCCCCTCCTGGAGACCTTTGCTAGACCAGGACTCGGGGACATCCTCTCAGCCTGCTTTTGGGAGGGAGGGCACCAAGGAAAGATGTTGGTTCAGTTAGAAATCCTGCTAGGACAGTATATTCCTAGGTCTCTTTGGCGTTGCGCACGTCTAGGGCAGAGCTGGCTGGCCCCGCATGCTGCAGCAGTGAGCTCATAACCCAGTCATGACAAAAAAGACCCAGCCATGCTTGGGGTCGGCCACAGTGGCATGCTTTCTCTTGGGCAGTGCTTGCAAGCTCAGAGCTGCCAAGAGGTGCCGTCCTTTTGGCCTGGGGAGAAGACAGGCTGGAGAGAGGGACCTGCTGTGTGATGAAACCAGTGTCTCTGGTCTCCGCTGACAGGGTTGTGTGTTAGGCTTTAGGAGCCTGCACCATCTGTGCTTCCCCAGCAGAAACAGTCCATGCACCAAAGAGCCTGGAGTTTAGTGGACTGACGGACGGCAGTACTGCCACGGGACTGGAAAAGCAGGATGGGCTTTGTGGCTGGAGTACATCTCAGCTAGGACTTGGACTGACTTCACCAGCTTTGTTCCAGAGACTGGTGTCGACTGGGGGTGGCATTTAGCCAAGCAGAGTCTTGGCAGGATTTAAGTGTAGACATAAAGCTTTGCATTGCCCTCTCAATCCCCCCAGCCCCGCACACCCATTTGCCTCTTACTGTGCCCCCATGCAGGGATGCCGAGCAGCCCCTGCTCCCTGTCCTGAGGTGGGGGTACTTGGCAGCTCCTGCCTGCAGCAGGCTTGTGGGATGCTGTCAGGATTTGTAGCAGGGCAGCTGGAGCCTTTTGAAGCCACCAGGCAGTTCAGCCTTCGAAGTGTGCACTGACAGTCCCAGAGCCCGGGTTTCTGTAGCGTAGTGCTCTGCCGGGCTGTTCACCAGCACTGCGCCGTCCAGAATTACTTCCCGAGCATCTTCTGGCATCAGCTTGTTCACACGGTGTTTAGCCGCAATCTTCCCGCAAGCCCTGCGCGGGGCTGGGGGCCTGGGGGCTGCAGCCCCCTCCTGCAGCACCTCACCCTGTCCTGCAAAATCCCTGCTCAGCTGGCTCACGTCTCCTTTCCTTGGGGTGCAGAGCTGACCCCTCTCTGTATGATCACTGAGCTGGGTGGAAGCCAAGCCATGTGTGTCCTGTCCTGCCTGCTTTTTCTGAGGAGCTTTTCTGCAGTTTCCAGTCCCCACTTCTCTCTGCCAGTTTTGCAGTCTCCTTTTCGTGTCTGTTGGTTCTCAGCATCTTTCAGCTGCGTCCCTGGCAGTGAGCAAGACCCCTTCCCTTCTGTTCCTCGTGGTGGTTCCTTATCATCCACGTTGCTCTGAGACACCTGCTTCTCCCCCTGCTCTGCTCCCAGGTTATGTTCTGCAGGGCTTCGGGTTGTTTTTTTTCTCCCAGGCTCTTTTCTAGGTCTCTCTGCAACCCGCACCCCTCTGGCTGCCGCGCTGCCGGCCATCCGGCGGGTACCCCCTGCTCACACCTCAGCACCCTGCCCCTGCGGTGCCAGGGCTGCACAAATGGGGCCGGGGTCTAATCTCCTCTCGGGCACTGAGGCCGTGCCCCCTCCGTGAGCCTCCTCTCTTCCCAGGAGAAAAGTGAACCCCGATTTCTGCCTGCAGATCGGGGCGATCCCTTTCATCCCCTGCGAAGCAAGCTGATGCTGCTCCAGCATTTCCCCAGCAGGGCGGTGTGGGACGAGGCGGGTCCCCTCGCAGGGGAGCGATGGATGTCCTTTCCCCAGACACCGCTGGGGCCTGTCTGCTGGGCAGTTTTCCCAGGCCCCAGCAAGCCTCCAGTTGTACTCTCTCAGCCACCAGCAAGATCTCTCAGCAGCAGCCTCGGGCCCAGCGATGGATGCTGACAGCTGCCTGAACAGCCTGCGCGAGACTCGATTATTTTCCTCTGAGGATGACGCCTTCCAGATCTTGCTCCGAAGCCCTCTGCAAGCACTGTGTTGAAACTTTCCGGAGCCTCGCTGGCTGCAGAGCCGTGCCGGGCGCTTCTGGCTTGCACCCAGCTTGCACCGGACAAACGCTTGGGAGTGGGGCCCTGGCGCGTCCCGCCGCAGGCAGGCACAGCTTGTTCCTGTGCTGAGGCGCAGGCAGCGGGTCCCGCCTTGCTCAACTTGGCGGTGTTCGGGCTGGCAGGGTGGGGAGGGTGCTTTGCTGGGGAGGGGGTAGGGACAGGCCACAGCCACCCCAAGCAGCAGCAGACCAGCAGAAGGCAAACACCCATCCTGCCTTGACCAGCCATGGGGTCCTTTGGGGTCTTCATGAATGACAGTGTGCTGGTGTCTCTGCAAGTCCAGGGCCAGCACCTTGCTGAAGTCCCTCCTGAAGCTTGAGCATGTTCCTGGGCAGCCTCCCATGGGAGCATCACATTGCTGTGAAGCACTGGGTGCTGCCACAAGACCACTTCTGCCATCTGGGGACAGGAAGCTGATGGCAGGGAGGTCACTGGCTGTGGTGTGTCGTGGCATGGAGCTGCTGGAGGCGCTGTGGCCGGCTGAAGTCCTGCTGAGCAGAGTGCAGGCATGCACCATCCAAGTCTGTCCCGAAGGCTTGCTCTCCTGGGGAAGCCAGGAGTGGCTTCTGTGGTGGGCCATCTGGAAGGCCATCCCTTTGGCCAGCCTGGGACACCCTGGAGGGGAGAGAATTGGACCTCCCAAGGGGTGGGAAATGTTTGGCACGCCTCGCTGTCATGCTGCTAATGTTGTGCCACTGTCACAGGCAGGCAGAGAGGGAGGGGAGGAGAGGGGCGACAGCCAGGGCTGTGCCCCAGCACTGTGCCCAGGGTGTGCATGGGTTTGCAGGACCCATGGTGCCCAGGAGAAGGTACCTGTATCCCTGAAACAAGGCCAGTCGGCTCGCCAGGCCAGGATGGTGCTGGACCAGGAGGAACTGGCCTGGGTATGCCTTAACATCCAGTGCCCCTGAGCCAGCCTGGTGTGCCCCCTCCGTCCCTGGAGCAGCCCCCTTGGCCTGGCACCGCTCTCCAGCTGATCCCCTGCTCTTCCCTCTGCAGGCGCTGTACGGCTCCATCAAGAACGAGAAGCTGCAGTGGGCCATGTGAGTATCCCCCCTGGGGGATGCTGCCACCCGGTGCTGTGCGGGCAGTGGGACCACACTGCCAGCACGGGGGGCTTGCTTGCCCCTGCTGCCCTCCCCTCTGGAGCATCGTCCTGCCCTAGAGGCCCCATCAGCTGTGACGCTGCAGGGCTGTGAGGGTGTGGGAGGGCATGGGGGTGCCTGGAGAGCTGCGGTGGCAGCGTGCCCCTGGCTGCCCTCAGCACCTCGATGGGGACTCCTTTTCCCCAGCATGCTGGCGGAAGGCTGCCTGAGGCCAGCTCCCCGCAGCTTTGGCCTCGCTTCGTGCCTTGGCGGCCATGCCCAGGGTGGGAGCGGGCAGGCTCTAGGGGGGCCATGGCTGTGCCGGGGCCCCGCAGGGTGCCCGCACCCTCGCCCACAGCTGCCATCTCCAGCAGCAGGAGTGGCAGCGCCCGCGCTGCGGGGATTAATCAGCCCGGCGGTACCGCCAGCGCCGAGCCAATGCGCTCGGGCTGCTGCCATGGAGACGCCGGCAGATGCTGAGGGGTTTAATTAGCAGCAAGCGGGTCTAAGGGAGGGGGAAGGCAGCAGCTCCGGGCTCCCACATCTTCCTGCCGGGCGGGGGGAGCGGCACCGATGCAGCCTGCCCACAGCACGAGGGGCTGTGACCCGCAGCCCCGGTGCTGCCCGGCGCCTCCCCACTGCAGGCTCCCCGCACCCCTTTGCTGGTGGCTCTGAGCCCCATAGCTCAGCTGCTGCCCTGAAGGAGTGGGAACCGCAGCCTGGGTCTCTCTTTGAGAGGGTTTCCCTCTAGACCCTGTCTCCTGCCAGCTCCTTGCCTGGTGAGCCTGTACACCATGGGCCAGGGGGCTGTGGTGGTGCCAAGCCGCAGGGCACTGCTCCTCCACGGCCCCTGGCTGGTTGGCTTGGCCAGCATCAGTCCCAGCCCTGCCTAAAAATGCTCCTTGCTCCCTGGGGCAGGCAGGGCCCCCACCCTGAGCCAGCTGAGCCAGCAGCAGACACCCACATGCCTTGTCTTTCAAGGGCCAGGCAGCACCTCAGCTGCTAGCCTAGAGGGGCAGGGGCATAGAGGCATGACTGGGTTTGGGATGGTCTCCAGTGGTGTTCGGAGACTGCTCAGCCTGGTCTGCCTCTCCTGGCCTTCCTTTCAGAAGACAGGCCTAAAAGTGGCACTGGCAAGTGGGAGGCTTGGTATTTGCTTTTCCCAACAAGGTAACAAACCCTTTCCCCACCCAAATCTGTGCCTGGCAGAGATGAGGAGGAGCTGAGAAAGTCCCTCTCGGAGCTGGCAGACCCCAACCCCAAGTCCATCAAGCGCATCAGCAGCTGCAGTAACCCTTTTCTGGACTTCTCCCAAGACTCCAGCATTGCCACCTACAAGCACGGACTGTTAGTGCGCAAGATCCACGCTGATCCCGACTGCAAGAAAAGTAGGTACCTTGGGAGCCCACGGGAGGGACTCGGGGCGAGGGGGCACTGGCAAGCTCCAGAAACCCTAACGGAGAGCGGGGCAGGAGGTGCTACGCCATGTCTGACTGTAGCATCAAGCCAGCCTCCAACATCAGCCCCCTGCACCCTCTCTGTCCCATTGTGCTGGGCATAATTCAGCCCTCAGGCTCGGAGTCTGAAAGCCCCTCCCTGCCTGTCCGCTCCCCCCATCAGGACTGGGCAGAGGCTGAGACGGCAGCAGGCAGCGCAGGCAGCGCAGCCCTTACCTGTGGTGTAAGGGGGCAGGCGGGGCGGTGGCGTGGGCTCCTCGGGGCATGCACCGTTGCCACAGGATGGCAGGACGAAGGAAGGTGTCCTGTGGTGTGGCAAACAAGCTGAACAGCGGGCTGCTGCTGGTTGGGTGCTGCCAGGCACGTTCACCATTTCCACCGCAAAATCCCCTCTAAGCCCTGGCCATCTAATGCTGCCTTGATCTGATTAGATGCAGCTGCCCTCCAAAGCCAGCATTACCTGGCGGGCAGCACCGCCTCATCGCCGTCCCTGTGAGCGGGGAGGCAGCGGTGAAGCCCAGTGGGAGCAGAGAGGCGGGGAGCGCAGCGGTGCTGGCCCCGGGAGGCGGCAGGCAGCCCCCCTGCCAGCGGCACCATCTGCCAGCCACGCGGCCGGCACGGGCTCAGGTGCACGAGGACAGTCCTGGCGTGCCGCCCGTCCCCGGGGTGGGGTGACGTGCGCCGTGGCAGGGCTGGCTGGAGGAGGATGGAGGGGGGATGCCTTTCCCCAGCTCGGTGCTGGGGCTGATGTCTGGGCTGCTCTCTCCTTCCCCGCAGCGCCCCGAGGGAAGCGCGGCTGGAAGCCCTTCCATGCCATCCTGAAGGGGATGATTCTCTACCTGCAGAAGGTAGGCAGCAGCAGGGCTGCCCGCATCTGTGCCAGAGGGTGGTCATGGCAGTCCCCACTGCAGCGAGAGAGGGGCTCCGGCGCACGGCATTGCAAAGCCTGTCCTAAGCAGACTTGGCACCACGCCTGCTTGAGCTGTTGCTTGGGGACCTGCTGGCATCCCTGTTCCCGGGGTGCTTGGGCTCAGCCTGAGCAGTGAAAGCGGCTGCCAACCGAGGGCCCCGCATGCCAGGGCTTGGCTGAGCGGAGCGGAGGCACCAGGGCCTTTGCCCTGAGGGGCGTTGGGCTGCAAATCCAGTCTCCCGCGGGCACACACACTGCCCAGCCGCGGGGCAGTGGGGAACAGCTACTGTGCTGTTGCCAAGCCCGGGTTGTGCAGCATCTCCCCATGGCTATAGCAGGAGCTGGACGTAGAGCCTGCCATAGCCTGGTGGAAGGTGATGTCCAAGCCCCACCGCTGCAAGTACTTGCCTGGAGTCCCCACGGCCTCGTAGAGCTGCCGCGTGGTGGGGTGCAACCCCAAGTTGGCTCTGAAACACCCCATGATTCGCAGGAGGAGTATAAGCCAGGGAAGGCACTGGCAGAAGAAGAGCTGAAGAATGCTATTAGCATCCACCATTCGCTTGCCACACAGGCGTCTGACTACAGCAAGCGACCCAACGTCTTCTACCTCAGGACAGCTGACTGGAGGGTCTTCCTCTTCCAAGCACAGTGAGTCCCCCAGGATCACCAGCTGGGCCCCACGGTGGGGCGCAGGGGCTTCTCTGCCCAGGGTGGAGGGTGGGATGGGGCTTAGGGACACATTGCGCTCTCCTGTCCTGGCCCTTTCTGGAAGGAAGGGGACCCGGTGTTGGCACTGTGCTTTGCCCAGCTCCTCTTCTTCCCACTCCGATGGTCTCGCGATGGCCCGAGTCGCTGGGGGCAGAGCCCCAAGTGCCGTGGCTGGCCAGGGCCAGGCCTGGGGACCCGGATCTCGTCTGCAGGGCAGGTCCCTCTGCCTGTGACACAGATAGTGCCACGTAGAGCCCCTCTGTGGTTTGGCCTTTCTCCCCAGGAACCCCGAACAGATGCACTCGTGGATCACGCGCATCAATGTGGTGGCAGCCATGTTCTCCGCTCCCCCCTTCCCTGCAGCCATCGGCTCCCAGAAGAAGTTCAGCCGCCCACTGCTGCCCAGCTCCTGCACCAGGCTGTCCCAGGTGGGCCATGGCGTGGGGGCAGCCGGGTCTGCTGGTGGCACTGTACCCTGTGGAGGGACCTATGTGGTGCCACGTGCCCGGCTGCCTCCCCGTGGGGTACAGGGCTGAGGGACCATGTCCAGGCAGACGCAGAGCAAGGGGGTGCTGAGGCTGGGAGCGGGCAGCGAGGTCTTGTTCCTGGCAGTGGGGACCGGAGACGGGCGATGGAGTCAGACCGTGGAGGAGATCGTGGTCCCACACCACGGCTTGTGGGATCCTGCCAGGGCCAGGGCCTTGAAAGGCGACCGGCCGGGGGGATTAGCTGGCGCTCGCGCATGCCAGGGTAGTTATTCATAGAGCAGAAAGGATTAAAAAAACCCACCAGCCTGGTTTTAGAGGGTATTAAATTCTTCTGCTTTAAGACTGCAGGCAGCCCTCCGCGAGGCAGGAGCAGATTGCCCCCAAGGGCCTGTGCTTTTTGCCTGCCATTTAAAAAACCAAACCAACCAACTAACCCAGGAGCAGAAGCTGGTCTGATCCTGGCTGGTCCTAGGAGGGGAAAAACCTGTTCTGGCCCTGGCTGGCTCACACTGCTGGGGGCAGAGCAGAGGGCAGAGCCGGGCACTGACACGGTGCCACCCTTCCCCAGGAGGAGCAGGTGAAAAGCCACGAAACCAAGTTCAAGACGATGTCAGCGGAGCTGCTGGAGCATCGCTCCTCACTGCCCGAGAAGAAGGTGAAGGGCAAGGAGTACGAGGAGCTGAAGCAGAAGGAAGAGTACCTGGAGTTTGAGGTGAGCTGGGACACACACCCCTCTGCCCCCAGCCCTTCTGCCCCTGCCTTGGCCATCCAGAGTGATGGGACAGCCCCATCCCCACCAGCTGAATTGCGCTGTGCCACGGCCGTGCTCTGGGAACTACAAGCATCCCCCACCCCGGGATGCTGGCTGAGGGGCAGTGCCCCGCTTGCCAACCCCTCTCTCTGCTGCACTGTGCCCTCAGAAATCCCGCTACGGCACCTATGCCATGCTGCTGCGGGCCAAGCTGAAGGCCGGCTCCGAGGACCTGGCAGCGTTCGAGTCCACCCTCTTTGATGCAGCGGGCGGGGAGGACGATGGCCTGAAAAAATCCCGCTCCAGCCCCTCGCTTAACGCGGAGCCCTCCAGCACGGCCACCAAGGTGAAGCGCAACGTCTCGGAGCGTGCCGGCCGCCAGCCCCCTGGCCCCCCCCAGAAGTCGTAAGTGAGGGGCATCAGCCGCCCGCGCTGCAGCTCCGTTCCTGCCCTGCCCCCGGCGTCAGGGTGGAGGCCACATGCCCACCCAGACCCTGCATGAGTCCGTCCATCTGCGGCATGAGCTGGGGGGACACAGCCCTTCCCCAGCTGCCAACACCAGCCATGCAGGGCCACGGTCCCTCCGCCGGAGACGGTGGCAGAGCAGGACGGTCCCCCATTCTTGCCCGTGGGAGCTGCCAACACCTTTGGCCCCATCAGACTTGTTCCTGCCCCTCCTTGTCCTGCGCTTGGCTGCAGGACCCAGTACCCCCACCCCAGGGAGGGGGAACAACTGAAACCCACCCACTGGGCTCAATTCTTCCGTGGTTACAAAAAAAAAAGAAAAAAAAAAAAAAGACAAAACCACAGCAAAACAAAGCCAGTGGCCACTTCTCCAGCTCCGCTGTGCCATGGGGGCAGACAGGAGGGGACCAGCCCCGACCTGTCCCCTCTCCTGGGGCTGGGAACAAGGGCCCTGGCACCTGGGCCTTCCCTGCCACCCCAGCCACCTCTGCACCCTCCCCGCTTTCTTACAACTTTTGAACCATTTTTGTGATACAGTTTTGCACTTTTTAGTACCAGATTGAGCTGACCACCAGGGAAGGTTTTTTGGGGCTACTTTTGATGCTTTTTGGGAACTGTTTAAAAAAAACAAACAAAACCACAAACCCAGCCAAGTCCTGTAGGCACTGCACTCTGGGAGGAGGAGGTTTTTACATGGACTCAGAGGGAGATCGAGCTCCCCCCCTGCAGCAAGCTGAGCCTGGGCTCATGTGTGCACTGCTGGCTGCTCCCCAGCCCTGCTCCGGCACCAGCAACCCTTCGGAGACCGACAGCCCTGCGGCCGCTGGTACCAAGGAAGGAGCCTTGGGATGGCAGCACCCATTGCTGTGCTTGTGGCTGCACGGGGGGCTGATGCGACGGTGCTTCATCACCCTCCCTGACAGCCTGGAGCGGCCTGGTTTGCACCGCCTGGGTGGGAGCATCGTACCCGGGGCAGGTTGGGCAGCAGCGTCTAAGTACTCCTGGGGGGAGGTGACCCCTGAAACCAGGGTTGACTTGGGCTCCCCGCTGCCCTGTGGGGCAGGCACTGGCTGGAGCCAGCTTTCCTTCCTGTGCTGCTTCTCCACCACATGGCCGGGGCCTCAGAGGCTGCCAGCAAAGCCCAGTTCACAGTGCTGCGACGGCCGCATACTGCAGCAGCGTCGTGTAGCCCCTTCCTCGGCCATGGGCTCCATCCTTGCCAAGGCAAGGGGCAGGCTGGGGCAGCCCCCACCACCCCAGGGGCTGCTCATCCGGAGCAAGGGGCCAGTGGCAAAGGGTGGTCGCAGGCGTGCCCAGGGTGCGCACAGAGGGTCCAGGGGCAGTGCAAGGGCTGTAGGTGGGTGGCTGGGGCTGGCACACGCGCTGTTCTCGGCCACCCAGGGCCTGGCTGGTTTCAGCACTGACTTCGCGAATGTGTCAAACTTTTTATTCTGCTCTTTTGAGTCTATTGCAAAAAAAAAAAAAAAAAAGAAAAAAAAAAAAAAGAAACAAGATCCACCCTTGCCCCAGGTGGCTCAGGGGGAGAAAAACCTTTGTACAGCTTCTCTCGGTTACTGAAGTAAAACTCGCTCTTCACTTCTTGTGTGCGCTGTGGTTTCTCCCCCATGGCTGGGGCAGCCCTGGCACGGAGGGATGCTGAGGAGGGGCCGGCGGCTGCCTCCTTGCTGCCAGACTCCCAGCCCCGAGCAGGGCTCAGGGGGGTTAGTGCCTGCTGGCTCAGGGGCTGGGGCTGGAGCGAGGGAGGGCAAAGGCCAATGGAAACTGTCCCTTTATTTGGAAGAGGGACCATTAAATAAGAGCAGAGAGGGGCAGGAGCCAGCTGCATCCCATCCCCCTGAGTCCAGGCAGCTGGACTCCAAGTCCAGAAGGCACTTGTGTGGGCAGGGCAGGGTGGGTGCAGGGGCTGTCGGCCCCTCAGTGCACCTGTGGCTGCTGGCTGTGGGGCAGCTCGCCCCCCGGCTTCAGGGCCAGCGTGGGTGCCTGCTCCTCCTCCACCGACTCGCTGCCGTAGGCGCTGTCTTCCTTCAGCTCTGCAAAACAAGCGCCGGGTGCTGTCAGCGATGGGGGGTCACAGCAGGGACACCCCCCACGCCCTTGCTCCCCGTACCTGTGCTTTGCAGCTTCTCCAGCGCCTCGGTTTTGTGGAGCATCCTCACGGCCTTGCGGAGCCCCATGGAGTCCAGCGCCTCCAGCAGCCCCCCCAGGCTGCCCCCCGCCAGCTGTGGAGAGAGGGCACTGAGCGGGGCCGGCGGCCAGATGGGCAGGGGGGCGGGAGCACCCCAGCCAGGCACTGACCTCGTAACTGCGCAGGAGGCTGATGCTGGGTGAGGGGGTGTCCTTGTAGGTCTCCACAAGGCTGCAGAGCCCCAGGCGCTTGGCCAGCTCCATCCAGTCCGACCCGCTGCAGTCCTGGTTCAGCAGCTGCTCCAGCCCCTGCAGCACCTCACTGTCCAGCGACAGGACCTTCCCTGCGCAGCAGAGGTGCCTCCATCACACCTGCCCGTCCTCGCTGCCGGGAGGGTGCTGCCCTGCCTGGGGTGGTGCTTTTGGGGAGAGAGGGGCTGCTCACCTGGCCGGGGGGCAGAGGGCAGCTCCGCCGCGGGGCTGTGCTGGGAGGCCTGCAGCAGGATCTCCCGCACCTGCAGACAGATGCACGGATGTCAGGATCCCCCAAACCACTGGCCAAGCCCCCCCCTTCCCCCTGCATGCCCCATGCTCTCCCCGGGACACAGAGCGGCACAGGCATCCTTGCAGGAGCATCTCTGTGCTGTGGAAATGCTCCCGGGGGCTTGTCCCGCCGCACCACGCACCTTCTGGCTCCGAGTCAGGTCCAGGGGCGTGTGGCAGTGGCGCTGCCTGTGCCCTGCCTGCCCATGCCCTGCCTGCCTGTGCCCCTGCCCCGGGGACTCAGGTTTGGTGCCATGCTCCATGGCTGGGGCCAGCTCCCCCAGCTCCATGGCCAGCTCTGGCTCCTCAGGGTCGGCGTCCGTGTCGCTGCTGGCTTCTGATGAGGATGGGCTTATGGGCTCGTCGTTCTCGCACAGCACGTCTGCCCCTGTCAGGGAAGCGTGGACTGAGCCCCCAAAGGGAAGAACGGCCCAGGGGTCTGCCCTGTGCCCGGGCACCTGCCAGCACGGGTGGCCGGGGCTGTGGGGAGGAGAAGGGAGAGGAGGGAGGAGAAGGGAGAGGAGGGAGGGCACTGCCTTACCGGCTTTGAGGAGCAGTTTGGTGAGGGTGGGGGAGCCCAGGCCAGCAGCCAGGTGCAGGGGAGTGTTCCTGGCAAAAGTCCGGCTGTTGACATCTGCTCCCAGCTAGGAGAAAGGTGCAAAGCTGTGAGCATGGGCTGCCTGGGTGCTGCCCCCCTGCCCCCTGTCACCCCAAGACCACAGGGGACCCCCCACTTCTGCCAGCGCCCTGTGGGAGGCTGCATCCCATCTCCATCCCACAGCCACCAATCTGCCCCCCCCGTACCTTCTTCACCAGGTGGGTGGCCATGTTCAGGTTCTCCATCTCCACGGCCAGGTGCAGTGGGGTCCTCCCGCCCTGCCTCTCCACTGCATTCACGTCCGCTCCCTTCCTGACCAGCAGGTCCAGGCAGCCCAAACTCTTTGCCTTCACAGCCAAGTGTACAGGCAGAAGGCCTGCAACAGGGGAAGAGGCGCAGCAGCCCTCTGGCTGAGCCCACAACGGCACTGCCAGGTTCCTGCCCCTCATCTCGCAGCCCCACTCACCATGGAAATTGGGCAGGCGGAGCAGGTAAGGGGCAGCTGAGCCTAGGTGGGCCAGCAGCGTCCTCAGCATCTCTTCATCACCAGCCTGGAGCGCCAGATGCAGCAGGGAATTGCCGTAGCGGTCCAGCAAGGTGGGGTCGGCGCAGGCTTGCAGCAGGAGCTGGACCACTTGGGGCTGCTTGGTGATGACTGCCAGATGCAGCGGCGTCTGTGGGACAGCAGCACCCCTTCAGCAGCGCTCGCAAGAGGAGCAGACTCCTGCACCACCATCCTTGCCAGCGTGGCTGCACCATGCTCAGCCCTGCAGCCTCCCCTCAGCAGCAGCAGCAATGGAAGCCCCCGGGGTCAGGAAATGGGAGCCCCAGGTAGAGGAGCACCAGCTGCTCTGGGAAACATGTACCTGCTGGAGGTTGTTGGAGATGTTGATGATCTGCTGGCTGGGGATGCTAACAATGACCTCGATCAGCTGCTTGATCACGGCCGTCTGCTCATGGATAATAGCGAGGTGCAAAGGCCTGCAGAGAGAGCAGGATGGCCCCTGGCTCAGCTCCACTTCTCCAAGTCCTCCCTGCCACCTCCCACCCCCTAGATCCCCCATCACAGCTCTGTCGGCCAACAAAGCTCCCATACTCTCCCCCCAGACCCCTCATGCGCTCACGTGTCCCCATTCTCGTCCTGCGATGCGGCCAGGTGCCTCTGGACCGCCAGCAGCATGCGGGGGTCGGCAGTTACCGAGTAGTCGAGCAGGGCATGGGCATTGCGACGGGCCAGCGCCAGCATCCGCAGCTGGCAAAGCTGGGCTGGGGGGAGAAGCAGGACGTCACCTCCAGGAGCAGCAGCCCCACCCACCCTCCTGCATTGCCCCCAGGCACAGAGGATAGAGGCACCCAGCCCCAAAAGGTCCCCGACCCGTGCCACCTCTCCCAGCAATGTCCCCCAGCCCTTGCTCCAGCCCAGGTCCCTCCTACCCTGCTTCTGCAGCTCCTTGCAGTACACGCTCTCCGCAGGCACCTGCCTGTCGCTTCCAGGCCCCTCTGCCTCAGGGCCCTTCATCTGCACACCCCCCTGGTAGCCCCCCACGGGGTGGGGGCCAGTCGAGTAGATGCTGTTGTAGGTCAGCCCGGGGGAGTAGGGGAAGCTGAGGTTCCCGCCTGCGGAGCAAGGGGGAGGACGGGTAAGGCTGGAGGGGAGCGGGGAGCCCCCAGGGTCGGGCCGCAGCTGCCCAAGCGGGAGAGTTAAGAGGCATCCCCACTCACCTCCTCCAGAGCCGAAGCCCCCGGCCCCCCCGCCGGCACCCCCCATGTGCGAGCCCCCGCCAAAGTGCTGGGGAAACTGAGGCAGGACTTTCTTGCGCTTCCTCTCCACTTCTTCCTTATCTGCGGGGAGAGAGGGGCAGCGGGGTGAGGGACAGCCCGGGTGGCGGGGGGCATGCCGGCCCGCCCGGGGGGTGCTCACCTTCCACCACGGGGTAGTACGTGAACTGCTTGGAGTCGCTCACGTCACCCCCCCGCTTCCGCTTCAGCTGCAGGAAGACGGTGACGGGACGGTCGATCTTGGGCTTGTGGTAGGGGGGCGTGCGGAAGACGATGGCGTACTGTGGGCAGGACAGACGGACATGGGGTCCTACTCCTCCCTGGGGCCGGGGCTCCCCCACCCTGCAGGGCACCTGCCTGCCTCGGGACACGGCAGGACACCCCTCTGCCTCCCCTGTACCTGCTTGTGCACGTCAGTGGGGGAGAAGTCCCCGAAGGCCTGCCAGCCATTCTCGTCATCCTCGTAGAAACGCACCTCGATGTCATCTGGGGAGAGAAGGAGCGCTGGCACTGCCTGTCTCCCTGCCCGGGCCAGGCTCCAGGGACACGGATCCCCAGCCGCCCACAAGCCCCAGATCTCTCCTGCCACAGACCCCTCAGAAGGTTTTGGCTAGAGGGAATGGCTTTTACCTTTCTGAACTTTATCACATAGCAAGTAGACCTCGTCCCCTCCCCGCACGGAGCCTGCTGTCTTATCCATCCGCGAGATCTTCAGGTTGGAAGCTCCTGGGGACTCTGCAGAGCGAGAGAAAGTGTTGGGAGCCGCTGTGGCGGATAGCATCCCTCACCTCCTTACCCCGTCCTGCCCTATCCCCTCCCCATCCCAGCCCTACACTCACTGCTGTCATGGATGGGGTCTGAGATGACGGGCTGGAGGGCCAGCGTGAAGTTCCCGCTGCTGTCACGGAGGTAGGCAGTGAAGCGCAACCGCACGATGCTCAGGTCCATCACCTTCTTCAGCTCCTTCGCCTCCAGCTCGATCTCACGCAGCTCCGCTTCTGCCAGGGCAGGGGGAGATACCCTCAGACTAGGCGAGGGGATGGGGCTCCAGGTTCCCCCGCCTGCCCCCCCAGCCCCATGCTAAGCCCAACCCCCCAGCTGTCACCCCGGGGTACCCACTAAGTGTCACCCCCAGAGCCCCACTGAGCCCCCAGGCTGCCCTCACCTGTCAGCGGATGGCTCCTGTTGCGTATCTTCTGCTGCTTCAGCTTTCCCTTCATGATCTCCATCATATTCTTCTTGGTGACATGGAGCACGCCCAGGTTGCTGAACCTACAGGAGAAGAGGGATCCCGCTGGGATGTGGGAGGGCCAGGGCTGGCAGCAGCTGGCCCGGGGGGCACACGGGCTCCGGCGGCCCGCAAGGAGCTGAGCAAAGCACAGACTGGTGCCGCCTGGGCAGCGGGGATCAACATGTGCAGGGCGTAAGAGGAGGAACCACAGAGGAGAGGAAAGAAGCCCAGAAAAGAGGTGGCTGGGGAACTCTGGGTTCCCGCAGGTGACAAGTCCAAAGGGCTGAAGGCCAGAGGATTGGAAACAGGACCTGAGCCAGCAGCCAGGGCTGGATTTAAAAGCAACTGCAGCAGTTGCCGAATAACCCCACAACTCACACTGGCTACAGAAGTCATCTGCAAAGCTGGGGAGCTGCTACCCTAAGGACAGAAGCCCAAAACAAGCTGCACATGCTGGACCCGGAGCTGGGCAAAATGCTTAGGGGACAGAGCTGTACCAATGACCTTGTCTACACCTACTCCTGGCCCCATCCAGCAAAGTCAGCTCCTGGACTCACTACCCCACCTCTTCTCCCCAGTCTGTAAGCTGCAGCCAGCACCCCAGCCACCCCACACAGGGAAAAGGCCATCCCAGCTCTCCCTTGCACATACTGAGCCGTCATGTCCTTGGGTCCCACGATCGCGATGCAGTTGCCGGCCTCGTTGCACTGCTTGCCCACCAGGCTGTGGGCGTGCACGCGGGGAGGGTCGCTGTGCGTCACTAGGTCCACCTCGATGCGGGCCATCCCCGTGTAGTTGCAGATCTGCGGGGAGAAAGGAGATGGGAGTCAGGTACAATACCCCGGGAGCCTGCAGGACTCTCTGCAAACCCCTGATACCCCCCCCCGCGGCCATCACCCCTCCTGCCGCAGCCCTCCCATCCCTCCAGTGCCACAAGACACACAGAGCTTAATATGTATTTCCCGTCCTTCCTTCCTTCAAAGCACTGTCCTGGTGCCCGTGCACACCAGCTGAAGATACTGCCCCATCCCCTCCCCAGGGCAGCGCTCACCTTCACGGTGGGATAGGTCTTACGCCCTTTCTCGCTGGATGCTCCCGGCAGCCCCCCGTGCGAAGGGCCCTCGCAGCCATACCGAAACCGGAACCCCCGCTGCAGAGGCAAAGAGAGGGTCAGACAAGGGTGGCCCAAACCTGACACCATGAGAGCAGGGGGTGGCAGTTACACCTGCCCTTACCTGGGTGACATCCTTACCTGCTTTGGCTGCTCGATGATGACAAGGTAGGGACCTTCCACTGGAGGACAGAGAGGAGAGGCACTGGTGAGAAACACAGGATAACCAAAGTGCGTGCTCCCAGTAAGGATGCTGGAGGTACTGGGACGGTGCTGAAGGTGAGGTGACCCCTGTTTGTCCCACGGGGGTACTCAAGGCCACTGGCCCCTGTGCTGTCAGAGCCCAGCTGGAAGCAGTGGTCAGAGCAGCAGGGAGAGGAGAGAAGGGCCAGAGGATGCTCTGGCGCTCGGAGAGCGGGGAGCTCCTGGGGACCATCACAGCCCAACCTCAGGACCCCGGCAGACTGAGCAGCAGGGCCAGACCAAACAGTCCCTGTCCTGGTGGCATGGGGCAGGGATTCCCAGTCAGCCCACAGTGGGGCCAGCGCGGACACAGCCCATGGTGCTGCTGGGAACTACGAGGTGTGAGTCAGCCTGCTGGGAAACCCCGCTGCAGCTGGGGACCCCCAGGAGGGCACAGCCAGAGGGGCCCTTACCTGTCTCCATCAGGGGCTCCTTCTGCTCCATCATGTGGGAGCCGAAATTGAAGTCGTCGTAGTCAATCCCATCCAAGCACTAGGTAATGGGAGGGGAGATGAGTGTGATGAGTGTGTTGGGGCTGGAGTCCCCAACTGCCCTGGGGGGTGGGCACAGACCCCCAACTCCCACCCTGGGCAGGAGCTAGTCTGGCACAGACCCCCATTGCCCACCTTGGGTGGGGCAGGCACAGATCCCCCGTCCCTCCCGGGGAAGAGGGGCGGGCAGGTGCGCACCCCTCATTGCCCACCCCTGGGGGCACCAGCAGACCCCCTTTACCCACCCTGGGAGCATACACAGATACACAGACCCCCCACCTCCCACCCCGGGGGCAGGCACAGACCCCCCCCACCTCCCACCCCAGTGGCACCTGCAAACCCCCCATCGCCCAGCCTGGGGGTGGACACAGACCCCCATCTCCCACCCCGGGGGCACCCGCAGAACCCCAGCTCCCACCCCGGAGGCAGGCACAGACTCCCAGCTCCCACCCCACCCGGGGGGTACGGCACTGCTCCCAGCCCAGCCCCGGGGCCGGGGTCGGGGCCAGGCAGAGACTCCCCGAAACGCCGCGCCGCGCCGTACTCACGGGCTGGAACTGCTCGTCCATGTCCGCGCGGGGCCGGCCGCCGGCCTGCGGGGAGAGCTCGGGGGTGAGCGGGGACCGGCGGCGGCAGGAAGGCACCGCCGCTCCGGAAAGTCCCTAGAAACCCCGCCGAGCCGGGAAATGACGGGACCGCGCGTCACCGCCCCGCCCCGCCGCGGCCCGGGGCTCGGCCCGGCTCGGTACGGGGCTCCGCCGGGCACGGCCCCGGGCACGGCCGCTCCTGCGCCCGCCGGCGGCTCCCCCGGCGCGGCCCGGGGGCGGTGGGACGGGCCGCCTCCTCGCCGCCCGGGAGTTTTGGGCTTCGGGCTCCGAGCGGGCTGGAAATCCCGGCGGCCGCCCGCCCGCCTCCCCGGCCGCTCTCGCTTGGGCGCTGCTGCCTGGCAGCCCAGGTCCCGAGCTTCCCCCGGGAGCGCGGCGGCGTTTGCCCCACGCCGTCCCCGGCCGCCTGCCCCATTTTGGGCACCTGTCCCCGTTGACCAGCCATCGCGCCCTTTCCCAACAAGACCTGCAGCGCAGCACGGCTGAAACCGCCCCGACCGTGCCATAGAAGCCGGCAGCAGCCCCTGGGGCCTCCCCTGCCCCGCATCATCTCGCCTTAATGATGCGCGTCCCACACCGGGATGTCTCCTCCAAGCCCCCCTGGACCCAAACAGGAGCAGCTGCCCCAAAGCGCTGCCCCGAAGCCTGCTCTTTCACCCCTGGCCAGGGGAAGCTCTCCCAGACTCTGCAGACCGAAGCCAGCGCGTGGCAGCCCCTTGCCAGGCACCCAAAGGTGTGCTTTCCTGTTCCCCCAACTTCCACTTACATGGCAGCCCCTGCATCCTTCCCGTGGGGGTGGCCTCAGAGAGGCATTTGCCATCCGTGTTCCCATTCCCTCTTTCCCGCTAGGAAGCCATCTGGTTTCAAAGCAGGAGTGGCAGCCCCAGAGCCCCCAGTGGGAGCACCTCCTGCCGCGCCAGCACCCGGTGCTGCATGCTCCCAGTCCACCCCAGCAAGGCTCCACCAGTAGCAGGGCCCCTTCCCGGCCGCCCACAGCACTCGCACCCTCCTACTCACCGGGGAGGAAGAGGCTGGTCTCAGCAACCCATCCAGCCCCAGCATCGCTGCGGGGACTGCCACCTACTGCAGATGAGGGTCCTGCTGAGGTCAAGGTCTGCCTGACTGTGGGAAACCACCGGAGACTTCTAGCAAAGGGGCAGGATCAGAGCAGGGCCTCCGGGCACATTCTCTTGCTCCACATTTCTTCTCCTCGCTAAGCAATGGAAAGAAAGAGAAGAAAAAAAAACCCATATCTGACTCTGCAGTACCCTCATACCATGAATTTCTGAATCAGTGGTTGCTGCAGGTCCCGCTCAGGGGATTTTGGGTGTGTGGGAGAAGAGGGGAAGGAAGGGGATTGTTCAACCCGTACGTGACTCATATTCTTCAGAAGCTGAAAAGAGCCTTTTCAAGGAGATTTTCCAGCCACTTAAGTCCTGCAAAGGGGCTGCCCTGTGGCCCCAGGCCTGAGGTTTTCCCTGGCTGGTTTGCTCCCTGCGGCCAGCCCAGCTCGGCAGCCCCTGCCCAGCCTGCCTGCGGGATGCAGCCCAGACAGCGGCGCAGCCGGGGACGTGGGGTCCGAGTGACCTGCAGGTACTGCAGGGGATGCAAGGAAGCTGAAGGTGGAGATCCAGCACTGTGAAATGAGGCGGGACCTTCCTCCTGCTGTTCTGCAGGGGCTTCCGAAAGCCTGGGAGTACGGACACAACCCCTGGCTGGCCTGTGGGAAGCAGCACGCACTGCCTGCTGTCGGGATCCCACCAGGCATCCCACCTGGGCAGCCTCAGCCTGCCATCACCAGCCAGCCACCTCATCTGCTGGCACAGATTTCCCCAAGAGGTGTAGGAGGGGACAAGCATCCTTCCATTGTGCTTCCATTCCCCTTGTGCTGGGAACAGCCACCTCGAACTCTACCCACCGAGCCTGGCTGGGGGAGCCCAGGCCCCAGGATGCTGGAGAACAGACTACAGACTGTGCCCCTTGAACAAAACAGCTCCCCTTCTCCAGTGCTATCAGCCCCATCACCTCTAGAGGGGTTTTCACAGCTCACTCATCGCCACCTCGGACACTTCCACTTGTTGCAGCAAACAGCATGACTAAGGAACGTCATGGGGTCGTGCCTGCGTCTCCCCAGCCCGCGCAGCTCTGGCTCACTCGGGAGGTTGCTGGCCGTATGCCTGCACACTTGCGCAGTGGGTATTAGAGGAAGCCCACCTTATTCATCGAGCAGAGCTGGAGCGTCATCGCTTGCTCCCTTGTTCCTGGAAGCGCAACCTCAGACCTGCTCTCGAGGTAAGTCCTGCCTCCTGTGCCAAGCAGCCATGCCCTCCAGGCCCCCAGGCCCCTGGGTTTCTCCTACGAGTGTAGCATGCTCGGCTTTTATCTGCCACACATCCCAGAAGGGGACCCATCTCCCCCTCCTGCCATTAATAGCATCCTGCTCCGTGGTACCCAGCACGTCTGGCCTGGATCCTGGGCTGGCACGCACACTGCAGCCTGCCTTTGCTGGGCTAATTCCCCCCTATCTTCAGGCCTTCCTAAGGCTGAGGAAGGATTCTCTGGGCGTTGCTGGTAAGGGAGGGAAAGAGCAGCAACCCCACTGCGGTGCACTGCCCAGAGCAGCACCAGCTCCCTGCCCCGGCGCACAGCACTGCCACGGCACCCTTGCCGGATGCCGCAGCCTCTCCGTGCCAGCCAGACTGCTTCAATTAAGGACCAGCTGCTGGCAAGCGGCACGAGTTAAAGCCATTCTTCCATGCCTGCAGCTCCTTGAACATGACCTAGTAATGCAGGTGCTATTTTCTTTCCTCCCGTGACAGCCGGCTGACTTGCAGAGCCAATGCCCTGCGGGCGGGAGGGAAATGTACGTCTGTCTGCAGCGGGAGTGTTTAGCAGCCATGGGAAAGGGCGCTCCAGAAACGCAGGAGGTGGCACGAGTGCAGCTCTGCTCCGAACTGCCCTGGTGTACAGCTGACATGTTCGAGCCACCCAGCTGGCTGCTACTCTTAACACACTGTTTTCTGCATGTTTTGTTTCCCCTGAGGCCTGCTAACACCTGCAAATGATGGCCCTAAATACCAGCCCTTGCTTTCTGCACAAATCCGGTGCTCTGCTCCATCCCAGGAGTCCCAACAGCTAGTGGCAAGGGTCTGGCAAGAGGCTGCTGAGTCCCTCTTGCACAGCGTTCACAGGGACTTTGTTCTGAGACCTTTCCTGGAAACCGAGTCCTTGACTTGCAAGTGTGGCAGAGAGAAATCCCCTCTCCCTGAAAGCTGTCCAAGCCTTCCCCTCCCCGACAGCCCGCCCTCAAGCACCGAAGCCATTCGTATCTCTCTGCAAAAAAACCATTGGCTCTTGTTGTTGTATACCTGTGCACCCTCAGAAACACCCTGTCAGCCCCAACCGGGAATTTGTCATCTCTCCCTCCCCCTCGTTGCCACTTGTGGTGTCACTACTGCATTGGTGTTCATGGCTCCTTTTGGGGTAGAGCTGGCTGAGCCTGCGGGTGCGGATCTCTTCCCCTCGGGGCCCATAGCAAGGCAGCCCTGCTCACCACGCGGGCAGGGGTCAGCGTGCGGAGGGAGAGCCACAGGCCGTGCAGAATTCACCAGCAACGCGGAAACAGGAAAATAAGCAACTTCCCCACTGGCAGGGAAATGGGTGTCAGCACCGGCGCTGGGACTTGCCTTCTCCTCCCCATGCCAAGACAGCAGATCTCTCTCCAGCTTGTATCTCCCCAACATCTCCTCTCCCAGCTAGCTACAGAGCTGGCCGAGAGGCAGCCCGGCACCGGCGTGGCTGCCATGGCGGGTGGGAGGCCGGGAGCTGCGGGGGGCTGGCCGCTGCAGACCCCTCAGCAGGGACGGGCAGCCCTGACACTGAAACTTTAAACCTCTCGACCACTTCGGCTCCCTTTCCGCTGGGAATCTGGATCCATCTGCGTCCGCCACGCCAGCGCGTGCATGGCGGGACCTGGCAGAGCGCGGGTGGCTGCTGTGCACGACGGACGGCCTGGCTCGGCAGCGAGGCTCAGCATCCCCCCGGGCCCGTCCCCACGGCCCGGGGCCGGGCACACGGGTGCTTTCGGCTGAGATGCTCTCCCCACTCCCGCAAGCAGCCCCGGCTCCGCCGCCCTCACCCCGGCCCCGGGGAACCGGCACCCCTGGGCAGCGCCCACCCCCCTCCCGCCTGCCCCGGGGGGTCCCGGCCCCGCGGAGCTCGCGCCCGGCCCGCCCCGGCCGCTTACCTCCAGCCCCAGCCCCAGCGCGGCCGCCTCGCCCCGGCCGCGGCCTCGGGAAAGTCCCGGCCCGGCTCCGCCTCCCGGGGCTTCCCGGGCCCGGCTCCGCCCCGGCGGGGACAAGGGCGGGGGGGCCCGGGGGACCCCCGACGGGACGGGAGGTGCAGCTCCGGGCTGCTGCATCCCGCGTGAAACCGCCCATATTCCGCCTGCCCGACGCTCGGGACACGGAACTCACGGGTGTCCCCTGGGACCCGCAGGACCCTTCGTCCCCATCCCTTCGGTCCCTGGCCCCAAAGCTGGCCGCTACCCCAGCCGGCCGCTACCCCAGTCCTGCGCAGTGGGGAGGGACGGTCTGCCTCGCCCTTGGCCGATTTTCACTTTTATTATTGTAAATTCACTGTTCGCTCTTTATATTTTTAAAAAACATATATTAGATATAAAAGTCAGCAATAACTCCTCTTCGAACTACATATACTGGTGGATTTATAGGCCGATTTTGAAAAGGTGGGCAAATCAGGAGCCCAACCTGATCAATGAGCACAGCAGCAGCAAATGCCCCTCTCCAGGGACAAGGGAAATTTTTTTTATACATATATATATATATGTATGTATATATATATCTATCTATATACACACACATGCACGCACATTCATCCCCCTCTACACCCCACCCCAGCCTTCTGCCCAGGACACCCCAGGCTGGGGCTCAGCCGGAGCGGGACGGGCTCTCACCGCTGCAGAAGGCACCGGAAGACGTATTGGGGTGTCCCGGCAGAACGGGGCACAGGCTTCCTCTGTTCCTACAGAAGTGCCTCCCCTTTCTGTGCCCGCGCTCCCTGGGTGGCGGGGCTGGCAGCAGCCCACTCCCAGGCTGGGAGACCAGGGCTGGGGTGTGCAGGCTCGCCGGTGGGACAGCTGAGGTTGGCCGCGCTACGGCGGGGAAGTCCGTCACTCTGCAGGTACCGCACTTGCAGGACATCCCAGCGTGACAGTAAATGCAAAGACCCATTTCCTAACCTTGCTGACCGCCAAGGACCACAGGAATGCTGTGGCCCAGGAGGTGAAACCTGCCTCAGCAATTCTCCTCCAAGCTGAAAAAATGTGGGAAAGTCATCGGCTGGAGGCATAGAAGGCCCTGAGCAGCAAGAGCCCTGGCTGGGAGGGCCAGCACGGTCCCACCCGGGCTACTGGCATCATCCTGCAGCAGCGAAAGGCACTACCCCCACGTAGGCAGGGAGGGAGAGCCCCCCCGCTGCCATCCTCACTGGGGGCGCAGACAGATTGGCACTGCCATCACCTCCCGCGGAAGGGAAAAGGCACTCTGGGTTTTTGGTTCTTCTGACAGTCACAGAGGCCGGCTGGAAGGCTTGCTCTGCTGAAGCCTCCCCCCGTGGCTGTGGAGAAGGGAGGAATGGTGATCCCCCCTCCCCAGCACACCAGGCTTGCATGGTGAGGGGTGAGGCCCCTGTTCCCCCACGCCCTTACAGAAGGGGGGCCCTGTACGATCGCCTCCGACAGCCCCCAACTCAGACCCCGGAGGCTCAGGGGCAGATCCCGGCTCTGCCGACCATAGCACTGGGCTGGCATCCCTGCACCCCAGCAGTGACCCCAAACCCTGCGGGCAGGGAGGGGGCAGCTCCTGCAGGGGACACTGGCTGCCGGGAGCCCCGGCTGCAGCTCCCACCAAAAGGGGAGGGCACCGCACGGCCATGCGTGCACGCACACGCACCCCGAGGCAGCCAAGGTCTCAGGCACATTCAGGGTGGGGGAGTCACTGGCAGAGCCCAATTTGGGGGTCTGCACCATGAGCCTGCCTCCTGTGGGGGTCAGGCCATAGCCAGGCCCTCCGCATGGCTGTGGATGTGTGCTGTGCTGGACATGCCGCTCTCGCCTTTGTAACTCTTGGGGGCTCGGCTAGCTTTCAGCAGGACCAGGAAGGTGTCTGTGGAGATGGCCCCAAACTCAAAGGTGAAGGTGCCGTAGAAGACCAGAACATCGATGATGAACATCCACTCACACAGGGCGGCCACGTGCTGCAGTACGAAGCTCTCCTGAATGAAGAACACACCGCCTGAGGGCATCCCCGTCAAGGAAAGCACCGCTGGGCCCCAACCACCCCATGGAGGGCCACGTCCCACTGCACGCTGGGGTGGCCATGAGCAGCCCCCCTCCACAGGAAACATACCACTGCCCCTAAAACCAAGAAACCCCACATGCTTCCCCCAGCACCGGGAGGGCCCCGGCAGGGGTGAGGTGGCGGCACACGTGCCCAAACCAGCCTCGGTAAATCACGGGATGGATGCCAGGCGGGGATTTTCTGAAGAGGCCGGGGCAGGGGGAACTCAGGCTGCAGCCCTCAGGGCAAGGCGGGTGTGCAAAGGCATCACCCTTCCCACACCCCTCACCTCTTCCTCAAACCAGGCTGACGCTCCCCATCCTCCCGCAGGATGCAAAGTCGATAAACTTTTCGTCCCTCCATCCCCTCGCTAAGGGGATTTGGGCTGCTGCATCCCAGCCCCGCAGCATGCCCTGTCCCGCTGCGCTGCCGGCTGGCTCACCCCAGAGAGGGGGCCTGCTCCCTCTCCTCCAGGTCCTGCCGCTGCCAGAGCTTCTTTATGCTTCTCTCGTCCCCACTGGGGATCTCTAGGGAAACTACTGCCAGAGCCACCGCGGCGAGGGGAGAAGGCAGGTACGCCCTCCCGGTGAAGCCTCCAGCAGTACCCTGCCTTCTGCCAGCGAGACCAAGATCTGGGAGAGCCAGAGAGGCAGGGACCCGACCCGCGCAGGGCAGAGCCCTCTGCTCGCTCCCCCCATCCCACCAGGAGGGGTCCCAGCCCTTTCCCCACACCGTCCCCACCACAGCTTCACTGCTTTCCCGCTTCCAGTCCCCAGTGCTTACAGAGCAGCATGGCCACGGCAGACAGGCACCAGCCCTGTCTCCCTTGTCCTTACATGTCCTGCCTGTCCCTCCCAGCTGACACAGCCCCGCGGCACTCCTGCCCTTCCCAGCTCCCTGCCTGCCTCCCGGCCTGCCTGCCTGCTGTGGTGACAGAGCGGGACCCTCTGGCATGTCCCAGCCCTGCCCCCAGGCTCCTCCTGCGGTGCTCACTCCGGCCAGATCCCAACCAGCCTCTCTGGGACCCATGGACACCGCATGCTTTTTCCCCTTCCGGCCCAATAACCACCACCTTGTTTCCCAATTTATCCCTAACCTCAGTCCCGAACAGTCCCTGGCTCCCTGGCCACACACTCGGGACCATTCTTCCAGCCTCGCCCCGCCTGCCGCAGTGACCTCCCTCCCCGGCGCGGTGCTTGCAGACCCCAGCGCCTCCTCACCGAGCCCTCCCTCGTCCCACAGGCAGGTTGGGCGGTGGGTGCCGGTGAGCCCCGGCCGGCAGAGGTGCTGCCACACACCTGCCTGGCACCCACACAGAGCGCTTTGGTACTCGGCTTCGGCCATACAGGTCACTCAGATGGGCTTGGCATTGCAGAGGGCTCGACATACCTTTGCCTCATGAAAAAAAAACAATTAACTGGCCCTTCCACTCCACAAGGTGTGGGGCTGGAGCCCCGATAAATGCCCACCAGCATCCCTTCCCCTCCTCGACCCCTGCATGGCCCCGACACTGCTGCTCCTCCAGCCTACACCTGCAGTGAGCAGCCCACCCTCACCCCCTGCCCAGCCCCTCTCCTGGCACCACGCTGCACTGCCAGACCAAAGGATAGAGGACGTGGGGTGCGTGCCCATCATGGATCTCCTCCCCACACCCTTCAGAAGGATACTGAAGATGAGGGTGAGGAAGGCCGCAGCAGTGAGTATGCTACGTAAGTGGCCGGTCCAGTACTGCCCGCGGGTTTTAGCCATGCGGTAGGTGAGGATGGACTGCAGGAGCAGGAACAGCATGCTGGTGGGAAAGGCCACCCCCGCCCCGATGTAGTGCAGCACCTTGGCATGATCCACCTGCGGGGGAGAGACCGTCAGTGCCGGCACGGCGGGATGCTCCTCCGGCACGGCTCTGCTCCGGGGGGTGGGCTCGTGCCCAGGCAGGGGTGCAGGCAGTGCCAGGGTGGGTCCAGGCTGCTCGCCCTGTGCCCGACTCCTGGCTGAAGAGCAGATTTGGACCCACCGCCTGCTGCTGCGCTCTCAAAGCACTTCTGTGTCTTTCATCCGTGGGGTGACAGCTCTCGAGCCGCTTGGGCCAACAGCCCTGCCATGCCTGGGGGCATGGGGCAGGGGCTGCCCTCTGCCCCGAGCAGCATCTGGGGCTGCCCGCACCCCCTCCTGGGTGTCACAGCCCCGCCTTCAGCAGAGCCACGTCTAGGGCACAAAGGGGGACTGAGGCCAGCGAAGCTTCTCCCGGGGGTTGGCGCAGGCAGCAGCCTCCTGCCAGGCGGCAGGGACCGGCCGCCGCAGGCAGAGGGCAGGCAGCTGCCGGGAGGCCGGTGCCTGGCGGCGCAGGCGTGGGGTGAGCGCTGCAATCTGCCGCCAAGCCCTGGACTGCTCCGGACCCTGCCAGCGCAGGCTCTGCCCGGACGGCTTCCTGGCATCGCCCCCCCAGCCCACAGCGGGATGGCTGGGCAGCGGGAGCATCGGCAGCTTGGCCAGGTCTCCCGTGCCTGGATGAGACGTCCCTGCCCACGCGGGGCCACGCATCCATGGCGGGGACAGACCGTGCAGAGGGTCTCAGATAAGGGTTAAACCAAACCTGGCAGCTTAATCTGGACCTGAAACCATGAGTGCACAAGCAAAGAGGATTCCCAGCGCCTGGGGAAGCACCATGCCCGGCAGAGGTGAAGGAGTGCACAGATGGGGGGGCTGGACCAAAACAACCACCCCAAATCTTACCGCGCTGCCACTGCCCCACTCCAGCCGAGGCCCCCTCCCAGCCCCCCTGCCCCCGGGGACCCCCCAAGGAGGTGCCCTACCTGGAAGTTGCCGACCATGGTGAGGCCGGCGGCGCAGACCCAGCCGGTGGCCAGCCCCAGGGTGTTGAGGAGGGATGGCCCGAGGCGCTCCAGGAGGTGGGCATAGCGCAGCAGCCCCACCAGGATGACTGCGGGAGGGAGACACAGCCCCATCACACGCCTGCGGCCCCCCCCGCCCCTGCCCCCCCAGGGGTGAGCACCGCAGGGCTCCCCGCTCCCAGCCCCGCTCCCCCAGCAGCGGGCACTTACCCATGAAGGAGCCCAGGCTGCAGATGAGGCTGAAGAAGCAGCTCTCGGGAGGCAGGGTGCCACACTTGCTGCAGGGACAAGGCAAAGCCCAGGGAGCCCTCAGCTGGGGGGCACTGGGGTGCAGGGCTTGCCCCCTCCCCAGGACACGCTCCTGGGTTGTCCCAGGGGAGCTCTTGGAACGTCTCCGACGCCCAGCCGATCCCCACACTCCCACCCCACGGCTGCTCACCTGACAAGGGGGATGTGGTCCAGCGTGCAGCAGGAGCCAGGGCCATCCACGCCGCACGACTGGTTGTAATTCCTGCCGGGAGCAAAGGGACAGGCTAGGAGAGCCGAGCTGCTGCCCGGGACCCTCCTGCCCTGCAAGGGCAGCAGAGCTGCTCCCCAGCGAGCGCAGCCCGACCCCAGGGATGTGCCCGCACCCTGAGGACAAGCCCCTCCAGAGAGTGACCCACCGCCCAACAGGGTCCCCCGGGAGCATCACATCAGGTTTCCACAGCCTGTCCCCTGCCTGCTGGCTCTGCTGCCCACCCGGAGTCCCTCCCTGCAAGGGAGAGGCCATGGTGGGGCGGGGGGCTGCACGCGCATGGGCTGAGGTGCTGGGCTTGGGGGGTTCTTGCAGCCCCACGCCCCAGGCTGGCACCCACGTGCCAGCCCCGTCACACACATCCCCGGGATGGGAGCACAGGTAGAGCCGGGCATGCAGCCACGGACGGCTCTGGGCTTGCACGGGACGGGCGGGAACACGGAGCTGAGCGGGAAACGGCCTCTGTGGCCACAAGCACCCCGGGGCAGTGCCACCCTGCCCGGGACGGAGGGAGCTGCCTGGGGGGGGGCACGACAGGAGCAAGCCCCCAGCGCTGCCCAGGTACCTTCTTGTACCACTGCTGCTGCCTGCAGCCGTAACCAAATTTCCCCCCGCAGAGGGGTACGTGTCCCCTCACCCTCCCGGCTCTCTGGGCAGCTGGCACACACTCGCAGCAGGTTTTTGGGTGCCCCTGTGCTGCAGCATCACCCAGGCACCCGGCACCTCTGCCTGGCACAGCTGAGCGGGGCCCCCTCCCCGCCCTGCAGGAAGGAAGCCCAAAGCCCCATGCCCCAAAGGGCCCTCCCAGACACCCCCAGCCCCACGGTCGGGATGGGAGCCGTGGGGGGGCCAGCATCACCCTGCCCCTGCCCCAGGCTGACCGTCAGCCACCTCCAGCCGCCCAGCGAGCGCGCGGTTAAAAAGGCCTTTGTGGAAAGGGCCGGCTGGGCTCGAGTGTTTTTTCAGTCTCCTCGTTTACTGGTGGCTTTGTTTTCCGACTGCTAAACCCGGCAAGGCGTGGAGCCCCACGGCCTCCTCAAGGGCTGCTCTTGGGGCCATGTTTGGTTTGGGAGCGGTTTTTTTTATTATTTTGTTTAAAGCAAGCAGCCCGAGGCCGGGAAGCATTATTCATCATTAAGGGCTGGCTGTGTGGCAGAGACAACAGACACACACATTCTTCCCAGGGCAGAATCAGCCATCAGGCAGGAAATGGCAGCGGGTTTGTTTTTTTTCTCCCTTTCTTCAAACACTCCAGCAAGAATTAAACTAACAAGGATTTTTCTAGGCAGATTTTTAAGGAGACACAACAAGCCAAAATCCCTGCAGAAGAAGTTGCAAAGAGAGCAAACAGGGTTTTTTTCCCAGCCCTCACCTCTCCTGCACCTTGTCCCCAATCCCGGGGTGCTCCTGGCAGCTCTGCCTGTGGGGTGGCCGAGCGCCATGGGGCCGTCCTGTCCCCCCCGGCACTGCCAGATTTAGCCTCAAGCAAGCAAGCCTCAACCTTTTCCATGGAGACACACAGCCCTCTGTAATTCCCTGACCACTTATTTTCATACTTTCTCCATGCTGTGCTTTTTCAATGGCCGCCTTCTCCCCGCCCGGTTTGCAGCAGGGCTGGACCGATCACCGGAGCAGCGGTAACCGCAGGCAAGCCTGGGCAGGGGAGGGAGCGCAGCTTTCGATAGCCCTGCTCGGCCCTGGCACCCTCACCGCTTGCAGACGCGGGGTCCAACCCTGCCAGCAGCTACTCTGCTGCTTTTTAGAGTACCAAAAGCCACTCACGGGCCAGACAGGAGACACGTGCCCTGGGGCGACTGCGCCCCATCACTGTCACCATGTCTGCTGGGGCGGAAGGGGGCACAGAGCCACCTTTAGTGCTCCCACCCCTCCCACCATCCCCAGCCCCCTCCCAGGGCCAGCCTTGGCCCCCGACCCCCCTTTCAGCACAGTGATGATGCAGTTGGGCCTCGGTTACACCCAGTGGTCTGGCACAGCATGGCAGGGTTCAAGCAGGACAGGTCTGGAGGGGCACCCGGCATTACGGGGTCTTTAACCGAGCTGGTCCATGATGAAGGGCCCCTGCCGCCCCCCCAGGCCTTACCAGTTGTGGACGGGGCAGATGTGGTTGTTGGAAAGCGCCATGGCGTATCTGGGGAGAGACAGCAACAGGGGTTACCGCAGCCACCCGCCTCCCTGCATCCGCGCTCCCGGCCAGCGCCCGGGGCCAGCCCCAGGGACCAGCAGCGGGAGTGGGGGGTACAAGCCCTCGCTGCCTGCCGGGGTCAGCACTCACCCTGGGGCACCTCCTGGTTTTACAGAGCAGGAAAAAGAAAAATGCGTGAGCCCAGCCCACGCTCCAGGGAGCTCCTGCTGCTGGGACCAGGCACCCCTGCCCAGGATGCCCATCCCTGCCGAGAGCCGCCTCCTGCTCCAGTTCAGTTGCGGCTGCGGCTGCTCCTGCGAGGTTTCTTGCTCATCGTGCTGCCGTGCTCCCCGGTCTCTGGGGAGCTGCTCTGCCACAGAGCCCCCCACCCCAGCGTTGGGGCTCTCCACCAGCTTACAGCTGTGTGGGGTGTCACCTGGTGGGCTCTGCCGTGCTTCCCCCAGCCCCTGGCTGGCCAGCGCCCGGAGCTAAAAGAAGTCTGGAAAAGCAGCCGGTCCGTTGGCAGGGCATTTTGGGCAGATCAGCTCCATCAAGCATTTCACCGTGGAGTGACCCCTGCACCTTGGTCAGCATAACAAGGGGTTCATGACATACATCCCACTCAGCTCCAGGGGGTCTTGGCCCCGTGGCCCCCGCAGCCGGCGAGGAGCCCTCCCGCCTGGCAGCCATAGCAGCAGGCGGCCCCGCGCTGTTCAAGTTGTAGCTGCCGCCAGCAGCTGTAAACAGCTCAGGTTAAAAATAGGTCCCAACACCAGTAAGAAAACCCCTCTCCTGCTCGAGCTGGCCACGTAACAGCCGGGCTGCAAAAAGGATGATCCCAGCAGAGGGGCCGGGGCAGAGAGCGGGACAGCTGGGGGAACCAAGGGGCAGCGCTGCCCACCCCAAGGGCCACCCACTAAGAGCATCGCCCCCCTGCAGACCCCTCACCCAACCACTTCCCAGCACAGGTCTCCCCCAAGCACCCAGTCCCTGTCGCGGCCCTCCGTGCCCTCCTGGGAGAGGGCAATAAGCCAAGAGAGGCACAAACGGCACTGCCCTCCCCCAGTGGGATGTGCCCCCACCCACCTGGTTCCCCTCAGGGCTCTGCATCCCAGGCATGGCTGACGGGGCCCTGCATAGGCCGTGTGCTCCCACATGCGACTGCCTGGCCTCACCCCACCACTGCAGTGACGAGGGACACGGCATCCCCTGGGCTGCTGCAGGACATATTTGGGGCCACAAAAAAGGGCTGGAGACCCCCCCCCCCCCCCAGGGCAGCTCTGTCTGTGAGGGCCACAAGCAGCACTTCCCACCTGTGCTGCTCCAGGCTGGAGGGGCATGAGCCCTGCAGGGTCACCCACGGGAGACGGCCAGGGCTTCCTGGGGCCTCCAGGGGAAAAACCTTGGAGCATGAGTTCCCTGCACCAGGGCCAGCATTCAGCTTTGTCGTGAAGAGGACAAGGGCATACTGCAGGGGGGAAGCTCTCGGAGGGACCCGTGTGGTATGGGGTGCATTTGCTCCATCCCACACCCCAGAAAGTCCCATTGCCTATGCTGGGGATCCCAGTGCCTTTGGGAAAAGTCCCTTGTCTGGTGCCCACCACCCCCGCGGTAGTGGCACAGCGGGGCTGATGGACTGGGGCAGGATGGCCCTATGTGACCAGCTGAGATCCCAGGGCCAAGGCGAGGGACTGGCAGGGTGGGCTCGTGCTGCTCAGCCAGGTGACACAGCCTCTGCCCCCAGCACAAGGGACAAACATTCCTTGGCCCTCCCACCCATCCCATCTGGGGCTGGAACGGGATGGGTGCTCACGTGCTGGTTACGGCCCTGGCGCTGCAGCACCCGGGCTGGTGGCATCGCTCCCAAGGCCATTCCCGCGCTGCCTGGCGCCGGCTGCCCTCACGCCTGGACAGGGGCACGCGATCCCAGAGGGTGTCAGGGGCGTGAGGCCAGGGACGCGCACGCCCGTGCCGCGTTAGGGGACGCAGTGACCATGCAGGGTGGCTGTGGGGGGACAGGGAGGTGTGGGAGCAACTGAGTGTGCAGAAGTGCCCCGACGTGATGCGGGCCCAGCGGTGCCCCTCATACCCCGCCCCCCAGCATCCCGCAGCGTCCTCCAGCCTCCCGGCCCTCCTCATCACCCGGCATCCCGCAGCTCCCCTGCCCCGCAGCCCGGGCGACCCCGACCCCGTTGCCGGGGCTGCGGGAGCCTGGCGGCGGCCCCGGGCCGTCCCGCGGCACTCACACGATCCACATGCCGGTGATGGTGAAGGCAGGCAGCGTGACGGGCAGGATCCCCCAGGCCGGCATCCTGGCGCCGGGCATGCCCCGCCGGGCTACGGGCGAACGGGGCCGCGGGGGGGGCCTCCCCGCCGCCGGCTGCTGCTGCCGGGCCGCCGCCGGGCCGCGCTCCCCATGGGCGGCCAGCCCGGGGCCGGCCGTGCGGAGCCGCGCCGGGACAGCCCGCCCCGCCCCGCCCCGCCCCGCGGGCAGGGCGGGTGCCGCCCGGCGGGGAGCGCGAGCGGGGGGGCCCAGCGCGGCCCCGGGCGCCACGTGGCGGCCGCGCTGCTGCCCCGGGGCGGGCACCGGCACCCGGGCGCGCAGCCCCGGGGCTGCCGCGCTCGCCCCCTGCGGCGGGCAGCCGGGGCGGGGGCACAGGCTCCCGCTCGCAAAAACAGCGCGGAGGGGACGGCGGGCACCGCGCAGCGGCGACTACCCCCGCCCGGAGCGGCCGCGTGGGGCAGCCTTTGCCAAGGCTGAGCCGGGTAGCAGCAGCTCGCCCCCCACAGCCCCCGGTGATGCGGTCTCTGCCCCAAACACCCTCCCTGTGCCCACGTCCCCGAGGCCGGGGGCTCCTCCAGCAAGCGTGGCCCAAAGGGCACTCTCTCAGGGCAGAGGGGCAGGAGGTACAGCGCTAGGTAATGGCCTAGCGCACACGACCTTGCTCAGTCTCCTCTTCTTCCTCATGGGAAGAGGGTTAACATGGGCCCAGCCTTCTCTCCTGAAGACAAGGCTCAGCTTGCGCTTCTGTGTTGCCTGATGTTGCGTTCTCACCGCATGGCTGGTGACACCGCGGCTGCCTCACACGGACTGCAAGCCACCATCCGCACACACTGTCCTCACCCAGTTAGCCTGACCTCTCCCTTCCCAGACACTTTCTACAAATGGCTCAGCTAGGGATTAAGTTTAGCAGCCACCCACCAACCCTGCCGGCCTGAGAAATCTCCATTTTTCTTACATGGAAAACTTGAAAAGAGAAGATGAACCACAACTTCCCCTGGCAGAGCAGCCAGGCTGCGGCAAGGCCATGGCAGCCCCATTTCCCTATCAGTAACCCAGCAATAAGCCACCCTCCCACTCGGTGGCTGCTTGCAGGCATGTGTTTGCAAGTCCCAAACCACCCGGCATAGCCAAAGGGTGCATGCAGCCCTTGGCTCCAGAGCAGCTTGCACTCCTGAAGCCTGCAGCTTTGCTGTGCCTTCTGCAGAGGAGGAGCTGCCCAGGAACAGCACCGGCCCTGGCCCACCTGGGAGAGGAGCTCCGGCTGCCCACCACCCTCGGACCAGGCTGCAGGTCATGCAACTGGAGGAGGAGTATTACATACTGGGACGTACAGCCTCGGGGCATCTCACCTGCCCCTGTGTGGAAGGGTGCTGCAGGCAGCCTGGGTGCTATTCAGCATGTCAGTTCCATCAGCTTTTGCTGCAGGAGTTGCACTCCAGAGCTTTGCTCCCGAGCCAGTCACGGTCCCAAAGCTGCCCCTGGCATTTCTGCCCACCGGCGGACAGCAGGCCCAGCCCTCCTGCTCCCGGCAGCCCTCATGGCCGTGTGGACAGGACACAGGGCGGTGGGAACAACGCCGGCCAGGGCGGTGGGCGCCGGGCCAGCGGCACAGCTGCTGCCGCCTCCAGCGGCCTTGGCAGCACTCGGAGTGCTCCCAGGCCACGGGCTGAGCAGTACAAACCCCACGCAGGTGAGGTGAAGGAGCAGGGCACAGGATGCTTTAGGCTCCGTAACAGGAACAGGTTTTTCCAGAGGAGTTCAACAGCTGGCATTTCTAGCAGCGAGGGAAACTTCTGAAAAAGCCAGCTAGCTCACTGTTAGAAGATAATTCATGGGAATCTTTCCTACAGACCAGGACTTCTGTATGTGCTCAGATTCCATTTAAGAAGTGAATCTAAAAACAGCATTGCTTCAGTTTCACAAGTTTCAGTACCAAATCTGTTTTGCAGCCAGGGCTTATCTTTCAACAGGCCTTTCTCCCACTAGGAAGCTTCACACCAATGAGGAAAACACCAACTCCACAGTAACCTGTCCTGCTAACACTCGCTAAATCTCAATATTTGTGTCTATTCACTCAGTTGCAGTGGTGGAAGTTCTTCATGTAAATGGGAACAGAAGAGGTACATAAATCCAAACTTGAGTGATATCTGTCCACCCCCCTCTGGAAAACAGTGAGTCAGACCCATAAAAATGAGAAGTCCAACACTAGAAAAAGTAGATACTGGGACAAACCTGAAGGCTAGTGTTGTGAACACCGCTCCTCACCAGCGGCCGCTGGTAGTATGACTGTCTTTTATATAATTTAAGTTACAAAACAGAGTTCAAGATACTTATTGATAAAAATATGTATCACAGCACATGCTACTAGTAAGTTGATTCAGATGTCTCTTCAGTTCAAACACTTTTCCTGTTATATTTTCTCTGTAACACATGAAACCTCATTACTGCAAAATCTAAACAACATTCAAAGATTTTTTTTCTGTTTTTCCAGTCCATTCCTATTTACAGTCTAAGTGAAAACTGTTTAAAGTGCAATTCTGTCTGTCTTTCCAGTCAACATTCTTTCCATTCCAGTCCCGCTCCCTGCTGTTTCCTCAGGTGGCTTTTGCTTTGCACCACAATTGTCTGAATTAAGTTGTAAATGCTCTCAGTAGAAACTGGGTTTGCAAACACAGTTTAAAACACAGCACCCCCCAAACAACTATCTGAAGGCAGCGGGGGGTGGGGGGGGTGTTGGGGGGGTGCAGGCGGTGGACGGGACACAACACAACACTGGGGACACTGGGCTTTGCCATTAGCTGACACCATGCCACATGGGGATCAGAGGGCAGTAGTGCTGACGTACTGAGGCACTTGACAATTGAGCGACGGTTTACAAAGAGTTAATCATCTAAAGGTTTCAGTGAGCATTCTGGGAGACACCTCAGAAAAACAGAGTGGTAAATAGAAGTGAAGGCTGGGAAATATAAGACAAGAGAGGCGGCCTGGATACAGAAGGGCAGTGTAAGGATTCAAATACATGGATGAAAACAGCTAAGGGCTGGAAGGATGCAATCTGGAAGCAGTGGAGGGTGAGGAAGAGAAGGCTGCTGCAGTGAAAATATTCCAGGAATGGTGGAAATGGGATAAGGGAACCAGGATGTATTAACAGGACTTTCCCAGTATATGCATTACTCTTCCATTATGCAGTATTTAGACCTTTGCTGGTGCAATTCAAATAAACTCCCAAGTTTTTAAAACCTTCATCAAGCCTGTAGGAGTCTCTTGGAATCTTTGTGATAGAGAAGGCATTGATGCCTCACACAGCTCTAAGGACACTGTGGCACTGTGTGGATCTTGCCACAAGACAAAGTAGAAAATATCAGGAGGGAAGTATATGTGGTTGTCCATACCCATGGCAAGCATTAGCCCTGGAAGAGCCCAGGATCTCTCACACCCTCTCCAAGTCTGGATCCTGACAGCAGAAACGAGGATTTCTTCCTCGTTAGACAGAAAATTCTCCTTTCTGCAAAGTCAACCAGGTTGTCTCTGAGGTCTGTGTTCTGGCTGCATGCCGAGATGCCGCAGGGCACCTGCTCCTCAGCCCTAGTCTCGGCTCTCAGTCCTGGCAGTGCATGAGCACACACCAGCAGAACTTCAGAAATTTTACAGCCGACACCAAAATGTTGCCAGAAGCAAGAGCAATCTATCTGTTACTGCTCTGCGATGCTCATGATGGGAACCATTTCTGCTTAGCCCCTTGCCAGCCAGCCTCCACTGCAGCACCCCCCACAAGCTGGCCATTTGTTAGGGCAAGTCCCTCCGTGCTCCCCGCAGACAGAGCACACTGTTGGAGGATGCTGGTATATGGACCCAGGGGGCTAGCAGCTGGGCACAGCACCTTGACAACTAAACTCCACTCTTCCCAAAGCTCTGAGCTGCAGAAAACGACGACAGAAAAGGAGTGTTAACACTGGAGCATTCATTTACAGGATGTATTTATTACACTGTAAAAAGTCCATTGGATTTGTAGCCATTCACTCTATATGTACACTGGTTGTACTCCCACCCCAAGCGCAGGTTCCTCTCAGTACAGTATACACTGGGTTGGAGTCCCACACATGTCCCTCTTGGTCACCAGTGGGATTTCTGAGATTGATATTGTTAAGAATTTAGCCAACTAATCAAGAGAGGAGGAAAAACAGAGATACAGCGCTTGCCAGGCAGCCAGCTCTGCTCTGGGCGTGAGGGGGTGGAAGAGCAGGACATCCTTGCTGCAAGGCAGAAGCACAAGAATGACTACCAGGGCCTCAGCTGCAGTTCTAGGTGGAGAAGGAGGTGGGCTCCCAACAACTCTAAGATGCAGAAGGGTGCAATCTCTGCAGAGCTTCCAAGAGAAAGCACAGCAGACTTGCTGGGTGTCTGTCAGCAGGTGCCACAGATCCCCACAGCTTCTCTAGCTGAAGAGGATATTCTCCTAAGAAATGGGGCTGGACACTAAGAGGCCAGTGTAGTGAGTGGTGGACAACACAGCACTGCTGTGCACTGCCGGGGAGTGGCTCCCCAAGCGCTGTTTGAGAGACAGCCATGGTGCTCTGCTCTCAGCTGACAGGACTCTGCATTTCCTTCTCATCTGCTCAACTAGGCAGAGCCTTCGGAATTTGCTCCCTCGAACCAGAAAGCCTCATTACATTTACAGGAGGAGGGAGGAAAGCAGTGCTGCCCCTGCCAGGCTCCCCTGCTCCCTGTTTGGCATGGGGATTGCTGTGATCCATGTTGCAAAGGGAAAGCATGTGGCTACAGCAGACAAGAAGCTCTACCTAGCACGCTGGGAGCTGCACTGTAAGCAATCCACATTTCTACACAAAATTCTCAACCTGCTGAACCCAGGCATGCCCAGAGCCCAAACAAAGCAGTGTGACCAGAAGCATGGGCAGGAAAGCTAGGGAATGGCTGAGGAATCGTCCAGGGACTGGACTTGAATAATCTGAGGGGCAGTCCTGTACTGCAGCCCCTTTCTGGTGTGACATCAGAGTTTTCCCTCTTCACCAGACTAACTGGTGGCCGCTTGGTCCCAGGCTGCTGGGTGCAGGCGTTGCCTGGCCCCTGAGATTGTGAAGGCAGGAAGGATACTGGTCCGTGGAACCAGGCATCCCTCCAAGAAGACAAGGGATTTCTAGGCGGTTGCCACAAGAAGGGTGCAGAACACGATGTGCTCCAGGGGGATTGTGGCAGCAGCCCTTCTGCTCAGGTTAGCATCACCTTCTAAAGCAAACATGCCTGTTACCAGAGAACATTTGGCCAGCATCCTCCACGCACACGGTTTCCTCAGCAGACAGTTCTTAGACACCCTCAAACTAATTGACTTCAGAGGTTGTCATGGGGTCAGTGGGCCGTGGAGTAGCTAAGAGGGGAACAGGAGAGGTGGCTTCAATTAGGGCTGGGTTGAGAATGATTGGCAGAGTCATAGGTGGCACCCCAACCTGCAGGGGAGAGGCAAGAGGCTGCAGGATGAGTGGTGGCTGTGCTGTTGCAGGAGGTATGTCTGTAACAGGGCTTGTCTTTGTTGGAGCTGATGCTGGGAAAGAAGGAGAGGCAGACGTGCTGATGGTGGGTGAGGCAGGTACAGTGGCTCTCTCAGACTCTGGAACAATGAAGAGACAAAACACAGCCTTACACAGGCCCTGACAAAGTCATCTTTCAGCTCAAAGCTAAGCAGGGCTGAAGATCAACTCAGGGCCCTTTTCAGACTTGCCCCTTCCACATACCTGCATACGCAGCCCTGAGGAGCAAGGGCTGATCATAGGCATCCTGCCCCAACCTCTGCCCACCCCAATAACCTCAGCAAGGCGGCCATAACCTATCCATTTGGAAGCACAACAGTTCCACAGCACCAGAGGCCTGATCACTGTAAATCACTAAATCAAGGAAAAATAGACCCACGCCACTGTGCTGGGAAGATGATTCTAGAAAGAAGAAAAAGGGACTCACCACTGGCACCCAGTTCACAGGGCTTCTCCAAAGGACCCAGTTGGGTGGCTGGTCTCACATCCCCCACAGGGGAAGGGGGCAGGGCAGACACTATTGATTTCTGATGCTGCTGCTCCATTGGTATGCTGGGGACAGGATCTAGGAAAACAAAACAAGCAGTGAGCCCACACACCAGTTTGCTCACTCCTTTTGCCCACCCTCCATCTGCCCTCCTTGTACCAAGCTCCCACAGCCTCCTGCACCTACCAGTTCATCAGCATCCAGGCACTATGGCAGCTGGGTACTGGACAAGGTGCAAACACTGAGTCCAAAACCTGTTTTCTTAAGGTGTCTCAGCCCCTCGTACCTTGGATGACTGTCTGTTTGAAGAGCTCATCCCGCAGCCTAGGTAAGAAACAGTCAATCCGCTCCCAGGTGATCTCCCAGAGATCCGAGTATCCCGTCCGTGAGTCAGCACTGTGGAATATCCCAGCTGTATCCATTACAAGCAGCATATTCTTCAGAGACTCTGGGATGGCCTCCAACTGTAATCAGAGACACTCCTCAGGACACAGAGAATGGACACATAGCAATGAACAAAAGCTCAAAACAGCTGATGGGCTGCCTTGCAAACAGAGGCCAAGGGGAGAGACCATGGAACAAAATGGTTTTGGAAGGATTAAAAGGTTAAAAAACAAAACCAAAAACCAAACCACCTTTCAGGTTTAGAAGGTTAAACCCAATGAATGGTTGTTCAAAGCACTGCAGCATCACTTTCAGCACCTTACCAGTAAGTCACTAGAGCCAGCATGCATGTATTTGTCCATAAAGTCCAGGATTGTCAGCCACAGGGCAGCGAAGGTAGTCAGCGAGAGCAGTGGTGAGAGATGCTGTAGGAACACCTAGGAAAAAAACACAACTCTTGTCAACAAGGAGTATCAGGGCTGCTGCTCATAGCTTGACAAGCCAGTCTTGCAAATTTGGAATTCCCCCTCCTTGTGGCAGGCTAGGAGCATGCACAGGCCCAGCCTGAGGACACCAGAGGCCTCCACTCTGAGCTGCATATGTAGAGGAGTGGATCTTCTCTCCTTTGCATGAGGCCACTGCCATCTGCATGACCACATCTTTCAGCCCTTCCAGACTCTCTGCGTTAGCTCAGTACTATCAGCTTATGACATGCACCATTTCACCACTAGAACAAGACTGTCTGCAACTAGTGTCAGGTGAAATACTTCTCTCTCCATCCTTCATAAAGTCATAAACTCCTTCCTGACAACTTTTCTAAAGGCCAGGATCATGGAGACAGTTCTGGAAAGACAGCATGTCCCAACAGCAGAAGGTGGTGGTGATGCCTAGCACTGAAAACAGTCAAACTACCAACACGACACCTATCCAGATCAGAGATGCTGAGAAACTAATACAGCAAACAGTCTGGTTTTCTGAGGCACGTGGTTTCCCCTGAGCTGTCAGGCAGCAGAAGCGTGCTCACCTTGGAGAGTAGTGTTGAGGCTCTCATCCTAGTTTCTTCCATCCCACCAACGTCAGCTGGGCTGATGTTCTCGAGTAGCTTCGTTAGCAGAGGGAACAGCACCTGTTGGACCAGACACATTGATATTTCAGAGATGAAAAATGACTAATGAGATTTGCGTAGACAACCCTACAGGAAGGAGCTGGCTTTTGGGACTGGTGGCTTCTAAGCAGAGAGCATGGGAAAAGCAATGGGAAGTAGAAATGAGAGGATTCATTTCAATACTCCAAGAGGCTCTGTCAGAAGCCTAAGCAGAGGGAAACTTTTCACAGGATCAGAGCAGGGCATGCCTTGTCTGTTGTGGTGAACAAGCTGCTCAAGAAGATGGTGCTGAAGTAGGACATCATTCTGCCACTCCTGCACACAGCTTTGCTCTTCATGACAATGCTGTCCTGTCTATATGCCCAGCCAGGAGGTTACCTTGTTGAAGCAAGACTCCCATTCCAAGGCATCCAAAGCCTGCAGGTCATGTACCAGGAGGGCCCGCTGCAAGTAAGTGAGTGCCTGCATCCGTACCTGGCGTCGGGCATCGCAGCACAGCCAGGCAATACCTGCAAGACAGTGATTCAGGGCAAAGCCCACAGGGAAAGTGTCACATCCCTACTTCCCCAGTCTAGGGTGAAAAGTCTAATGAAGATCAAACTCTCTCTGGGGGAGAGAAAAAGAAGGAAAAAAAAAAAAAAAAAAAAGGATTATACTTGTTCCAGGCCACAGACTGGGGATCTACTGTCAGGTCCAGAAACAAACTGGCAGCTAACTCATGCTAAAGATACCTTTCCGGATCCAATCCAAGTTCTTTTTCAATTACAGCAGACCCTAAAAACAACCTCTGCTTGCTTTCTGCAGTTCGTTCTTGGCTCCTCAACTTTCCTGAGTGCTGCCACTATTTTGGAAGTGTCTCTGCTCACTCTCATCACAAGGGGATGGCTTTACCCTGTAGCAAAGGACACCAGCAGTTGGACCACAGCGTTCGGGAATCTGCTTCGATTTTCCTTCCTGCTGTCTCTAGGTGGCGTTGCTCCTCTGCCCAGGAGCTGTAGATGGTGGCCGCTCGTGTATGCAAGGTGTGCATGAGGTCCAGGAGCTGCAAGTCAAGCATCACATTAAGCAACACATAGGACTTAAATTTTTGAAGCAGCCCTGGTCTCCGCTCTTCCCCACACCAATGCTAAAAGGCTCACATCTACTCAAGCCTGCTTTCTGTATGTACATGACCATGTATAGCTATGGAGATGGTGTCAGGCCCTGCTGTCTCTGCCCTCTCTAAGTGGTCAAGTGCCAGGCATCTTCAGCAAGATTTGTGTCAGTTCAGTAGTCATGTCAATCCCGTCTTTGAGAAACAGAATCCCAATCCTGCCAGGAAAAAGAATGGAGCCTTTCCTGGCATAGAGCATTGACTGCCGAGGCAGAGGGAGAAATCCAGTGATTCAGCTATACTGTCCAAGGAAAATGATCTGAAACTTTAAAAAAACCCAAACAAACCAAAACAAAAAACCACAAGCAAAGCTCCCTCAGAACAGCTCTGTATGGGCAAATAACAGTCACTTTAGTCACTTCACTACTGAACTGAGGCCCAACAGCCTGGCTGTCAGCAGGCCTGTGCCTTCACACCTTTAAGTACCAGCTGGAGAGAGAAATGACTCCCTCATCCCAGTCCTCTGTACTTTAAATCCCAGTGCCTCAGCCCACAGGGCTTTCCCCTCTCCACAAGCTCAGACGCCCTGTCAGGCTCCCCACTAACCCTGTATGAACCTCATGCCTCCAAATGCCCTTGGTCCACATCCATCTTACCTACTATAGTGACACTCAGCTCCAGACCCCACCCTCCTTCCTTTTCAGAGGACTTCTTTCTCCACTGCTATTTTGCTTTTGCCTGTCCAAATTGCAGTCTTCCACTGCAGAGCCACACACTGCTACCAGAGCCATCCTCTACCATCCAGTGCCCACTGACCCAGGATGCAGCCCCGCCTCACCCCATGAAGAATCCCAGTGACTCCCTAGCAAGGCCCTGAGTATGGGAAAGGAGAGGAGGAAATCCTTGCTATACTTACGTCCTGACTAACCTGTAAAGACACAGTGTGGTAGCTGGCAGGGATGCTCTCATCCTCGTCCTCATCACTGTGTGTGTGCGCCTGGTGCTGGCTCAAGACCCGTGATCGCCGTGTGGAGCTCTCCTTTGGCTTTTTTTTTAACCGACTGGATTTACTGTCATACCTGTGGCTCTTCCCTCTCTTTTCCTGGGACTTGTAGCCTAGAAAGTGAAAGGCAGCAACATAACATATACACATTCCATGACAAAATTTTCTGCCTTTCAACACACACAGCAGCCACCTTTTGATATCCCCAGTGGAGAGCCCTCTCCTGTAAAATGACAACTACCAGGTAGTAGGTACCCAGCACCCCCAGGAACAGCCTTCAGCAGCAGCTGATACTGCTATCTCCACATCAGCTCCAGACCTCTCCTCCATCCCAGAGAGGGGGATAAGAATAAGGTCCCTGCTGCCAGCAGGAGCCAGGACACTTTTCTCACAGCAGACCATTTTCGGGCGTTGGGGACTCGTTCCCTGACAGTATACTTCACACTTCTTGCTGACTGGACACCCCAAGCCCAATCTTGATTGTCAAACCAAGGGCCACCTTACCCCCATTCAAGCTCGCCTCCACAAAGATGCGGATGGTTTTGACACAGAGCTCAAAGTTCTCAGGTGTAACGTGGGCAGCATCTCGCACGATGAAGGACAGGGACTCTACGCACTTCATGAGAGACTTTGTGTCATGTGGGCCCAAATCCAGCCCCACAGTCAGGCTGTACTGGTTCACAAGAGGAGATGGCCCCAGCCTGCTGAGCCCAGCAGCAGATCTGGGGGTGTCGATGTCATCTTTCCCCACCTGCAGGGCACAGCAAGAGGGTAGCAGGAGAGGGCAGTATAACAAGCAGCACCCCATGCACATGCTGAAAGAGCCTTTCTTCTGAAGCCAACAGGTAACGTTTCTGTAGGATCCACTTCCCTTTCTTCCTCATTTGCCTCCAACCTTTCTTCTCTACATCTGCATCTCCTCCCCATCCTCCCTTTACATTGTCAGCTCATCTTACCTCTCTTCTCTACTGTCTTATTCTTTCTCTCCCTACCACACCCTCTGCCCACAGCCATGCTAGGAGCAGTCGTCTTCAGGCACCAGAAGTCCATTGGCTACTCACCACTAGCCAGCCACTGTTCATGACATCCACATCTGTCACCGAGCGATGCATCTTGCCTGGCTTCCCATGGTCTGTGTACACCTCTGAATCAGAGGTGTAGCCACGGTCCAGGCTCATGTCACTTGGATGATAGGAGGAGGAGACCTCGCTGTCTGACTGAGCACCTTCAAGACAAAAGGCATGAATTTTAGGTCAAAGCAAATCAAGAACTTGGAAGAGTAGCTGTGGATAAGGGATTAATAAGATCAGCATCTGCTAGGAACTACCATGGGACCTGGAAGAAACTGGGCCAGGCCTCTCCTCCTGTAAGAGGAAGAATGTGACAGGAGAATGCACAGGAGACAGCAGGAAACACAGGTCTTTGACTCTGTTTCTCCCCTGTAGGTATGTTATGGCTTTTCATCCTCTGCTATGTCACTTGTCAGCCTGACTGTGGATTTAAAAAGGGCAGGAAGTTCAAACCTTTGACCCTGGGGGAAGATCAGATGTACCACACACTTTAAGAACTACTGGAGGTGCTAGGTTCAGCCAAGACCACTCTAAAAGCACAACGCAGAATGACATGACTCACATAGGGCCTTTGGGGTCACTCAGCTCCACAGTAATACTGGTAAAGTCTTTCTCATGATCAAGAATCTGCATTAGCATGTTCCACACCTGTCAGATCTACCTCTCCTGATCTTTAGGGTAACTTTGAATTTAACGTGACCTAAGCACAGAAATCTTTGCAAGGGCCAAACTTAAGCTACTGATATAATGTTATTCAGAAGCAAAGATTCATTCTCTCCATCATTCAACATTATCTAGAAAGCAACCAGCAGACAGACTTGCTGTGAACACAGTGCACCAAACATTTGCAGAAGGACATAAAGAGAACTCATGTTCTGTTGTGCAAGGTGCCACAGTCAAGTAGTTTGCCCAAAGACAGAAGAAGTATTAAAAAAAAAAAAAAAAAGAGAAGATGGGAGAAGACAACCCAGCATTATCTCAGAAGGCAAAGGCCATAACGGTTTTGCAAAGTCAGGTTTCTCCCATCTGTCTAGCACAAAGCATCAGGACCTAGCAAGGAAGTTCTAGAAAAGCAAAGAGGAAAACAAAGGCTTCTGGAAAAGTCTTTTCCTGCTTGTTTGCTTTAAAAGTCTAAAGCTGTCAGCCTCAAATACATTGCCAGCTGGCTAAAGTGAAACAGGAACAGTTTGCTGAAAAGACCATCTTTCTAACACAGTTGAGAGAAGTGGGAAATTGTGGGTTGGTCTTGTGGGAATGGTTCAGGCACTCTGAACACAAATGGATTTGGAAATGGAATTTTAAAGAACAACTCCCTTTACAAGATCCTTAAAATGGGGACAGAAAGGAGTCAGTCCCACAAAAGAAGGAAGTATGACAGGAACAACAGCTGGGTTGACATTACACACCCAGATGAGAGATTAAGGCTATATTACCCAAGGCACCAGACTACAACCAGCAGAAAACACTCCTTGGGCAGAGCAAAGACCTCCTACAGCTGCTACAACTGATACCAGTTTTCCTCCCGCTGCTCCCCCAGGGACTAGCACCTGGACTGCTGCTCACTGAGTAGGAAGAGATGGCAGAGTAGAGACAGGGACAGACCATCGGGTAGAAGTGAACAGCAGGTGCTGGTCTTTAATCTTGCTAATGTAGTTTAATATCAGCTTTGTTTTCTTGCAGTCCCCTTTGCTAATTGAAAAGCTTGAGGAAGCAGCTGCTTATCTGGCAGGCAGGCATCAGATTTCCTAGCAAAAGCTGGCCTGTCTTACCTGTGTCATTATCTGCCCTTGCTGTAACCTGCAGGGCTGCTGGCGGCTTCACCCCAGACCCAATGCACTCCAGGAGGGTGAAGAGTGTGTACCAGTCATCCCCAGAGTGAATGTTGGCAGCATTGGTCTTCAGGAGCTCATGGAGGCCATAGGCAACCTCATGGCTAACTCTGGACAGCACATTTGGCTTCATCATGAGCAGGATACGTAATGAGAGGAGAACCTGGCCAGAGGAGGAGACAAGAGTAACAGACCCCATTATTTACACTCCATTCTCCATCAAAGTCCTCCGTCATTTATTTAGAGCTACTTATAACTGCTGTTTGTTGTTACCTGTAGCACAGACAGGTTAAATGTGGGTATATCCAACAGCAACTGGTTTCCTGTATTGCCAGGTGTAGCCACAAAACCCCAGTAACTGATTTTCAAAAATCCCTTACCTGCGCGCTGATTTCTTCCCGCCGAAGGAGCCGAATGGCCAGTCTCAGCAGCCCCACCACTGCCCTCTCCACCAAGAAGCAGAACTCCATCGCATGGACACAGAGATGATACAGATGGTCTCTGACAGTTTGCCAGACACAGGTCACACGGTCCCTAGCCACAATAAGGAGGAGGGAAAGGGTAGGATGAAAGGAGATGAGACAAGCAGGATCCAGCTACCTCTCCCAGAAGTCCAGACAACCTAGTATTTCTTCGTTTCAATGAAAAACTCCAGCCAGGAGATATAAGAACAGGCACATTAAAAAAAAAAAGCCATCAAATTTCTTATTTACTTCATTACTTGCAAAGCAATCAGGTGGGAGAATTCTCCATCCAGAGTTTAGTTTATGTTCTCCAAATCTCAGGATATCAAGCAATAATTCATGGGCGAATAGTCCCTCTGTTTGCACATGTTAGAGTGGAATTGCTAAGCCCTGAAATTACAGCCACATGCTGCTTCAGCTGGCAAATCAAGCACATAAGGAACTCATTCCCTGGACCCAGGCAGCAGCTGCTGTAAAGCAGGGACATTTACAGTGAATCTGCATGTATTTCAAGGTCATACCTATTCTCTAGCACAATGCGCAGAAGCATCTCCAAGCAGAAGGCAGCATCCTCTTCATCATACGTCTCCTCATCAGGAGTAACAGAAATTAGAGCCTAGAAAAGCCAGGAAATGTTTGTGAATCGTGAGCCTCCAAAACTGGGGTACAAAGAAGTGAGGACCAACAGGATGCTTTGAGTCTGTGCAAAACCGCCCTCCACTGTCTGGTGAGGTCATGCATAGTCTATCTAAAATGCATTGGATACAGGTCAAGCTAAATATATGGATTATTATTATTATTATTAAAGATGAACTTAAAAGATGTTAAATTCTGATGAAGTCTCTCAGATGGAGAGGAATTCTGAAAGCCAGCAGCTACTTGCTAAGAATATGTGAAGCACAGAAGAGGCAGACATACCTAGGAATGACTACAAATACTGGAACTATTCCTTTCAAGCCATCAGCTTGCATGTGAAGAGAGAATTCCTGACATAATAGGGGTAAGAGCAAATTCCCCCAGAACTGAGATGACACAGAAAAACTGAGTCCCCACTTCTCCACATGGGCCAGCAACATAGTGGTCTTTGTGTGTTCCAAACAGCAAGTTCTGCTTTACCTGTTTTAAGTGTTGTTCTTTGGGGTTTACTCACTTCTTGTCTTTATTTTGAAACTCAATACCTACTCTTCTGAACCTCTGCAGCAAGCCTTGATAAAGAAACCTTTCCTTTGTTCTAGCAAAAGTCTCAGTAGTGTCATGTGCCCTACTGATGAAGCCAGTGAATTGCAATTACAGCAACCTGAAGGGAAAGACACTTGCACTTTAAGGAGCCATGGAATTAGGCAACACACACTGCCAGCCCACACAGCATCCGTGCAAGGGTTGCACTGCACTATTTGCTTTTGGAAATGGTGAGCAGCAGCCAGATTTGTTCCACATCCTAGAGTGGTCTCAAACTCCATGCTAACCTGAGAAGCCGCTATCAGAATCAGGTAAGTAACTACCCTCCCCCAGGGAGATAAGCTTCTCCAGCCCAAAGGCTAGTGAATCCAGCCTTATTACCTCTCCCACAGCAGCCAGGTACCGTGCTACCTAGGGGCACATAGTCAAATATTTCTGTACAGCTCTTGCCTCTGAAGTGGCTTTTTAGAATCTTTTCATTAGGCACACCAGAAAAGATGAAAAAGCATAACCTTAAGCTCCTACACAGACCTACACATATTTTCAAACACTTACCATGACCTCCTCAAGGCTTTTAGAATGTATTCCACAATTTAACATCTTCCTCTACTACTCAAGTAATTGTGGCTGCCAGCACAGAAGTTATATGTAACAGCTGAGCTAATGACTGGTTTCAAATCCCAAACAGGTCCAAGAACTCCTTTGGGGATAGAGGAGCTAGGCAAGTACACAGTACATATCTATGATCATGCATAGCATACTTGTTCCATCACTAGTCCAACCCCTTACCCAGTATCTCTCTCACCTTCATGAGCTCCTGGAGGGATTCAAGTTGGAGGAATTTGCTTTCTGTGATCAACTTTTCAGGATCACAGTGCTGCAAAAGACAGAAAAGAGGACTGGGCATCTGGGGAATGGGAAAAGCACACAAACAGATCCTCCAGAAACACAGCTTGTTCCCAGGAAAGATATAGATAGTGGTTTTAACACAATTCCCTGGAGGAAAACTGCTGCCAGCTAGTTCAATCCTTTAACATCAGCTACCTTTAACAGACCTGATCTGTGCTAGACAGATTTTAACAGATAACTCCTTTGTCCACACACTGCTCAAACCCCAGGTTTAGATTTTGTTGGCCCCATATGCCTTAACACTGACTTGGAAAAGATTAGTCATTTGAGAATTTAGTAATTTCTCTTCAGTTATAGGACTGTGACACCAAGGGCAGATCCCAGCCTCTTGTGGTGAATCATTCCTGTTTTCATGTGTTACTACGTTTGTACGTAACAGCACATAAGACCCTTTAGCTGTCAATGCAGATATGCTACTCTGCAGTTTCTTAGAATTCACAAGTCCTCTGAAACCTGCAATACTGCCTAGAAGCATGCATATTTATGCTTCTGTTGCCTGTTATCCACACAGTACTGTCACCACAAACAAAAGCAGGTTCTTTTACAGTCTGTATGTTACCTTTATGCATTCCAGAGCTGATCGCTTTGCCTCCTGTGTCTCTGTAGATGGCCCTCTCATACCAGATTGCTCTGTCCCACTGAGAGTGAGCCAACTAACAAAACTCAGCACTGTAGATTCACCACTGCAAATCAGAAGACACTGGCATCAGTGAGAAAATAAGAAACCATACTACTCACCAGCTTTGGTACAACAAGGACTGCCTGGCGGCATCTACAACACTCACCGGTTAGATGGTGTCTCCTCACGTTGCAGATAGATTTTGCCATTAGGATCCACAAAGTCTTCAACCTGGAAGACAGACCAGAACATGTCCATGATCTATCGTCTACTTCTTTGTAGCCTTTCCCCTCAATGTTTCACTTAGTGATGAAACACTATACCCAACCCACCTTGTGTAGGCAGTCAACCCCAGCTCTTCACCCTCTCATCCTTTCAGTAAAGTGTCACCCCCATCTGGCAATACTAATGCCCTGCTCTAATACTTTGTGCCTATAAGCATATCCCTCTTCTGCACAATATTCAAAATCTGTTCAAGTAAAATGAATACTGAAATTTCTCAAATCCAGCAAAAAGTAAAATGAGAAAAAAATTAAATCTTGCAAAAGAAGCTGGAGCCTGCACATAACTTGAACACTAAACTCTTTGTACGCTTTCTAGCTCTGTATGCACTTTACTAAAGCCAGGCCTTTGCTGGAGAGCTCTCCTCCTCTTCGAGGACTCGTTCTATGAAAAGCCAGCTTCCCACTTCAATTACCCACCAGCCGCCTATTATTACCTCCACCATGGCCTTGGGCAGCAGCTCTGCTCGGAAAAGCTGTAGCATGGCCTCCATGATGTTTTTCCAGCCCTCCCGCAGAATGTCACCATGGCGATGGGCCAAGTGAAACACAGTCTTTGCTGCAATATGGGCCTTGGGATTACTTCCAAAAACAGTGGGCAGGTTCTCAATAGACTGCAGGGAAGAAGAGGAGGTGGCAATCAGTCAGCAAGAGATGTTTTCTTTTCAACACAAATTAGGGCAGACTGTTCAGAACTGGTTACAGGAAAGACAACAATTCTGTGTACGATGCCTGGATAACTCCGCAGCTCATATTCACTTTGCACAAAAACAAGGACAAGACAGCCTACCTGATGCAAGCTGAATCACTGAACCACCTAGACATAAGCTCTCCAAGAACAACAACAATACAGCACATTTTGAAAGTGCTTGCTGAAAACTTACTAACACTAATTTATTCTGCTATGGGAACTCATTCCAGGATCAAAGCCTTCTACAGGAAGTACCATGTCTCCTCTGGAAGCAGCAATTACTCCGCTCTACTGTTAGAGAGGGAAACTATAGCCAAAAGCATTACTGACTTGCTAACCTACTTCTACCACTACTTAACAGCAAGATTCAAAGTAAGAGTGATGAACCCTAACATACAGTCTCTGCCAATAATTGCTCGATCACAATTCCTCATAATCTGTTCAACGCACTCACAGCTTTTCAAAATACAAAAAGTGTGCTACGTCATTTAAACCAACCAAGTATATGCTGCCAAAAAAAAGAAAAAACAGCAACCATGTGAGCTAGTATCAGACACTGTAACATGTTCTATGTTTCTGCAGTTACTTAAGGTCATTGCAATGTCCCTTTTGACAAGAGATGGGCTTTGCCATTCTCTTGCTTACGTGGACAAAACCCATACTTACTCCTTCATCAAGAAAGGAGAGAGAAGACAGGAGATAGGATGGATTGAAAATGTGTCTCTTCCAATCTCAGACCTGAAGTTCAGAGAAACTAGCTCTTGCTTCAGCCAGACTGCTGGCAAAACTATTATCAAAATGGGTCTTTGATCTAGAGGTGAACTCCACGTGAAGCACCAATCTGGAATTCTGGCAGAAATGTGACAACTGATTTGTTTTTTCCATTGTTGCTATGGGGAAACCACAGGAATACATATACCACTGAAGTGTCAGAGTGCAAACAGCAATATGCCTGATTTTGCACTGGGGCAACAAGCCACAACCACTGAATTAACACACACAGAGGTTTTGCTGCTACTTATACACTGAGACAGTATGAGTCTTAACTCTGAATCAAGAAGTGGGGCACGGACTCTTCTTAAATCACTTAATCCCCCTCCATGTTCCTTTACATTCCTCTTCTTTCAACTAAAGTGGCCATGCATAGCAATTGCAGTGCTTTGAGAGGATGCCTGATCACCAGGACGATCTGACCTGGGAAGTGACTAGCAGCTAAGTGATACTTCCCTTGCTTTCTAACAGTTGTTCTTTGTTTTGCCTCCTCAGCCCCTGAAGAGAGCCCCTCCTTCTCCCCTTCCACCAGAATGTCTCTCAAATATTTGTTCAGTTGTCATATCCCACTACTGTCTCCAAGCCTTACAGGAATTTAGGACAGCAGAAAGTAATTGGTGTACTTGGAATCTGGCCAAAGATAAGAAATCACAGCCTTCTTCAAATCCAGAAGCCTCTGATTCTACGTCATCACCAAAAGACATACTTGCTTAATTTACACAGACCTCGGGCTGCTCCAGATTCCAGTCTCACAACTAGATGGGATGCAGCTGGCAATAGTTGATGCCTCTGAGGGCTTAGTCTAGTTGTTTCTACTGTGTAAATCTGTGTCAAACAGTTGTTTCATGGCAGACATTCCTCTGCTTGTGTTATCTATTGGTAGTCTTGAGGTCGGTATGCCTGGAGAGGATCAAGTATTTCATCTTTACAGTTGTGAGCTGTGGAGGAAGAGGGAATCTAAAGCAACCCCACCACTTGGGTTTTCTTTGTCTTTTATTAGTCAAGCTGGTACTTTTTCACTGCTACCAATGCCAGAATGCAAGTGATACAAAACACCCAGTCCAAACAATACTGTTTGCAGGACTGCTCCCTTTCTGCTATCTCTTCAAGGTATTTAAAAAAAGAATCACCTGTCTTGGTCTTTTTACTCGCATGCTTTCAGTCTTGAACGATTTTGTTTCCCTTTTTTGTATGTGCGGCAATTCTATTCGGCTCACTGTGGGTCTTGCACTGGTTCTCAGAGCAATACCCTGAGATTCTTTGCAAGTTCTGACCCTTTAAAGGAGTTGCTGTTGTCATCTTCTTAGCACAAAGCATGGTCTGCCACACACTGTCTATCAAACACCTTGGGGAAAAACAGGCTGATGCTGTAACACACAAACAGATTTGGGCAAAAAAAGCTTACACCAACCACTATATCTTGAATTTATTCTCACAGTGCAATCCATGGAAATGGTCTTTAGGGATTGCCAAAAGTGGGGCAAACAGCCAATCTTATTACCAGACTCCACACACCAACTGACAATTTAAAGCATTTGCTTTTCTAACCACTTAATGCTGGGTGGATGCACAGCCCCTACACTTTGGAAGAACAGCTCACAAAACAGTCCCTCTTGGCACCACATAAGCCCTGTAACTAAATATTCAATAGCTGAAATGCATAAACTTGCTTGGGATCATGGATGATCGCTGTCTTGATCACAGGGAGATCTAAGTCTCCTCAAATCTCTCTTCAAATCAAGTAGGTGGAATAAACACTTCCACATCATGGCATTCTGCTCTGCACAAACTGTCACTTGTGAGTGAGTAGGATATCTGTGTAATTGAACCTGTCCTATGGAAGTCCTACTTCACTACACACTTTTCATTTCCTCCTCCAGAAAGCTCTGGGCAGGGGCTGGTAGATATCTACAGATACTGTTATAAATAAAACAAGCAAATTTTACTGCTTAACAGAGGAAGAAAGCTCCGATAGAAGCCATGCTGCTTTCCTCTCCTTGCAAACTTACCTCGCTGCTGAGGGCTGTAAACTTGCAGAGAGAAATTATGAGATTGTCAAACACATCACTAAGGCCATAGTGAGCAGAAATCATTGCACATTTCCTGGGGAAAGAATAAAGCAGAAAATAATGTAGCAAGTCAGCACAGACAAGTCTGTCTACAGGACAGCAAATCAAGAGAGCCTCTCTGTTGACATTTTAGACCTTCCTCTCCACCCACTCATAATGAATGCTGATGTATAGAAGTCTACTATTATCCCTCAAATAACCTCAATCCTCATCCACAGATGCTGGTACTTGTCTGTGCTGATGCAAGGATCACTTTCAAAAAGTGAGTCTAAACAGACAGACCACTTGCTCATGAGCCAATATACCTAATCTCCTGTCTTGACATAAGAGAGAATTGCTGAGATTGACAGTAGTGTTGAAGGTCTAGTTTCCAAGGCATCATGGCTACAGCAGTGTATTAACAGAGATTTAAAACTATGCTTAAGGCATCATTTGGTCTGGATCTAAGCATGACCAAAGATTGTTCCAATACAGTTTTTCACAGATAGCAAGTTTTTTGAATACTGGTCATCTGAGGAAAAAAAAAAAGAAATCCTCCATCCCATTCAGCCACAGCTATGGCCTTATACATGAGAGGTTTTGTTCATATACAGGGATTTTGCCAGCATCATTGTGCAAGTTGAGTGACTTTTTCACCTCACTTCTAAGCAGCACAGCTATGTCAGCAGGTCTTTTAAGTGTAACCAGGTTGGAGTTTAAAAATACATACCCCAGGCACTTTGATTTATTACAACACAGCGGTCAAGCCAAACAGCAAGTGGCAACTGAGGCCAAGATGGGATGAATCAATACAAATGACAGAACAAAACTAGAGGACCATAGGTCACAATAAAATGCTCTTCAATTGCTAGGAAAATCAACAGTTGATATTCACTGTGATGTCTCTAGCAAGTAAATGGGAGACAACGGCCACACTTCAACTCTTCTGAAGAGTTCTCATTCTCTTCATGAATGCAAGAGTTACCTGAAACCAGAGATAGCCTTCTGGATGATTGTTTCCTCTAGGCTTTTGTCAAAAACATAAGAAAGTGCTGCAATGGTTGGCCCCCATGTCATGGCGAAGAGATCGTGGTCATAGCTTCCGGGAGGCACATGGAGAAATATTCCCTCATCAGTGGCACCACGATGTAGCAGGACATTCCAGATATAGTTTTCCTTCACTAGGCCCGTCTGTTCTTCTGGCATCACTATCTCATCATTTCTACAAGGGAGGAAGGCAGAAAGGTTGAATTTTTCATCCTGAGCCAAACCTAACATTTACACAGTGCCTTTCATTACACGGTCCCAAAGCTAAACACTACCTACTCTGGAATGATCTTGCCAGCTCCTGAAACATTCTATTTTCTTAGGCCTGCCTGCTTCCCCTGACCCCCTTTGGTATCCTGGATATTAAGTCTGGTGACTCTCAGCAGCACCCAGCAGCAATTGTGTAAGGATGGCATTGAAGAAACAGCTACCCAACACTGTAGCGGGAAATGCAACACATACTGCAGTTAAATGATGGGAAATTTCGGACAGCACACTGGCATAGCTTCATTCCCCCATCCCAACTCCCACCCAGTTAGACTGCTCTGCATATCTCATTACTCCCAGATAAAAAAAAATTAAAATTGTTATGCTACTGCAGTCAACAGTAGACATGAGTACCTTTGTATTACCTTTGTATAAGAATAATGTATATTTGTATAAGAATAATGCATATATTCATATTATGCCAAAAATCAAATATCAGAAAGCCAAGCAGTACAAAATTGAAGATAAAACAAGAAACCAAATGTATGATGGGTGATTCATAACCAGGGTACCACAGCTCCTTACTCTAACTGGATTAAAGCTATACAAGTATAAAACAATTATGATTAATACCAAGTAGCACTTGCAATCTCAGGTTAAAATACATCAAGTCTAAATACATACTCCCTAGATTTGGGTAACATTGCACAAGAGATAACCGTCTGCAAATGACCAACTAATTGAACAAGAGTCTCAAATCTACTAAGAACAGTAGATTGCAGCCAATCTGAAAAGTAGAGGTCTTTCTGAAACAATGAAAAAATAACATCTGTCAGTTGCCAAAGGAGCAATTTACATGTGCTAACAACGACTATAAAAAACCCTCTTGATCTATGCATAAGAAATAAGCTCTTCTCAGTTTCAGGTACCTGCATATTTTGACATGACAAATCATTACTGAGATTATATAGAAAAATACGTTTGCAGTCAATAGCATATTTTTTCTAAGAACCCATATTTGATTAATATTAACAGAAGCAAGTGAATGGGTTTATTTGGAAAGTCTCAGGAAATGAAATTGTGCTCAAAAGTGAAATGCTGAAATCCTGAAGAGATCATGTGCTACTCTGTACAGATTACAGTCTGCTTTTCCCACCCCCCCAATAACACAAAGAAAACAAACAGTTCCTCAATCTCAGCTATGACACGGGCAACCTATCTGAGATGGAGCAATACTGAAATGATACACCAATTGTTTTAGCCATAGAACATACTGAAAGAGCTGAAGTATCTGGTGAAAGGATGATAAAGGCAAATAGACTGGGACAGAAGCATTAGATAACTGAAAGGTATAATGATATTCTCAGGGTACTACTCAAAACATTACGAACACCCTCAGGGGAGAGAAGTCAATCAAAACTAGAGCTCTGCTTGAAAGCTAGAGCTACATCTTGAAGAATTTCTAGATATTCAGTACAGGTGACATACCTATCTTCCCAGCAAAGGCTTGGAAGGGAGGGTCAGACTAATCCCACTGCCCTGCTTCCAGCCTGAGCCACTGCAGATTGAAACCAGCTGAGAGTCAGAGTCACATCCTGTCTCCTCAGAGATATAATCCTCTCAGCTTCAAATTGGCTGGGCCTGGATTTACTGATAGGCTAGATTTCTGAGCTATTATTAAAGCTCCCCACCCAGAGCTAGTGTGTGCACAAAAGAGCCTCAGCTACCAGGAATTCTCAAATATTGGTCACTGTGCCAAGAACTTCAGGGGTGGCAGAAAAGATTGGTGCAGACAGCAGCTTCATATGAAGAGCTCAAAACAGAACATATGAAACTGAGACCTGGACACATGTCAGGGCACTAGTGCTGTCCTGGGTATGAGATACTATTTCTAGCACTACATAAAAAGTTCTAAAGAAGTCTACAGGCCTGGTGTAGAGAACAGAGCCTTCTTAGATAGAGCATTTCACATGTGCTGGTCTTGCTCAGCCATTCTTTTGCATGTTGATAGAAGTAACGTATTTTTTAACTTTAGCTTAAGCTCTGTGGATTAAAATACCATGGCAAGAACCCAAAGATACAAATCCAGTGCAATCACTGTGACAGGCTTGTTACCACAGCCCCACATGGAGCTGGAAGTTGGTCTGAGGCAAACAGGCACATGATCAGCGAGTGTCTCTCCGTACTCTCCAGAGGTCTCACAGACAAAACAACTCTAGTTTGCTCTCTGCATACAAGGAGATGACAGGTTGATTCTTACTTGATGGCATGGTACATGTCTTCCAATATGTCCTGTTCAAAGTCTTTGCCTCCATTCACACCTTTCAGGTTCTTCCGAAACTCCTGAAAAAAGTTACACCAACGTTAATTCCTAGTACCTCCAGCTTTAACTGCTTGGCTAGGATCAGTACTCCATTACTTTTTCATGGGACTAGGAGATTTTCCTGTGTTCTTCAACATGCAGCCTCAAAGTTCAAAGACTAAATGCTATTCTTAGTGGCAGTAGAGTGCAGCAACTCCTGTGTCTGCTCATAAGGAAAGAAGAGAGACACAACATTACACATGCTTAGCTGAGGCTGGACATCACTGTACCACCACACTGACACTCACAGGACTTGAACTGTCTAGAAGCCCACAGCAGTTCAACGATCTTCTCATTCTTACTTATATCTTAGGATACAGTTTGCTCATGCACAGGCAAGCCTCTTGACAAACTTGGAAAGCTTTCTGCTAAGCTCACAGTTCTTCATACTGCCCCTTTTGCAGAGCTCTCCTCTCCAACTGCACTCAATTTTAGTACTGCACACCAGCTTATTGTGTACATGAGTGATGAATGCCAGGGAAAAAAGAGAATATCATTGAGATAAAAACTGGTACTACGTTGCTATCAAAACCAGAGAAGACAGGTGCCTACACTGGTAACACCCACCTCTAGAGTCATTGGGACATTCTGCTTGCGGACATTATGGTTGTGCTGGTCAGTGTTCAACATAATAACTGCATAGGCCAGGGCAAAGCAGGCATCGCTATTGGCAAATGGGGAACCATTTGATTTCTGAAAGGCAAATGTATGCACAAATTAGTCCTACAGCAATAGCAGTATCAGTGACCCAAGACAGCCATTTTCCTACCCACAGTACTAAATCATCTCTGGGGCAAACAAAAATCCCAGGTTCTGGCTCCAGCTTCCAAAAAGCACCCCAGAAATCTATGTGTCACTGCCATCTGCAAAACAACAGCTGCTGCCTGCAGGGCACAGTAAGCTTACATAGGCAGTTTGATCTGACATGTCTATCATGGCAAGCAGATGCACAAAAATGCAGTTTTGAGTTTTCTGCCCATCAAGTACACACCCTCCAATGTTCTGTGAAGGCTTCCAACAGCCTCTGGATTACAGGCGCCTCTCCTGGTAATCTGAAGGCCTCTAGATAAAGTCGTAAAGCTTCATCCAGCCTTAAACCCTGGAAGCTGAAAGTCCTGCAAAAAGAATGAAATGCAACAAAAACTGAAACAGGATGGAAAAGATAGGATAAACTTACTGACTACAATCTTGTTTGTTTCAGCATCAGAACACCAGATTTCACAGAGAACAGACAGTAAAGAGGGGAGGGTGAGGAGAGAAGAAATATACCATGAACAGGCAAAAAACAATAAAAGAGAGTGTACTGGTGTATATTGGAAATTGATGTGTTTGTTATGTTACTAAGTTACATATGATTTGACATTGTGATTTATCTCAATAGTGTTAGTGAATTTGATTGCTGTCATTTTGAAGTTACACCAAGCACTGCACCAGAATCTCAGATACCCTACTCCTTTATTCATAAACCGTTGACCAAGTCTGGGACTAGGATTGGATTCAGTTGCCTGTAGACTCCTCTCTGAGAAGGAGTCTAGAAAGCAAGGGGATCCACTCTGAACCTTGTGACTCAACGGGAGGGCATTCCTTTACTTACCTAATCTTAGTCATAAACCATTGACCAAGTCTGTGACTAGGGATGGATTTCGGTCCGGTCTGAGCCTTGTGACTCAACAGGAAGGTCTCCCCTACTTTCTCTCCTCAATATACATAAGCCACATTAACCCAATTTGATCCATAAGCAAATCATTCCAATCTAATTGTAACTTGGTTTCTCTTTGTATACTTTTTCATGCTAAGTGAGTAACAGAGTGAACCTTGCCATCGAATTCTATTAAGTCACACCTTTTTACAAATCTATATTAAAATAATTTGCTTTCTAATATCTTTGGTGGTGACTCTTTAAGCACCCCAACCACTCATTCGTGACAGAGAGTCAACAATCCTACAGGTGATTACGTATGTAATCATCTCTCCGGTCTTCGCAGAGACTGGCCCTACTGAAAGGAACTTGAGTATCATACTATTATATTTATCTAAGGTGCCACCATATGCAAGAGATGTATAGAATTAAGGCATGATGGTACACAAAGAACCAAGTCCAATGCCTCCAGGAGCTACTGTTCTACTGCTTTTTTAATCACTGAACTCTTAACTTTCACCCCTTTCTATTTAAAAGAGATACAGAAAGATACTTACCCAACAAAGCTTTCCAGCAAGTCTATGTTCTTACGGTCACTCACAAATTCCCCAATCATCTTTTTGTCCAGGCGAGGATTTTCCCGTAGCCACCTGGCCACCTCATTGTTGTCAATGGGAGTGGCAAGAAGGTTCTTCTCCTGCAGAAACTGTATCCCTTTCTTTGGCTTTTGGTTGAACTGCTCTGTGCCGGTTATCAGGAGCTGAAGGAGACATTCTGATAATTACAAGCTTGAAGTGCATTCCTTACTTTAGATTGTTCTTGGCATTTGAACCAAAAGCAAATTAAAAAATAGATCAATCTCAGCATGATCAAGTTTATTGTACCGCGTAATCCAGCAAGAAGGCTAACCAAGGCCAGAAAACCTGCATTCATCACAAGGATTCACTATCAAATAATACTGGACAGAGCAAGCATAAGCTGCCGTCTCTGAAAAGCTCTGACACTTCACCAAGCAATTAGCTCTGCTACAAATGCCTCACCTGCTCTAGTATGTAAACAGAGCAGAGGAAGGTTTCTGATGAACATGGGGCAAGATCAACTCTACCAAGTCATAACAGCAGCACTGCTCTATGCCCTCTTCTGTCCCCTTTGGCTTCAGGTTCTTGTACTCTGCCTCACTGCCATGAGACATGCAGCAAGAATCCTTGGCACCTATTCAGCAGGCACAAGGAAGAAGTGTTGCAAAAGCTCAAACTAAAAACCAGAAAACATTCTGCTAGAGAAACATGGTCCCAGAAACATCTGGTATTCCAGCATGAAGAGGCTATCTGTAGGCTGGGAAGAGCAGGTATATTTTTCATTTTGAAGGGAAGTCAACTACTCTGCCCTGCTTGATTTTAGGAAACTAGACTGTGCCACAGTCACAGTGTAATAAAACACCTGACTAAGAAAGGGTTAACTGAATGTTCTTGGTGGTGTTCAGAAAAACCAAAAGCACAAACAACTGTATGAACTTTACTAAGGCACCAGAATAAATGTCAGTTCCCTGTTAGCTCCTATCACGATCAAACTGCTAGCAATGACCTAGTGAACTAAATTCGTGACCATCATGATTACTAGCTCCCCTGGGTTTCTCAGTACCTCAAAAGCCACCAGCCCTCTGTTTTCTGCTTCCCCTGCCTGTGTGAACATCCTCAAATTGCAGTGAAACACAGATCCTGAAATAGACTGGAGTGCACAAGGACCCAGTGAGGGCATAACAAAATAATAACCATGTGCTGCCTTGGTATAACAGGCCTGAAGGGACTGTGTGACACTAGCGGCATTTCTGTTCAGCTGTAAATCCTGTAACCCAAGCCCTAAGGTATTCTATGGACTGGTTATACTGCTTAAGACCACCTGAAAGGAGACCAGACTGCTGGCAGTTTGCACTGCATTTATAATCATGTCAGCCCTATGCTTCTGAGCTTCTGGTCGTTGCCTTTGGAAACATCAAAGCAAGCTCTCCATTTGATACATAATTTGTTTTCTGCTTTTATTTAGCTTTTTTTGTCCTTCTAGCTGTGGTAATATTTAGTACTTCAGATGTTAAAGGAAGCAGAACATGCTAGTGCCATGTCGGCATCTACATTACTTAAGCCGAATGCTTTGTGTGCCCTGTTTACATGCTCAGGACGAAACCATTAGCAGGTTTAGGGTCAGGAAAGTATTTTCCCTGGGCAAACTAACAGAGATTTATGAACATCTTTGTGCCCTCTGCTATAGTGTAAGGCTCTGCCCTTTTTCTAGGACCACCTGGAACTTTCTTTAAGGAACTCTCAGCCACTGGCAATGCTCTTTATTTCTTCTAGCCTTGTTTTCCAGCGCAGTAACACTGGAGTATTATCTGAGGTTTTCAGCTAGAACAGTGGAGGCACTATGCAAGCTCCCTTCTCAACAACAGACTTTCACAAAAGTCTATCAGCAAAGCTGCCATGAAGGCTAGATTTAATGCAAACCAAAGGGTTATAAATGAAACTAACTAAAAATCAATATTAATTTCTTAGAAATTAGCTAATGCCAAAGCTCAGTCATTCCTTCGAAGACTGTGCTGACAATCACTTCTCCCCACTGTTCTTGTTAGCGTTATCCCACTGCAACACTGTGTTGTAGGTAAAGAACCAAGTTCCTAAGTTCCTAAGTACTGAAGCAGACTTGCTAGAGAGAAACCAATGCCTTAAATTAACTTCAGATCAAGAGACTGCCAGAGTGGCTTACAAAGCACAGGTTAGTATGGCAGTAGAAAGAGATCTGTTGTACTTTCTTCAGTATTTTTGTTTAAGTAAGCTTAAACAAATATGACCACCATTCCCTTATAATAATGTAAAATAAAAACACCTATGCTGGAGAGAGGTCAGAAGCCTTTTAGCCAGGTACAATTCAAAACCCTTTCTCTTTACTACCAATAATCATCAAAAGGCATTAATTTCTTTTTCTACTAGATCATCTGACTCCTTAACACACAACTATTATGGCCACCCATGTTCATACAGAATGTGTGTCATTTTCATATTGAAATTTAGTAAACTGTGATTTCCTAAATAACCTAACTACCTCACATATATACTGTGCAAAGAGAACAGAGTCTGTAAAAAGAACACCTGTGAATGAAGACAAACAAAAAACCCAACTAAAAAAAACAGTCCCATGTAATCCATAGGGACTTTAGCTATCATATTCATCCGCTGTCTCTGGAGATGAACAAGCAGGCCAGTACTTGATGTTTGACACAAGACAGCAGATAAATACAAAGCCATCAGCATGGAGCACCTTTGTCAGCACTAGACCTAGACTCGAACGACTTCAGGAATGGAAAAGCTGTACAAAGTTTAGACTGTAAATTGGATTAATGAGGTTCAAAGAAACAGACATCTAGACAAAGAATGGCTTAGCCACAATCAAGACAATCTTTTCAGTCATCCTTACGATAAAGCAAACACAGGAATAAACAAATCAGAACAGCAGGCCAGACTGTTAGTTTCTACTACGGGCCTCTTGGTACAGTCCCCATTTACAGCTTTGGTAATAGTAGGGAACCTGCCCTTTTTGATGAAAGTACCTGATTATCTCCATATAATGCAAACTAGATCCAGCAGCTTTCCCACCCAGAAATCAGATAGGCCTAGCTTACAAACTGTGCCACAAAACTGCCCCAACACCTCTTGCAACTTTTAGCACAACTTAACCAGAACAGATAATAATCACTGCTGTCTCTGCAGTGTAGCAGGATTTTCAGTGACTATTTAATTCTTACCAGCAGAGACTAGAACTCAAAATTTCTGAGATATGACCAGTCATGCAAAGCCCACATGGGATGGGAAACAAGGTGGACACTCAAAAGATCCATTTGTAGTATATTCTAAATCATACCTTCTTTTTGTTCTTAATCTGCATAAGTTCCTGAGGGCTTGGAAGGATACAAGAAAATCGAGTAGGTTTCCTGGGGATACTCTTCTCAGCTAGAAGGACAAAGCATCATTACATTCAAACCTATCCCCAGAGTAGCACTCAGCCCACAGTAGTGTCCCATCATAACTTTCAGTCACAGAGTCTTGCTGCAATGTGCTGCTCTCCAAATGGCAGTGACACTCCTACTATTCAATTACTACATTCCTCCCACCCACATTTTCTTCAGCATAATTGCATAGTAGCTTCTTGTCCTGGACAATTTCACACATCCACAAGATTTAATTTTCTGGCTATTTTGACTGCTTACATTACGGATTCCCTGGAAAGCCCCTGACTACCTTAAAAATACTAAGCACTGGTATGAATTTCACACACTTCTGCCCCAGAGTGACCCACCAGATCTATCCCCCTCCCAGAAGAAATGCAACTGTTAGTAGGCATGTATAGCACACATATAACAAACAAATATTCACCACATACCTCCTTCTAATTTTGAACACACAATAGCTACAGTGATCTATAGTATAGCAAGACCAGTCAGCAAATGTCAGGATCATTCTCAGCACATACACGCTCAGAGTGTCAGGGTACCACAGAGACTATTACCTGCCTCGCTTCCTCCTTCCAGTTCCATGCAGCCCTCCTTCATCTGGTCAGCCATAAGGCACCCACTGGTGGGAGGACATGCCCCAGCTGTCTCCGAGACTGTACTGGAAGATTTTCCCTCACTGAGTACTCTCTCATTATCTGTAGAAGTTAAAAAAAAGAAAAAAAAACCAAAAACCACAACCAAAACCCATACATAAACAAACCAATAAGCCAAGGCCAAAGGTAGCAACAGAGAAATAATGAACTGATCACTCTAAGCTGAACATGTGCTTATTCAAAGGAGTTCCTCTCAGTAACTGAGATTCCAGTATCCTCAGTATTTTGCCTACATGAATTCCATGCTATAGTCTCCTTCTGTTGTGACTGACAGTCTTGACATGGTCTTTATATAAAGCCTCACATGAGGGGCACATTTTAATATCTGTAAATTTTACAAATAGCAAGGTTGTTAACATCAGTGTGTAGTTATAAAACATGCAACAGGAAGACTGAAAACATGGATTTAAGGAGCTTATTTTGTCAGCTACCAAAATGAGATCTGCAAGTTTGGCACAAGACTAAGCTTAATATCAAGACATCAAAGAAAGGGGTCTTACTATGGCTCGTTTCTTTGGTGTTGTTCATGGTTTCTGGGCTGGATTTGACAACTTCATTCTCTTGTTGATGTATATTACTCAGTACTTTGGCCTGGCAATGTGCCTCAGTGCTATCTATCACTGTCAGCAATGCTTCCAGAGACAGCAGATGGACAGTATACAGCTGTCCAGAAACTGGAAAGGCATTCTAGGAAATAAAATATAAGTATTAGTCAACTTTCATGCCTCTCTCACCGTAATGGGCTAAGGAAGTTTCCCCCCACAGCTTGGGGAAGCCTAAAGCATACAAGAGAACACCCTAAACTTTTCACAGAAAGCTTTCTAGCATATACTTCATGCTTCATCTGCTCCAACATTATCAAAGCATCATGGCTATTCTTTTCTGCTTCCAAATGTTCAATGGTCTTCATCTCTACAGACTACTCACCCCAAACTTTTTGGCCACTCCCATTCTTAAGTTCTGCATCTGGGCTTACCCTTGTTCTCAGTTACTGGCTTCCCCTTCGGCACCCGCTGCTCCCTCCCTCCAGCCCGCTGAGGCCGGCAGCCCCCGGCCCACGTTCAGCACCTTGGAGAGCAGTTTGGTGAGTTCCTCAAAGAGGTTGGCGCAGTAGTAATCACAGTCGTAGTTAATGTAGAGCTCGGTCACGAAACTGGGAATCCTCCACAGCTGAACAATGGCTTCCAAAGCCATCTCCTTCATTTCATAGGGCATCTTTGGGTTTTCCACAGTGATTATTTCCATCAGCTTCTTGACATACATCTGACAGAAACACAGGGCAGCTCAGTTTAAGGAAAGAAAAAAGAAAGCAGGACAGTGAATAGCTTTGAGGACTACAGAAATAGATTTAAGCTTTGTCTTCCCACATAACACTCCATCTTTAATGATGGTGCATTCTGAAGCAGGTTCTAGAAAGGTTTCAAATCGTCCTACCATTGAGTGCACCTGGATTTACTGTTTTAAAAAAATAGTATGAAGGCAGGAAGTGCAGTACACCAGTCTCAAAGACATTTTATTATCCAACAAGAAAAGCCCTACACAGCCTACCCATAATCCATTGAGTCATTTTTACAAAGGTAAATTGATATTTAGACTGTATCTTACTGCCTAGCTATATGCATTTAACTGAAGTCCAAGAAACTATTACTAGGCACACAGTGATACTCAAAAAACTCACCTCCAGCTGGAACTTCAGATGCTCTCTCATGCTCTCAAAGAGAAGAAAGCACACCCTGAGGGAGGTTGCATACAGATTGAGCCGTTCAACACTCAGTAGCTGAACAAGAAACAAAAAATCCTTTAAGAATTGAAGGCTAGTCATTATGTGCTATCAGTAGCAGTACTGTGGCACTGCAGATTATCACCTGCAACAGCCTTGAGATCCACACTTTGCCTCCCATAGCAATGGTATTTCAAAAAACAATCCCTTATTCAACGTCCTGGTCTCACTGTTTCCTAGTGAGGAAGAATACACTTAATTCCCTTCTGCTTGTGGTAGCACTTTTCCTACTACAACTTTGTTCTTTTGCCAAGTCCACAAATCCTCTTAGCGGAGAAGGAACATGGGAGACGACCTGCCTCTGAGATGGCCCCTGTGCGATTAATAGCTTGGTATTCCAAAAGGTTCTGCCTACTGCTAAGCATGTAACTTGCACCCATGATTACCTCAAAACCAATTATATCAAAACACAGTGTTATCCCACAGTAACAAGTTAATTCAAATCACCATCCTTCTTGGTCCTGGTCTGAAGAAAACAGAACATGACCACCTCTCTGGCTTTGCAACAGCACTGTTTCACTGGTGCAATTCAGAACTCTCATTGCAATGCAGCAGAGAGCTCATTTGAAGACCGAGCCCTGCCAAACCTCAGAATTAGAAATTCCAGTAGACTCTTTGATGCAAATTAGTATCTGACTCTCCAGTGCCATATGCCATGCTAGCATAAGCCAGACTCACTTGAAATAAATGCCGGCACAACTCCTCCTTCACAAGTCCCAAGAGGGACTGGCAGTTTGCAATGGGTGCTGACTCCAGGGCAACAGTTAGCAGCTGCAGCCCCATGTGGATCATCACCTCAGAGTTGTGGCGGTCATGAGGGTTGGTGAGTGAGATAAGAAAGCGGAACAGTTCTCTAATACATGGCAGCCCATACGGGACCAGTGCTGCTCCTAAAGGAAAAAGAGAGATTAGTACTCTTAACTTTGCTTGTTGCAGGTGCCTAACAAGTGTTACAAATGAAATTGTTACAGACCAGCTGAGGAACAAGAGTTTATTACCCTCTCAGCAGAAAGTGAAACAGAATAGGGGAAAGGAGAAAGGTCTCTAGCAACATTGCCCACCTCTCACCTTCTTTTTGGGAAGACTGAGTAAAACGTACTCCTCGGGGATTTACATAGTCCATGTCATGAACTGAGGCAGAGTCAGAATGTTCTGCTACAGATGTGCACTCCTCTAGGACCTCAGGGATAGACTCAACAGAAGCTGACTGGATCTTCTCCTCCCTCAGACTTTCGTTCTTCATTAATATCAGTCATTTGAGAATGAAAGAAGCAAAACGAGTTAACAAGCACTAGACAAGAAAGGCTTATTTGTTCATGGTTCATTCAAAACTATTAAAACTACACAGGTCACTCATGGAAGAGGAGCAGGAAAACAAAATTTAAGAGAAAAGAGAGCCTCTAGATAATATGCAGCCTTCTCTGCCCTTTCACTTCCATCTAGTTCTTATCTATTTTACATAACTCTAGGTTACAAAAGATCTTACTTTGAAGATACTCCTACAACCTATCAGTTCTTACTATCCCTGAAGTTAGGATTAGGCTCATTTTTTTGGTTTTAAATGCTACATAATTTCAGCACACTATTTCTATCTAAGCCTTCTTAGCATCCTTACCATTAAAAGTATCCGCAGCTCAAAGGTTCCCTGCAACTCTAATCCATCTTTTCAACAGTATTACTGTTGCAGGGGAAGCGGAGACAACACAGAGGAAAACTTACTGACAAAAGCCTTGGTTCAGGTTAGTTCTATTCCACAGTAACAATGCACATGCGCAAACAACAACAGATGAATTTCTACAAACTCTTTACTAAAGATAGTAAACTAAGTTCTCCTGCAGATTTCCTCTGTTCCCTCTAACAGTTTCTCCTTTAATTAAGGTTGGTGGTATCGGCAGGAGTACAACTGGGTATGTAGGTATGTTGTTGGGCTGCAGAGTTATAATTTCTAGGCCAATGGGGATGGTGTCAAGAGAAAAGAAAGAATGAATGTTTGTGAATTTACAAGTCACTTATGGTCAAGGATGTTTTACTCTGACCCTAAGCTTTGAAATAGAATATAAACACTATGACCAAAGAGAGAGATAGAAAGAGAGTAAGTGTGCTAAATCCATAACTGATTATGCTGGGAGTTGGTATTTTTCTTTATAAGTTATATCGATGTACCTGGAGTTCAGGCTGATTTTGATTTTCAGTGACTTTGGCCTCATTTGAAGTCATTCCTGCATTAAGTCCCAAAGAAGTGACTTGGTCCAAGTCTGTCAGGTCTTCCTTGGATGTAGTCTGTGAGGACAACTCCAAACCACTGTCTGTAGCAGGGCTGACTGCAGACGAAACATTTTCTGAGCTCCCAGAGGAGCTGGGAGAAGGAGCATCTATGAAAGTAACTCCGCTTGCTGATGAGCAACAGAAGCAAAAAGATCGGTATAATTCTGTCCCTCAATCACAAGGTCATACATTCAATACAGCAACAAAGATTTACTTTGATTACTACTTCACTCTACAAATGATCTCAGATAGTTACGCATTAATGTAGAGAATGTAGATAAATTAAGTTCTCTTTTGCCAGGTATTAATGAATCAAATAGATGAACAGGTGAGATACTAGAAATAAATGTTTAGTGGAATCTAACAGACTTGACAAATAAGAAAATACACAGTTAGATAAAGGGTGCAGAGGGTTTCTATAATTATGAAGAAATCTGAAAATAGTCCAAAAGGTATATTTTACTCTTTGATACAATGGCACAACTATTTTGAAGACTGGCATCAAGGATTAGTCATTCCTTCAAAGTGAGAATTTTTAACTTGACTGGAAGGCAAAACCTATTTCTTTAATACTCCTTAAACAAATGGAATTGCAATAGAATTCAAGTGGGTCTGAAATGGAGCAGTGAAGTATTTTTACTTGTTCTACAAATGAGATAGTGCCCCAAGAATATAAGTCTTCCTTTAAAAGAAACCCACATATTTGCAGCTATTATGGTTCTGAAGAGAACTTGAAAAATGTAAAATAAGTATTTAAAAAGGAGAAGATATACTACAGGGCACAAAGATAAGAGAAAGAGACAAACCAGAGTCATGTTATGAATTTCCATGTGAAATATGTATGGATTTGCACAGTGGTTTTTTATTGCTGACTTAATTTTTGGAAATGTGTAAGTAGCAGGATGTTACTTGATTTTTAAGAAATGAAATGGAATACATAATCCATTTTGCAATCCTTTCTTCTTCACCTGCTAAGCCAGGATTCTTGCCTAAAAAGCATTATTAATAATTACCTAGCACTACAAGGTCAGAGTTAGTGACATGCTTTGTAACACAATTCAACTTTCTCTCTAAAATGTTACAGGAGTTATAGTACTGTGTAATGGAATTTAGTATCTATTTGGAAACTTAAATATAATGATGATTTATGTAGGGATAAATTCTCATCTGGATGGATGTTCTGAGTTATATGCACTTTGATCACATTTATTATTTCATTAGTTTTCACCAATCATGCTGTTGCGTAGAAACACACTTGGAGTCGTTCACACTACACTGAAGAGTTTCCTGTGACAGAATCAAGCATCAGAACTAGGTATTTTACAAAGCTATTGTTTCAGTTTTCCTGTCTGCTTCCTTTCACTGTTAATGTTTATGTCTGAGCCATCAAATTGTAGAGTGCACAAGAGACAAAGTACTTTGCAGCCAGAGGGACTCATTTATCCAGAGAAGAGGTTAAAAACAGTTATAACTATTTAGTCTACTCCTATACAACAATAGGATATGGAAGCCCCCCAACATTATATTCTTTAGCTCGCAGCACTAGTCACATACTGCATCACTTCTGCAGGATGAATCCAAGCATGTGAAAAAAAGATTCATATATATACCCATTAGTTTCCTGCAAACAATCTCTTTTCAGGTTCTTTTGCTATTCCCTCTACTTTTTTACCTATATAACTCTTCATGCCTTCTCACTATATCATGGCCTCTATTCTCTCCATAACAGTTGTAAGCGCACCCCGTATTTCCCTGTCCCTTAATGAGTGTAGCCTTTTATTCAAATTTCATGGACTGGGGGTGCACACTTTCATTCTTTACATTTGTAGTAAGAGATCTGTTAATTCACCCATCCTTGATACCTAGGTTTCTGCACATCCCTCGGTTCTACCTGTATGTTTTCCCCAGTCATACTTTGCTCTCCCTTTGTTACCACCACACACACACACTTTCGTACACCCTTCAGGAACACAGGAAAGAATGCGTCACTTAGGTCAGCGGTCCCCTGTTGCAGTAAACCTCCTCAGGTCCACTCCCCTTAGCTCTCCTTTTGCCAGTGTTCTCGATCTCTCCCAGGCACCTGCTGCACCCTCCAACTCCTCTGCACCACATGGCTGCCCATAACCTCAGCCACCTCTCCAGGTCCCCATTCCCTTTTGTACAAACAACCCCTGTAAGGCATGCTGAAAGCAAGGAAATGCCGTCAAGTTATTCCATCTCCTTCAAACTCTTTCCCTCTTTTCTGGACCTGAAAAGCTACGATATGCTTTATTGCTAATTATTCTCTTAACAACATGTTAAGAGAAATGAAATAAAGACAGATTCCAAAAAAGGTCTAGGATGGATGCTGTTTGGTCTCCAGAAACAGATTTCAACTTACCTGTGATGTTATTAGCATTGGCTGCTAGTTGTTCTGTCCCAGGAAAGACCTTAGTTACATGGCGAGGCGGCCTTGGTGATCTCTTATGCTTTTTCCATTTTGATGATTCGCTCATTCCTCCAGCTCTCATTTTCAACTGAAAACCACAAATCATTAAGAATATCAGTATAGCAAAACCACATAACATAGCACAATGGATTGCACAAGCCAACCCACAAAGGCTGTCTCAAGACCCTCAAAGTCAGGCCACAGCACTTAAATATCTCACACAAATTAATCAGCACCTCAAAATCATGCAAACCAGCCCGACTCCCCACTACCCACATATTAGCCAACACTCCACACCTGAATCAAGGAACAATTTACTGCAGTTACTCTGCTATAATATATATACATAACAGTTCAATTATCACAGCACTCCTTCCTTATCAATACCTCCTACCTTTGCATTAGGATAAATAATTCTTAGACCTACAGGCACATGTCAAATCTCTTTGCTTCTGCCAAGGTTTCCAGACTTCCAAAGGGCATCAATTAAAAGTACATAACCAAGTACTAGTTAGGTTTGATATTCAATTAAAATTTCACTCATCTATACAAGAAGGCCGAGCATGAAGCCTGAGCACCCACTCCCACGCTGCACAGTCTGCAGCTCTATCACTTATCTCTTGCCTCAAGTTACTCTTCATCTTCATAGCAATGCCATGTTCACTTTCCTCCAGGTATATTTCACTGTTAACAAGTGTTCCTCTAACACTTCACTCACTCCTGGTGCACCACACATTGCAAATATCACCCTAGTGGTTTAGAAACAAACCATATTCTCCATATTCTGCTTTCACCTGCCTTCTGTCCTTACTCCTCTTCAGATCTACATCTAACCTAACCCTTGACATCCTTCTTGACCATGTTCCTCCTTCTAGTTCTTATACAGATCTTCGATGGGGCAAACAAGACCCACAGTAGGAGCAACGCAGACTGCGTGTACATGGCCTGTAATTTTTCTCGTTTAAACAAAGCTTGTGAAAATGTTATGTCCCAGTGCAGTAAATCGTTTGTGTAACTTTTCTTTGCATCACAAATCTTATTTGTTTGATGACTAATCCCCAAGTTTTAGCTATGCTACAGTTTTCTTGAGCTTGTTAATTAACAGACTCAGAATTACTCTGCTCCTTATTTCTTCCAAATTTTGCAGCAAGAATCTCCTTCTAAATTACAGCTGCTGACAAACATGTGACAAGCACACAGCTAAAACCAAAATTTTATAGATTTCAAAATGTTTTAAAATGCTTATTGATCACAATCCTTCATATAAAAATTGTCAGCTCTCTCATCTTTCCTATTCACTACTTCAGATGGCTATATAAAATGTGTTATCTTTCATTCTTGCCAATTCCTAATGTTTCACCTTTATTTGTTTCCCTTTCCATTTAAAAATCTCTCTGAGCCATAAACATTACCAAGAGTTTTATTCATTAAAGGCTTAAGCTTCTAATTAGACCAGGTAGTTTTACTTTGCCTACCAACTATTCTAGAAATAGCCATTTTTTTTTCTCCCTTTTCAGTAGCTTAGAAAATAAAACCTGAACACTAATGGTTCGTTGTACCAAACTACTTCAAGTAGGAAGGAAACTGGAAGCATTATGTATTAAACCCAAGAAAGTCTGTTTCACATGATTTCAAACAGACTTTGCTTCTAGCTACTATATCCTGTTGCCATGATTTGCCAGGTAAAAAGCTACTTGCTAATAAAACTGGGGGTGGGGGGTGTTGGTGACAGAGGACACACACATGGAATCAGCAAAATGGAGCCAAGATATTGCTAGGAGCTAACCGTGTTGAGTCCCACTCCTTTTATGCTCAGCCATGCTCCTAAGAAACAGGTAACTTTTGAACCATCCTATCAGAAGGTTAAAGCTGACAATTTAATTACTATTTCTGATCTCCGCTTTCACACAACACCAAATACCATCACAGTTCAACACTAGCCCTTTTGAAAAAAACACTGTTCTTCAGACACAATACCCATTTTTAGTGATCTGTACTTTGTATTAATGCCAGAATTTCTCCTCCTGAGGTTCATAAGGGACATATGCCTATCTGTCATCATTCTGATGAACCTGTGCCATCTTTCAGAGACTGAGTCACAACAGTCTCACATGGATGAGAAACCACTTAGTCAGGGAAGCAAAAAGACTTAGTTGATTTTTAAAGAATGCCTAACATTTAATCAAAGTATAAAGCATTCAGACAAGAATCAAAGTTTATTGGGGTTTTTGAGTGGGCAGATTGGGTATTGGGTTGGGTTCTTTTGACAACTTAATAGACAAGTGAGATTATCCATCTCATACCATCCAGTATTCCACATTCCACACAAACAGGTATCCTTTATTGGAATTATCTACTAGAATTACCTATACTAGAATTACCTAGGACTACCTCCCATATCACCCCCTCCTTTTTTCTTTTTGCTATCTCCTATAAATAAGAGATAGCAAACTACAATGACAATTGCACTGCTTAAAAAAATACAGAAGCAAACAGAAATGCTTAACAGAAATGTTTCACCAGTGTCCAGGGGCTACATATTGTTTTAACAAACTCTGAGTTTGGGAATTCTAAAACAATACATGTATCAAAGGAAAGCAAAGTAACATCTTTTCATTCAGTATTTTGTCTTGAATTAAATTGTAACAATCCCATGACTTCTTGCTTTTCATGTTTGTATAAAAATGTCAAAAAACTACTACAGTTTATCTTTGACTAAAGGAACTACTTCTAATGCTTGTTTTTACCTTCAATATCAAGGCATTTCCCGATTTCACTAGAAAGCTTGGCTGCATGTTAATAGGCTGAGATTTTAAACCTAAGGTTGCCTTCTTGACTAAATGATGCAGGTAAATGGTATTTAACAGATCATAAAAAATCCTCAATTTTAAACATAATCTAAAACTTTACTTCCCTCTCCAATGCTCAGTGATACTATAGTTGCATGAGTTTCCTGATGCAACTATCAATGTCCTTCAGATTAGATTAAGCTTGTACTTCCACAGTAAAAAACAACTGAAGTTAGTACTTAAAAAAACACTCTTTAGAAATCAGAGTAGAAAGGGAGCTCAGAGCTACTGCTCATTCATCTGGAACTCAGTACAGATTCTATTTACATTTATCCGAGTTACCTTTGCATAAAGAAACGTGTACACAAAACTGTAAAAAAAAAAAAATTACAAGATTCCAAATGCTTCCTTTGATAAATGAGGTTTTAACAATAAAACTCCAGCTAAGATCTAGGAAGGTAAAGAAAAATGTAACACTACAAAATTCTTTTTAAGGGGTCCGTGAGATCTCATTTTTCTACAAGCCACCTTACCTGCACTCGTTTGTTTTTCCATAAGATACTGTAAGCCTCAAGAGAAAAGGGCAGGGGCCAATGATTAGTAACTAATGTGAGCATACTGAAACACGAGCTCATTCTAGATGCAGCATGGAACTGGTCAGCACACCAAGTAGCGTTCAAGACACAAAGGCATGCAGAGAGAACGCAGTCCACGATCCAAGTCCTGGAGACACAGATGCAGTCCAGTCATCTCACCTACCTACCTGCCCACATTGCAACAGCTAATGAAGTTTATCCAGTGAAATGTATTTATGCATCTTAGGCAACTATAAACATAATCCACCCCCACAATCTGTGAAACTCAGGTTTGGGTTCCTCCTGACTCCCATTGCAGAACCAAATGTTTACCTATAAGACTTTCTACTGCAAAGGGAAACATTTCTCAGTCTTTTCTTCTGTGTAACTCTGCATAAATCTGCAAGTCTCCAGCCACTGTTCTTTCCAAACTATCCTGACCATAGACACAGGACAAAGGAATGGCAAACACATCTCTAAATGTTCTGTTCAGTCCTTTGGCAACAAATAGCATTAAGGGTAGACAAGAACTAAAGCTACATTAAGTTTATGAACCAACATGGCAAACTGAGAAGGGTCCCATCTAAGCTAGTTCCTCAGGGTTTCCATGATCAGTTTAAAAGCAACAACATGCAGGTCTACAACATTTCTTTAGGAGTATTTTCTAGGGGAGCTAGCAGGGACTAACACATTTCATAATCCATTTTGGCCCCACTCAAACCTGCATTAGCAAATACTGTGCTGGGAACCATATTCAATTTCAGAAGAAACATGTCCAAAGATGTTGAAAATGTACAGCAGTCTCCTTCAAAAAAGCTTTAGAGAGCATTGAACTCTGTGATATTGTACCAAGTAACAAAGGTCAGAGATACACCTTGAGTAAAACTGTCTAAGGTATGCTGGGTCAAGAGATTCCTTATGTATGCTGCTACATCTATAACCAAGATCAACAGCTAAGATACACAACACTTGAGCCTTCAGAAAACAATATAAATTTCTGATGTTTCTTTTCTTCAGTTTTTCAATGTCACAGAGGACTCAAATCTTGCCCATGCCCTCCCACTCCCCTTCTTCAGAGGATGCCATGATGGTGTCTTAGGTGGCACTCACCAAGACACTGAATGCTGCAGTAAAACAAGGGTCTCTCCCTCCCAAGCCTGCCCCAACTGCAGCCACAACACTGCAAAGCAACCACTGCATGCATTGTCCCCCAAAGCCATGCTGTGTCAAATGAGTGGAGCAAGATTTGCTGCACACAACAAAACTATCTCTCAGGTGGTTTTTACAAGAGAAGGAAGAGGGGAGTAAGGTAAGAAGGGAGAGAGACCTTCAGGTTCTTAAAGAGCAATACCCTCTCTAATTGGTGTAGGGCTTTGGGCTGTTCCCCACTACTTAGCTCCAGTTTGTTGAGGAGACATGAAGAGATCTGTGAAAGATAGGCAAATGCATGGTTTAAACAAAGCAAAATAAACCCAGAGAAGAATAGCCTGTCAGCGTGCAAGGCTGCAGGGCAGACTCCTGGCATGCACAGCAAACAGACAGTACAAGGTAACTGCACAGATAAGACACAAGACAGAGCATCACTTAACCTAGCTGGGAGCAGCCATCACTTGATAAGGGTAGCCTTCCTACCTTCAAATTCACCTTTACATTACACCTTCTCTACATAGACCATGACAAATTCTGATACCTGCAGTACATTAGCCTGATCTCTTTTAGCTTTCCTTAGGCCAACCTACCATCATCACAAATATTGCCACTTTTCTCCCACAGCAAGGGAAACAAGCAATCATTAGTTTACAACACAACAACTAAAGCCCCAAGCTAGTTTCAGAGTCCTACAAGTAAGCATTCAGTCTCTCAAAACAGTTATACTGGCTCCGAAATGTACATTTACCCAATGTTGCCACTTTTCTCAACTCATTAAAAATAAAAAAAGAGTGGAAGTCATAATGTTATTAACAGTACACTCAGCGTAAGTTCAAAGGTGGTTATTTCTTCTCTAGCACTCTTCTTCCCATCCTGTTGCTATCAACAGTAGAATCCTGTATTTTTATTGACATTTTTTATATAGAGTATAAATAATATATATATATAGAAGTATATATGGAGTTTCTCAAGTGGACCTCTCTCCACCTAAGAAATTATTACATTAATAATCACATATGGTCACATTTATGGTATTTGCCATACTGAATCCAGCTGCTAAAAACCTCACTGTATAGAAGGAGATGGTGGTGTTGAACAAACCCAGACCATCCACCCTCAGAAAACTGCATTTAGAGAAAGGGAGAAAAAGAACAGTCTGCTTTGCTTGGTCTGCTAACAGAAATGGCATTGCCCATGTGAGCTAAGGTTTTCACTATAGAATGCTGCCCCTTCTAGAAGCCACTAAAGCTTTTTCTACAATATCCCAATTTGATAATGTTTTCATGCCATTTCACCAGCCTCAGAAAGTTTCCTTTCGACATATGAAGAACTGGCCAAATACATCCCGACAGCTCAGTATTACACCTGTAGTGAATGAAGAAAGATGAGAGAGAAGCTGGAGAGAGAGCAGAAGACAGCAAATGATCAGAAGACATCACCATCAGGTCCCACAACTTCTTGGGGTTTTCTAGCCCACAGCAGCTGATGGCTGTTCCCAGAATCCAGATTGAATTCACTTAGGCAGCAATATCATTAACAAGATTCACTACTGGACTATGTGGGCTTTTAATGCCACAGAATTAATGAAGCTATGTCCATTTATGCAGTTAAACATGCTCTTTCAGTGAACTAGGGACTTGCAGAAATGCAGAAACACAAGTGTGAAAACAAACAGTATAGCAATGAGTGCAAGCCCAAGAACCGTCAACCCAGTGCGGAGTCTTACTTTCTTCATGTTCGTCCCCATGTAGCTTTTAGGCTCTTCTTTAAACTGAGGCAGCCTGAAAGACAAAGAACAAGCCAAAATACATAGACTTTCTTGGTTTAGCAAAAAGGGGGGGAAAAAAAATTGACTGGTCTTTCCAGTCATGCTGCAGATACTAAAAAACAAAAATTAGGTTTTCTCCACAAAAGAGACATTCTTAGTTTCTTTTCCTGCCAAAATCTGCTGAGCGAAACAAAAACAAGTATAGATGAGAGGCACTCCGCATGCTATTACTGCTAATGGCAGTTTTGCTATGTTGATTTCCATTGTTAATGATCATGTAAGTAGAGTTTCTTTTCCTTCAGTGTGTGTTTTCAGGAGTGGACTAACCAGATTGGTTCAAAACAGGTTTCTCTGATGCTGCTAAAAACAGCTGCTGAGCTGGAGTGTCATCCACACCAAGACTCTTGCAGTGTACATGTTATTACTAGTCATGGCAATCCTTTTCCTTAGCTTTGTAGAAACCTCAGTAGTTATTCTCTATTTTGCATCAAACACACACAATTATGGTGCAAAATAGATCTAAGTTTAAGCAGAATGCTTTGAGCTAAGCAGTCCCTGTCTCAGAAGTAAAGGAGGTAGACAGCTCTCACCTGTGCTACCAAATGACAAATGCATACAGCCCTGGAACTCCACATACCCTGCTCTCCCTTCTGTTCCTTTACTAGACTTCTATCTTTGCTTGCTGAAGGGATAAAAGCCTTGCAGCATAGCTTTGGCTGTTTCTTTTTCTGGAAAGCAAGATGGCCAAACCATCCCTGCAGTTGCTGTCTCTGCCTTGCTTCTATATCCCAATGTCCACAGGCACAGATAGCGGTGGTGTCTCCAAGCCTTATCAAGAAGGACAGAGGAGAGTATACACAATAAGTAATGAACAAGCACTAAATAAAATTCACATTTGCAGGTGGAGAAAAAGTAATGCAGTTTCTCCTTTTTGGAGAGATCGATTCTGATTCTGCCCCACATTCATCCAGTGCACTGCATGACAACATGCACAGAGGAAAAAAAAAAACCTGAGAACCCACTGGAACTGAGTGTGACAATGGGGAAAAAAAAATTATGATGAGAGCTGTGTTTCACAAGCTGTCAATTTTACTACAGTCCTTTCCTACCAGAAGTATTTCTATACCTGCACATTTCCTTTTTACAATACCTAGAGAAAGTCTATGATTACTTCACTATCTGGAGAAACAGTTTTGAAGTAACTTACTTGAGTTTAAAAGAAGTAACCTTAATTACCTGAAGGGTGTTGAAAAGGGCAGAACATTTGTCCGAGACATATGATCACAAGAGTTTAAAATTCTCTTTGATATGTGAGGTCAAAGCTCTCAGCTTGAAATCAACATGTGACTATTCAACACCATTTCTATTCTCTCTCCTGAAGAGAGCTGTATGTTTTAGAGCACTTTTTTTTTTTTTTGGAGTCAAGTTTGCATTCTCTGTCCTCAAACTGAGGACGAAAGCTCTTCATTACTTGGCTGTCCATCTCCTCAAAAGACACCTTAAACCAGGCAACCTTCCCTACCTCTATCTCCCTGCAGTCTGACAGGGTCAGCCCAAGAGAAAAGTGCCAAATCCTTCATTCCCTTCCACCTCTAAATAATGACCATTTTGGATGATTTTTCTGAGGGCTCTTAAGTGGAAGTGTGGAATCTTTCTGTCCTTAGAGGGCCATCTCGGCAATGCTGAGGCAAACACAAGCAGGTTTACCTTGTGAAGAGCAGCTGCACCATGTCGACCAGAGTGTGCTCTGCAGATTTTCTCAATAACTCTGCGAAGACAAAAACAAATAACACAGGTGTCATTACTCAGTGTGATATTATCAAGAGGCTTCTTCAAGCAGACTCCCCTCCGAGCCTTGTTTACAGAGATTACAGCAAATTTATTAAAACCAGCTCCAACACTGCATTGCTGCAAGTGGGCATATAATCACAAGGTGGCGCCACAAAGCTGGGGAAAAAGAGAAGTCAAACCTACAGCGAACTCCTCACTATTTTTCCATGAACTTTGTAGAAAGACACAATAATATAAAGCTCAGCAGCTTCTATGTTCCACAATAGAACTAGTTAACGCTGAGGAAACCCGATCATTTCTTAACTGCAGAAGTATGAACAAACCTACCGCTGAGCCTCATTTCAAAGCATATGCGGAAACAGGACTGCATGATCTCACACACAGATTCATTGGTGAGGTGGGCTCCCACTGGAGTAAGCAGCAAGGTCCTCAAAACCTGCAAAGAACAGCACACATATGTCCCATAGTACAATGACACTTGCATGCATTTCCAAGAGAAGGTTGGCTTCCTCAAGAAGGACTGCCATGAGCAGAAAACCGAAGGGTTTTCCAGGAGTGGTTTCAAACTGAATGCTGCGCTCAAGAAACAGACAAATTAGGAGACAAGAATGATCTCCCAACCCACTTCTGTAAGAGGCCTGGTATGCTGCATGCTACCCAATATTTAAATTCAGTAACTAGCTACCTGCTCAAAAGGACATAGACTGAAGAGTTCATAGGTTTGTCTCTGCAAAGAATTTTTCTCAAAAATAAGTTTGAGCGCTCCATATTCTTAATTTTACCCCTCACTAACACAGACCGTGCACAAGATAGGACTATCAATGCTACCACATTATCAAGCCCTTAATTTAAAAATCATTTCATTTAAGCTTTTAATTATTTTCATTTGGAAAAGCTTTTACCAGAGGTATATGAGCCATCTGTTTAAAAATAAAGTCTGTCACTAAGCTCCTACAGAGTCAAAACATTGCTCCCTCCTCTTCATCTCCATGTAATAGGATATGTTCCAGAACAGGCAGCAACCATTATGGTAATTACCATTTGTCTCCACTTACCTGTAGGATTTTCATCAAGACAACCTCATCGCTCGCATGATCTGTGCCCACAAATCGGGCATGAGTGACAGCATCTGCCATGTTCTCCATCCCCTCTGCTGTGCCCTCATGGCTGGGATCTGAGTAACAGAATAAAAATACATGACCGGGATAGGCCACCTACAGCCTACCACCTCTGTGGGGAGACATCTACATAGAGATACTTTGTTACCATCTGCTTCCTTAATTTTGTGCGACTCCTAGTGAAGTTGACCCTACAAGAGTGAAACTCACCTCCCAGTAACAAAGAGTTTAAAGCTGGGAGCTTTCAGACTTTATCAACAGTCCATTTACATTTGCAAAAATATGTAACCTAACAAAGAAAAGAATTTCAATTCAGTTGTTACTGGCTCTGTATTTTTTTTAGATGTTAATTTGTAAGACTGTGTTCTTTTCCCTACAATACAGCACCGTAAGTTGTTCAATGCATTCAGTTCCTCCTTGGGAAGGAAGAGGAAACAGCTCTTAAACACAGGGAACCTCAAATTTACTCCCATGAGTAGAAAATGCCAAACAGGTTCCACTAGATTGAGAAGGAAAAATTGTCTCTTGTCCTACATCCCTCCCAAGGAACAGGAGCTGGGGAAAGGAATGGACCAGTAGCTTTCCCCAGAGACAACAGCAGACAGACAGGATCACAGTTTAGATATTAGAGTTGCAGGCCTCCCGCTTCAATCATTCATCAAGGCTCCTTCTCTCTGTTTCAGTCTTCTGTAGCTACAAACAATGGTGCACTTGAGAGAATGTTTAGGACGAGATTGTTGCTAGTAACGGTATCTTGTGCCACATTACAGTGGCTTCAGAAAAGCTGCCTCCGGCTTTCATTTCATTCTCACTTAAACAGTACAGCACTGGGCAAGAATCTTGTTACCTTCCTACCTAAACAGTCATTAGGAGAGAAAGGAGACAACCTAAACACTAGTTAATACCTCATTAATTGGCAATAGGGCCTCTTGAACTCCAGCAAGAATTAAGCTGATGGAGGAACCAAGTAAGACCTTGTATGCATACTTTGTAGAGAAGCTTTGCAGACTCCCTCTGACTCCAATTTGTGTTCACACCTAGCAGGGGCTAAGTCCTAGGCCTTAAAGCAAGCTGCCCTTATTGTGGTCCAAAAAGATCAGCCTCCACCACGCTGTGGGGATTCTGAGGGGCTGCAGGATAAGAAACTTCTCATAGTTGCACAAAACAGAAATTGCATCAACATACTTCAGAACCCCATAAATCTGCATAGGAACAGCACTTCTCCTTTGCCATCTCTTACACATCCCTATTAAGAGCAGAGCTTGCCTACTTTTGACAGTTGTCTCACCCACACACAAAATCTTGCATAGTTGAGAGCGAGTTCCTTTCCTGGTTTGCTCCTCAAACATCTTTGAGCTATCAAGGAGTCTGCTCTAAGACCAGTCATTTTTTACCTGGTTCAGCAGCAGCACTCAACAGGATACCAAACTCTGATACTGGGAAGTGTTAGGTAAGAGGCCTGGCCCTCAAACACCTTCGATAATGGCTTATAATCCAGTTAGAAGCTCTTCTACCAAAGGCAATAAAATCAGCCATATGTTAGTACCCTGTGGACTCTTATTCATAAATGGAAATAATAGCTTAAACCACCAATGGTGATGTAGGATCATTCTAAATTGCCTCAATTAAATCAGGTAAAGATCAGTGGTGTTACAATGCCAGCACCTATGTTAGCATTACTGTTAAGCAACCTCAACAACTACAGTGGAAAGCAGCTAAGCGGGCATCAAGAGGAAAAAGCCACTTGCTGCAGAAAAGGCTCCCACAAGCAAACACGCAGATTCACTTCACTGTCACCTCTTCCAGTAGATGCGAGTTGCTGTAGGCTTAGGAATACATTTAGTCATAGTTATAGATAACAGTCTGTGTGAAAAGGAAATGCAAGCAAGTTGTGCATATGCCGCTTTAACAGATCTATGACTACTGCCTTGCTGTTCTAGCCCCTACCTTCAACACTAATAAACACACCTCTCTCCCAACACACATCACGCCTGACTACTTCAGTCCTGGCTCCCTGGAACAGCTCTACAAATTCAGGTCAATTTATAAAGCCTCTTGAGCTCAATTAAAAGCACAGATACTTCTACTTTGCAGAAACAAGATACAGAAAAGACCAAGCAGCTTTGTTCCCTTGTGAGAAAACAGTACAGAAAGATGTGTCAATGCCTGCTCAGAATCACTAACAAAAATAAGTTTGTGTGAAGCAAAATATCAGCTTGAAAATTGCTACCTACAATGCAAAGATCTGGAGACCCCATCTAGACTTAGACGTTTCGTATGGGTTGTACTCTCACAACAGGCGGGGCAAAAGAAAGCAGAAAGCAGAAAAATCCAGGCTCTCAACCATCAGGGAAACCCAGGAGAGTCAGAAGCCTGCTCAGTAACACCTTAATGGAACTAAAATAAGTCACCAAGGAGACAGAGAAAGAAGAGGAGAGAACAAGCTTTAAACTCCCCAAACAGCAAGTCCTCTCGCTGGAAGCTGAGCAACAGCTACTCACTTACAGATACATATTTTTCAGGAACACCAGGGAAAGTTAACTTTAGAAAGGGAGCCAGAAGCTGCTGTAGACACACTGTCATGATAAAAACAGTACATACCTTTTCTAAGGAAAATACAACAAATATAATTCTGAAATTCAGCCACTAGATTTCCTATAGCTAAGGTTTGAGCTCATCAAAAAGGCTGACAGCTAGCTAGCTAGCGCAAAACTGCTGAGTAAGGAAATAACTAATCTAAGGGAAAAAAATCAATGGGAATTTAGTATTGTCACACAGTTTTTGTGTATTTTTAAAAATACTACGTAATTTATCAACTATAACTCTTGAAACAGTCGTACGTATTTCAGAGCAGATCATAATCTCTGTAAGGCTAATTATTCCTACCAAAACACGCCACGGCAGATATCAAGTCATTTTATCTAACCGAGCTGTGATTGCACTCTATATCATTAGGGAACTGCTGCATCCAACAATCTCAGAACAGATCTTTGCAATTCAGACTACTAGAGATCAGAAGTCTCAAAGGCTACTCAAGAATTATTCTTTTCTAACTGGTTTTAAAACATACGCCGCCAGCAATACTGGCCTGAAAATTAGACAGATAACCACCTGCTGACATGTCACAGAGTAAGAAAAACAGTGAGACGGCACGAGGATTAGCAATGAAATGCTTTGGAAATAGGAAAAGAAAGCAGTTTTAAACAAAGATAATTATCAGAGGAGTTTGGCCCTTTCACTGCCCACTGGTTTTCAACCCAGTGTGTAGAGCAAAAGCCATCCCCTCACAGAACAGACACAGCTAACGATGCTTTTGAAAAAACTGCTGGTTTCACCTGTCCATTATGCAGCCCCAAAATGCACCACAAGTATCAGACACACTGAAATTTCCCTACTGTGGTTATGCTGGAGTTCATTCCTTCCTTGTTCTGCACAGCTTGAAACAGGTTTGTATATTAAGGAGTTTTAAGCTTTTCCTATGCTTAAGCAAACAGTTTTTAGACTACCTTTAGTCTTGTATTACAAAGAGAAATGTAAGACCAAAAAGCTTTAATTTAACAACACACCACTAATCCCAGACTCACTGGTATCTGGAGCAGCACAAAGGACAAGGCTGCTGTGAATGTCACCTGAAACAGCAACGGAGGTCTTAGGTTACAGGTTCTGCTCCACAACAAAAGGGTCCTTTCCACTATCTACTACAAAGACATATGCTCACCAACAGTTACAAGGATGTGCCCTTGCTGGAGTGACCTAATTAATATTCTAAATAACAAGTAGCTAGAGAAAGGCTACAAATTCTTAACCACATTTTTTCCTGTTTCTGCCTCAAATCAAGTATTTGTAGCCAGTTGCCTGTGCAGACATTGCCTGGAAATGTGATACCAGCATGATGTTCTGATCCCACCCTGGCCTTAAAAGCACAGAATAAGGGAGAGACTCTTCTATGTTGAAACTAACCTATTTTGCATTATCATTTAGTCCTTCAGGGGGACATGTTTTACAGGGTTATTTACTAAGATTTATTTATTGTACTACAAAGTTATATTAATATGACATAATCTTAGTTATTTTTTGCCACTTAATCACACCCAACACTGCCCACTAATTTATGTTTTGACACACTAAATTTCCATCAAACTCTTAAAAAAAAAATTTCTGCAAGTCCTCATTTTTGCTCATTTTAATTTTGGGTCTTTCCCACAGAAGTGGTCTACATCTACCTAGATCTTCAAGCCCTTTCTTTCTCTAGCTTCCCTCATGCTAACTCCAAAGAACAGAATATTTAAAACAACAGTGCCAAAAATTCAACAATGTTCACTTACAATATAAGGGAGGAAAAGAACTGACAAATCTGAACTTGGCGGGTGGAGATTAGGCAAAATAATTTTCTCCAAGTCAGACTATGTATAAACAAACATAGCTAACAAGTTTTGTAATTCATACAGGTATGATCAGAAAGTACTAAACAGAATTTACACAGAAAAATCAAGCACCACTAACACCAGGATGACACACTGAAGGCAGACAGAAAGCAAGCTAATGAGTTACTACAAGCCAGCTGAGCCATGGGAACTGACCACATGCGCATTATTAGTCTTTCACAAATATAAAGGAGAATGCGCACATTTGAACGTCTGGGCAGCAGCAGAACTGTCTCTGCCATAATTGTGACAAGTGAAGAGTACTGGCACACCACTGGACAGGGTCTGGGACCAGGCAAAAAAACATTCTCACTCTAAAGCATAAATATTAGTCCACAAAATAAATTCTACTGTGCTTATGAATATTACAACATTGTAATCCAAGCTGGTATTATCCCCTCCCTGGCCCTTTTGCTCAGACTGCATTAAAAAGCAGTTGGTGACCATCACAGTCCAGCAGCGGACCATAAGCACATGCAGCAGTCAGGGCAGACTAGAATATTCGGCTCTCTTTCCAGCCATTGCTGTAGTGCCATGAAAGACCAGCAGTTATGATATTAAAAAACTGCAGGTGCCTATTTCCCCAGCATTAATGATAATTCTCTTATTTTCCCAATCTCCTCATTAAGACTGCAAGCATGTATCCTGGCCAAAGACACTTCTCAAGGAGGTGCATTTGGCTGGCATTTTGGTAAATCCCAGGAAGCCATATAACATACCTATTAGTGCATATGAGAGGAACTTGTTCACAGAGGTGAGGGCCAATCCAGTTATGGGGCCTGTAGTGTCTTCAGAACGGATTACTTCCAGGAAAGGCCGAAGAAAGATGTTGGGTTCAATTTCAGATAGCTCTGTTAAAATAAAAATAATTTAAAAGAGACATTAAATTAGACTTGATTAATTTTCTCTTTAAGAATCTACAGAAAGCTTAATCTCAGAGGAGAGTGGCCTGCAATAGCTTAGTTTCTGAAGGCTGGTGGGAAGGTTGGGGTTGCTTTTAAGTACACACACAAGTATATATTTTTAAAAGCAATAGTTTGTGAAGTTCACTTTCTTATGATCTTCAAAACAGCCTTCTGGAGCCTTCTAAAACAAATCCTACTGTAAGAACACTGTAAACACCACAGAGCCACTGATGCCTAAATTCACGCTTTAATTAATAATAATTCATTGGTTACATTTCCTAGTACTCCTGGAATTGTGTGATCATATGAACTATATAGACCCTGCCCCACCTTTCACCACTTCTGTAACATCCTACTACACATACAGCCTCATACTAACCACATGTCCAGTAGAAATACACAACCAGGCTAGTTGCATCTCTTGCAGCTCTTTGGCTGAATACAAATTGCATTTCCGCAACACTAGAAGTTTGCTTGGCAAAAACAGGAAACACCCACAAGTTAAACAAATTTAAAAACTCTTCTGTCTTGTTCTCAGAATACCTGTAAAAGCCTCTCAACCAAAGAAGAAAAAAGGGCACTCGCTGCTTTGGACAGCAAGCATCCTCTCTAAAGCTGCAGTACAAGAATGCAGATGCACTGAGCTGTTGAGCCGGGGAAAGAACAACTAACAAGCTTCCTGAACTTTTAAAGATGATCAACAGAAGCTTTAGGAATGAAAAAGAAATACAGAAAAGAATAGATAGAACTAAGGAAAGCTGGGGGGGCGGGGGGGGGGTGACGACGGATGGACACCACAACACACAACCAAAACCCAAAAGAACCAACACAAGGAATCAAATAAAAGGAGTCCTGAGGAGGATTTAGGAGAAAAAGCATTAAAAAGCAGGTGAAGGCAACCACAACACAGCCCAGTACACAGGCAAAGAAGAGTGTATTAAAAGTAACTTGAATAATCCTGAGACCAGAAATACTTGAGTACAAGCACTTGGCTCAACTTGCTGAAACCTACCTTTTATTCCTAATAAACGTTAAGAAGTCTAATGGCTAATAGTGTCACAGGAACACTGGCTTTTATATTCTTGATGATCCAATATTCCACTTATCTGTCATACGAGCCTCTTCGAGGTGGGGGAGAAAAAAAAGCCTGCAATTCCTGAATCCTTAGACAAGCTACTGCTTTTCTATCTACCAACATACCTCAATTATTTTACTTCAAAAAAAAAAATATCCAAACCCTCCTCACTCTAAGATTTTATCATAGTTCGTATTGAAAAGCCTTAAGTATCAAAATAGAAAGCCTACCAGAAAGCATGTTAACATAACTGTGACAAACTATAATTACGGCAAGGAAGCAAAGGAGGAAGAATTATGCAGGGTTTTTTTGCTTTACATAGTTAAGACCACAGAGAATACCACCAAAGTGCAATAGTTCTGCTGTCAACTAAAGCAAAACTGCAATTCAAGAATGAACTTCAGGAATCATTATGCAGTCTCTTACCTTTCAGCCACCAGTTCAAATGAGGCCAACACCACTAACTTGTGAGAGGTTAAAAGGAACGTGATTATTCAATCTTTTTGGCTTAAGAACAACTCCCCCAACTTGTCAGATAATATCCTGGTGTGACATTACAATTGTGTCACCTCTCAATAACTCATGGAAATGCAGAGGATCATAAGACATGCTTTCATCAATGTTTATTTAAGTGTGCTGTATAGACCACTTGTCTGTTTACAAGCACTTGGACAGCATTAAATATAGTAAGACTACTAGGGATCAACACTCAAACTCTTCTTCCCCAAAACTGATCCTTTCTATAGAACAGTCAGCACCTAATCAAGCCATCATAAAACTGTCAATTCCTCCAGCCTCCTTTAATCCAGTGAGTCCCAGGATGGAAAAAAACCCCACAACTTCTTGATTAGTCAGAAAAATGGGACTTCAGCAGACGTATATAGTTGCACAAGTGGAATGAGATGAAGACTAACTTGCTAGCAGAGAATACATAAGCTATCAAACTCTCCATTAATCCATTTTCAGGACAACAAATAGAGGTTATCTTTACAAGGATGCGGGCAGTTTCATTTTTTTCTTTAATTTAAAAGTTGTGACTCTTGATGTGGTTAAAGGGTAGATTCCCCTGCTGTCTAACTGAAATTCTCAACTTACATGAATATCACAAAATGGCTTGTCACAAGTAGGATTTAACTTACACACATACTGTTGATTACACAGCAACTCTGGCCAGCTTCCCTGATATTCAGAAACTCTAGCTTTTATGGTAAAACAGCATTCTACATTAAGCTCTCTGAAACTGACCGTGTACACTGTAAAAATGTTTCAGACTGGATATTTGGTGCTGTGTTACTGAAAAAAATTAAAAAATATACTAAACAAGAAGAGAGTATTTTTAGTGTAAGACTTACCCACTAAAGGACTACTGTCTGAAAGATCTGAATTTCAGTGAAACATCAATCACACTGCTAATTGTTTGCATCTGAGGAGGATTCACTTGATTACTACAATGAGCTCTTCTTACCAGCTGCAATTGCAGGCATTGAGGACTTACGGGGTCACCAGCTCCCTTTTCAAAGCAGAGCTCAATCTCGTGGTGCTTGCTTCAATAGGAAGATTGGGAGCACAGAAAAACACTCATACTGTAGCTGTTCTTGATATATTCTGTCTTGAAGCAGATTACTCTCATTGGCTGAAGTATCAGTTCAGCATCTGAAAGTGGCACTAAAGCTACTTGGAAGTTTTTCACCAAGTAAAAATTTTGCAAACAAGTCAATTAGTCAAAGATCAATACTCTTCTTTTAACTCAATCCTCTTGAGCTCAGTAATGTTAATTCAGAAGCTCTCTCCCTGAAAGATTTTCATAGACTTATATACTGAACTTACATACTGAACGTGACATGTCCAGAACCAACCTGCCAGCCTTTTCAGATCAATTACTACAACTGCAAGGTGCACTCCATACTAGCTTTTACTACCAGAGCTCAAGTTTAATCTAAAGCACAGAACAGTAGGAACTGAATAACGTTCTTTTCACAATACTTCGGTAAGGTAGGACCATAATTTTTAACGAGAACTGTTCTGCCCAGCAAGTTAAAATTTCATGAAACAGACACTACATAAAGTCTTGATCTTTCTTGGCACCTAACTGTAAAAGCAATGCTATGCTCTCCTGAAAGTATCAAAGAACCTCAGAAAGGGCAGTAAAATAAGTTATAACTTTAATAATTCCTATGCCAAAACAAAAGCTATATAAAGTAAATATTGAACGTTTGGAAGTACATACTTGAAAAGTTTTTTGAAAAAAAAGCAGCTCTGATTTTTCAACTTTCTGGTTCTTGCTCTGCCAGATTCAGGTTTAGGCATTACAAATAAGGAAACCATAACCAGTGAGAGACTTGAGAATTTCTGAGAGAGATGTTTATCCAAGTGTATTTCCTAGCAAGAGACATTTCTCACTGTTTGAACTAGAAAACACAGGATGGTTCTCTGCTTAGGTAACTACTTTCAACTCTGGGAACAAAACAAACAAACAAAAAACCCCACCCCAAAACCCTATGAACCCAAAACAAACTCTGCAAGCATGACCTCAGCCTAGGGTATTACAAGAGGAAAAACTGAACAAGTGTCCACAAGGAGATCAAAATTTCACTAGGGATTCCTACAAGCAACCTTCCTTTTCAATCTACTCAAAACTAGGGAAAATTATATTAAAACATGATACAGTCTTACATGAAGAGCCTGGGCTGCTTTGGGGACCAGCTGGAAAGCACATCCCGTTCTTTTCACACAGGTCCTCTCAATGAAATTTCAGGGAGGGAAACAGAGATCAGCACCAGCACTACATCCAAAAATGCTTCAGCTAGTCCAAAGCAGTGCATGGAGATTGAGAAGAAGGGAAAGAGTATTTTAAGTAGTGTATCAGAAAGTCAACTCTTCAGGCTGGCAATTTTAATATGAGGACAGAATTCCTTTGAGACCACAGTGTTTTCCTTCATTCATCCTATGGATTATTTGCACTTAGACACACATGTCTATAAAGATATTTAAACAACTAATTCATGTTTAAGCACCTAACTCCCATTTCAGCAATCCCATCCAGCCATTCTGGCACTTCAGCAAACAAACCGCATCAGACCTCCGGCATCCCCTTTCTCCTGAAGTACAGGAACAGGTCCCCCTCGGAAGAGATTTCTTATTGTTAGCACACTGTTGGCACATTCCTGATCTAAAACGCTCACATAAGCTGCTTTCTCTGGCAGTTCAACTCTTCACTCCTGAATGACTCTTATCAGGATCGGCTATGCGTTCCGAATCAGAGTAAATGAACGAGAAAAAATTGTTTATGACAAGTTATTTCAACATTATTTGTCCCTAGGACAGGCAACTGCAACCCAAACCACATGACCTGGACTCTTCTTATGCAGCAGCTGTTGGCCTTTGCCGCCCAGCCTTCAGAAAGGCTGTCTCAGTTGTATCCCACGCACCTCTCCAATGCAGACGAGCTCAGACAAAAGCAATGCTTCAAGCATGTGCTATTACATTCCCTGCTTAGGTACTGAACTGTACAACAAACAGGCATTCTCTTTTCTTCTTAAGGTGAGAAAAAGACAAAGATAACACTGTAACAGAGCAGAAAAACAACTCTTCAGGACTCCTGCCTAAGAGCTCAATGAGTTTATGCCACAGAAAATTGAGGTACCAGCAAGTGTTTGCTGGCTCACCCTCAAAAACACTTTCTGTAAACAATGCCTTTCTGGCCTACATGACTTTATATGTACTTTATTCTCAGTTCACCCACCAAACATCAGAACACTTTGTCTTTTCACCCGAGGGTGAGAAGTCCCTGCAGCCTCTCCCAGCAAGTTGGAGAGAAGAAAAGTTACAAGGAAAAAGGACAAAATTGTACTTGCCTTTTAAAACCATCTGAAAGTATTGAGCAGCCATACTCTTCAGATTTGCAAAAACATTTCTGAAGTCTTAACTGCTAGAATAAGTACTGGCTCAATCTCACCCAGATCAAAATGCAGGATCACAGGGAAAGGAGAAATTCCTTTGCGTTAGTCCTGTGATTCTCTCCTGGTTAATTCAAGAGATTAACAAATTTAGCAAACAGAACTATAATGAATTGTTCCTCTAAAAATTTGGAGAGCTTGAATTTGCTTTACATAGAGTCAGTTAGGTAACAGCCACAGAACAGTATATGCATATCGGTTCTAGGTCCCTTGGCAAAACTACAAATTCAGCAGCTCTACAGCTGATGAACAGAAGAGGCACATGTTTCACCACTTCAAAAACAAATTCTCCAGACTGACTGGAACACATGCCACCCTGCACCTGCAATGAAAGACATGCACTGACTTCTTCTAGCTAGGAAGTTTAGTCCAACATTTAACTCCAGTCCACTAACGGCCAATTAATGTACAGTAACATATATAAAAAAGCTAAGCTAGATGATCCCCATTCATTTGTTCTTGAATGTATGTTCCCCTCAGCACAGTCCTGGTAGAGTCAAGGTTTCAGGTGAAAACAATCCTCTGCCACCTCTCCCCCCAAAGAATTTTTGTTGTTGTCTTGGTCATGTTTTTCCTGCAAGGTCTAGACCAGCCCTTGCAACACAGTGTAATGCACAGCACATTTCTAGAGATTTTCTTATCTGAAATGAGAATAGATTGCTATTTATATAGTCTGACCTACCAGCTAATGTTATCAGAGAAATCTCTAGTCCTATTTCCTGAAAGTAATGATGGCAATGTCCACTAAACTTGATAAATAAGAGGTCATCAAAAAGAGTAGCCACGTGACATTCCCTACAGGTTCCCCAAAACATCATTGTCTTATACCAATCTAAGCTCTTAATAGATGAATAAAACCGGATTCTGACAGCTAGGGAGAAGCTGAGGAGCCAGGAACCTACATCCTAGCTTCCAGAACGCATAAATACTGCAAGTTATTTTAAAAGGCCTGCTGGGACTGCACAACACAGCATACAAGCTCATCGTGGGGATGTGTGGAAACAAGCTTTGTGTACCTCTGAAATCAATACTTCACTATAATAAGTGTTACCAAAAGCTTTACACATGATAGAAGTAAACATAGGCCCAAAGTTAAGGATATTCAAGCCAATGAAGGAGAAGTGAGAATTAACTGCAATCCTTTTCAGTATGCCTGTAAATTATACTCTTCAAAGCTAATTCCCTGTGAATTGAAGTGGTCATTCAGGGGCCCAGGCCCACCATATCAGGAGGGAAACGGTGCCATTCAGAGACACACATGAATGCAAGGCTAGAATTACAAATGCAGTTTGACAGGGGGAACCCAAAGCTGTCAAGCCTGTTCTGTTTGCCTAATTTCATTACAATGGCACAAATGCTTTCATTTGTCACACTCCAGCTTCATGTGTTTATCTCCCTTTCATTAAACATGACTTTAACAAATGATTGTTCCATAGTGCCAAGATCTCAAGCGCCCCTCAGAATAGAGATTTTTATTCTGGGGAGGGATGACAGAATGCATACTGAGCATTTGACTCTTGATATCCTCTGATCAGGTCAGCATAAACTGAAATATTGTCTCCTATAGGAATTATTTACACCTACCAGCGAAACAAGAGGACTGACAGTCCCACCAGTGTTAGCCATTAGTTATCAGGGGTTTCATCTGATGCCATGCTTCAAATTCAGCTGTTCTGACTGCCCATTAAAAATCCCTGGGTATTTTTTCATAAGCAGGTACTTGCTAGAGTATCTTCAGCCAAAATTACACTGAAAACTCCAGCTGTGTCTCCACTGTTATTCCAAGCCTTGTTCACGCAGCCGCAGTATTCTGCTCCAGAGGGAGTGAGATTATGAAAAGTACAAGATACTCACTTCATTGACAAGGAAAACAAATGCCAGCAAGAGGAAGTATGGAGCTACACAAAGTGCAAGCTTTCATGGTTTCTGTCCAGATGGACTTAAGTACAGACACAACTCCTCACCTCCCCTTGAATTTTTAATACCAGTCATACAGATTGCCGACTGCCAAAAAAAATTAGGTTGTTGGGATAGCACCTTATTTCAAAAGTTAAAGTTGTTTAATTCTGCCCTTATTTCTTAGCACTGAGGAGACGGTGCAGATGGGAATAATTGCATCTTGACAAACTTTTTTCTGAGCTATGGTTGACAGATATTAATCAGAGGCTATATTCAAAGGCTCTGCTTCAAAACAAGAATAGTTCTGAAAGCGAACTGCGGGCTAATTTGGCAAAGCAAGGTTGAAAGTCACCAGGAGAAGACCTTGCTACGAATCCTAGAGCATTTCCTCCCACCCTGTGACCTGAATACCTCTGAAAGGACCATGACTATTCTGATGAATGGCCAAAAATCAATTAACTTCACATAGTAAAAGCCTACTGCTTCCAAACCGGTCTCCCATGAGTGTGTGTATATTGCCAGTGCGAACAGTAACTCCCATCTACCTTGAAGTATAATTTCAATGCTAATCCATCCTTGTTTTCTACAGACGCTTGCTCCTATGTCATACTAGAGGATGAGCACTAGAGCAACATCTGATTACACTAGCATGTTCCAAAGAATGATTAGATAGAGACCCATGGTTTGTAAAGCCACCTATGCAAATTCAGAATCACTTAAATAAATTTTGACCTCTGTTACAGAGAGGCTGATTGCCCTCAGGGAAAGGAAAAGGGGGAAATACAGCTGATCTGAGCCTCTGACAGGTTCTGGAATATACAACTATTTTTGTGGCTTTTTCAGACAGATGCAAGGTCTAAACTGTTAGTGCCAATTGTAACAGCACTTAATCCTACTCCAGAAAACTGAACTCCTTACTAGCTCTGCAAAAACTGATTTGAGATCCCATCCCTTTCTGAAGGGTTTTTTCTTCCTGTGGATGGAATTTACTTAACACGAAGCTCTGAACAACTTCCAGGGAAGAGAAATCAACCTTCCCATACACCTACAAGGAAAAAGTCTTTCAGTAAGCTAAATCACAATGAGTTTACAGGTAACTGAAAGTTTAACATCTGTTGTTAAAAAAAATAAATCCCATAACAATGGGGTGAGCGAAATGTGGGTAGGCTTCACTTTTTGTCTGTTTAGAACCAGCTGAAACTGTTTCAAAAGGTTTCTTACAGAAAATCACCACACACATAACAACAGCCAGTTCCTGTGATAAACCTGCACCAGCTCTGAACTTCAGAACCCACAGGCACTCCTCTGATCCAACAACATTCAACTCTAAATGATATTACTAAACCAAACTAAACTAAAGCAAAAAGCAGTCATCCCATGACAAATTCATCTGCTCTTGACCAAACGCTGATAGTTATTGATCTTGCTGCTGTTGTGAATTAGGGTCAGGTTTCCCAAGGTTCCCTCCTAATACGAGAAAGAGAGCATGGCCACTCTAACAAGGCCAACTAGGCTAAATGAAACCTATGGGGAATTGCATTGCAGACTGCCAAGTCCAGAGGATGGACTGATCCGTCCATCTTACTGACAGCACAAGTTTGATGTCTGTCAAGTTTAAGCACTCTTTTTCTTCCTTAAAAGAAATTGGCACATGTCGAAGGTAGAGCAATTAGGTTGTGACACTCTACAGAACTCTATTCAGTTGGACTTGCTTCACTATGGTATTTTACACATCTTGCACAGTACCAGGCCCAAACTAAGTAGGCAATTTAAAAGCCCAGGAGAAATTAAAACTTCTTCCCTGGTATTTTAAAGCACAGTAATTCTCCACAGCTTTGTGTGTCTACCACGCTATGAACAGCGCTCTCATTGCAAATTCACCATGTTGTGAAAAGGAAAGCTTCACTATTTCTAAAGAGGCTAGAGAAAAAGATTAGAGTTTTATCATCAATTAGCTGTCTGGATATTACCCTGTTCTGTTTACCCCGTCCTCAAGGGAAGCCCATGAATGCCAAGGGGGAAAATTAAAAGGAAATTGAACAACAACAAATCCCAAACAAGCCAAGAAATTTCTTGTTTTGCCAGAAAATCTGAAAAGCATCAGTGAGACAGACAAAATCTGAAGAATGAAATGGAGAAAAGCCTGATGGCCCAAGAGAAAAGAGAATCTTCTAATGACAAAAATCTCTCAAAGGTTTAATGTACGTTGTTGTTATGATTTACACAAATTCTTCTATCCAACCTGAACTAATCTAGGAGACATTGTGCTTCACCATGTTATCACTAGAATGTTAAAAAAAAAAACTGCTAATGGCAAAACACAATTGCCCAGAGCTCAAGAACCAATGTACTCAGTTACCACAGATGCAAAATGGGAACCTCAGGGAGAGCAGGGTGCAAAACATCGTGGAAATATTAGTTTCAAACCTATATTAGTGGAAAGGGAACAGAAGCAAAAGAGAGAAGAGACTGGCCTGGTGGCAGTCAATCCAACTGTTGCCTTAAGACACTGCAACAGTAAAAACATTAAGCAACTTCTTTTTTTCCCCCACAACAATAATTGAAGCAACTGGTAATCCATGTACACACACAAGCAGAAATTCAGACTACCTCCATTAAAAAGCAGCTTGATTCCTAGAATGATGAAAACAAGTGACTATTATGTTCTTGAGAATGGACGGAGAAAGAAATTAATTTCTGCATACTGCTACGTCCTGGAGCGATCTACTGATACAAGGTGCTTGCTGATGGTCATGAAGGGAAGCAGAAGTCCAAGATTTAACACTCATTTAGTTTTTGAAGCTGAAGAGATCTGTGAATACAAGTCAACTTCAGTGACCACCAAATAGGATGGATGTTAAGATGACATCATTGAAACAATATTACACCAGTCCCCAACTCAAAATAATTTTTTTTCCATGTCCTGGAATCATGCATCAGCTGTAAAACAATAAAATGTCTGTAAAGAATCAAAATTACCTGAAAATCTATGTGAAGAAATGAAGGGATTCCACACATTAATAAAAAGTTAGTTGCCCTTATTGTAGCCTGGGCAGAGGAATACACAAGCAGTTACTTAACTATCATTTGGGAGCATTATACTTCACCATATCTGTATATGAAGACAGTAATTCAGCCTCCGTTAACAAACCCCATTAATTACTAGGGTCAAAGCACCACCCCAAAGGAAAGAGCAAAGTTTATTAACAGGTGAGAGGTAGAAAAGTATTTTTTGATTCCTAATCTGCCCGCTCCTCCAGACTCAGAAGATCTATATACTTAAATAGAAATTATATGCCTTCAGCAGAAAAAAGGTACAAGTACTTTGCAATGATTCCTCTTCCAAGCAGCAAGACTTTGGTGCCATTTGGTGCTCAACCTGAACTAGCTGTTCCCCCAGCAAAAGATGATCTTTGTTGGCAAAGTCCATAATTGGCATTCTTAAATCAAAGCTAGGATTGTTTTGGTCAAGAAAACTTGCGAAGAACACTTTTTTCTTACAGCCTATAAGGTTAAATACTACTGATTTTGTTCCATTTGCACTGTCTGAAGAAGCTGATGTGACAGAAATTAAAGGATTTTAAGATTTTTTTAATTTCACATTGTTCTCTACCCAGTTCTATAAACTTACGCAGAATTTTGACATGATTTACATCAGGAGGTCTAAACAATGCTACAAATCCTACTTACACTACTATTTCAGAATGCACACAAGTAAGTACAGGTAGCCTATGAATACAATTATTGCCATGAGGCAACATCATACTCTGAAGCACCAGACTGAGTCAAAGCTCCCTCTGCAACACCTTTGGCCAATGATCAGTAGCAATCCAGGACAACATTTTTCCGCTCACATCCTTAACATTCCCAATTTAGACAAAGTTTGTCAGGGCAGAAAGAGTCCATGTGTATGCTGACAGCTCGTATCTCTCCTAGGAAGACTGCAAGCACCAGATAGATTCAGGTACAGTCTGGCTTGACATTACTAACCCCATGGTCCTGCTCCTTATTTGCATCAGCCCCTCTGAAGCGGTCATTTAACAGATGACAGATAACTGGTATCCTGAGCAGCAGGTTTGTGTAAGGAGTATATACGAGTAACTCCCTGGTATACAGGCCACTAGCACTATACCTTAGAAAAAGAATACTGGTTACAGTCTCTTAAGAAAGTGCCAAATAGATCTATTTTAGTATATTGTTAATGTTTTTTACCTAGTACATGCCCATGACAGAAAAAACCACTAGAGTGCTTCAGAAGCTCAACTGAATGATCCTGCCCTAACTTTCTAAAGGCCATCACCAACTGCATGCTGTCCAGCAAGAGTGAAAAGCGACAGCACAGCACAAAACTTCAACTCACACAGATAAACAGGGCTGTTTGTTCAAGCCAGTCCCCAGTTCACACACTTATGTAGGCTTCTTCAATCCCTCTCTCCTTCCCTTAGGGCACAAGGCAGCCTGGCTCTCCAACTGAAATACACAACACACACTGAACAGGTCAGTGGACACAACTCTGCTTTAACCTCTCACCCCTAGCATTTCTGCTACTATGACCTCTGGCATGGAACCATTATACTTCAACAGCATTTGTTCCCAAGACTTGGTAAGAAGGCAAAGACAGAAGAATTTCCTTTTGATTTGCAAACCCAGATCTACGGAATTTGCTCTGACAGGATATAAGCACATATGCAAATAAACTGAGCATCAGGCGGTAGCAAGGTCCTTCATCACAGAGAGATATATCAGTCTACTCTCAGCCTCTGCCACTTGTCTCCCCTTCATGCTCTTGGGCAAATCACTTCATCTCTGCTCCAATTCCTCATATGAAAAGGGGATACATTTGGCCTTTTTAAGTGCTGTGCCATTAGATTACCTGGAAATAATCTCAAAAAAGCAGCTCACAGTAACAGTAATCCAATAAAGGCCTCCTGCCCTACCATCCCATGTTTTCCTAAAACCAAAAGTTGACTAAGACTCTTAGTGAAGGAAACTATTTTTCAAGCTCATATTTAAATTGGGGAAATATGACACCCATATAACTGTATAACACAAGATCAAAATAATCTTCATCATCTATCACACAGAAAACCAGTAGTTCAATTTCCTTGATAGTTCACAAACTAACAGGGACATACTGGAGTCACATCTAGAAACAACTTGGCAGTGCTTGGCCACTCACTTTTGGGGTGTCAGTGTTAAGGAACTACATTGAAAAAAAAAAAAGGCAATCTAACTTTCAGAGGAGCTAATGAGTGAGGGGATGAAAACGTACATAATTTTCTAAAAAGCAGCAGTTAAACAGCTAGTAAATTCTCATGGCTTGTCAGAATGAAACCACTTCAGACAGAGCAGCATTTTGTTCAGCTTTGAGGCCAGTGCTTAAAACCAGAAAGTGACTCTAGGTAACAGAAGGACTTCGAGGGCCCTTCCAAAAACTTGGGATGAAATCCCAAAGCTCTGGGAGAGCAAGGCGAGCACCTGTTTTCCTGAACAGTTGATTTTTTTATGCTGCATACTTTACACAGAAGCTGCATTATTCTGGAGAAGCTGCATTCCAGCCAAAAGTACACAGTTAATGTTTTTTGCAGCCCCCAGCCTCCAGTGATGGATGACCATTTTATAATGAAATACTTTATGCTCAATCAACTTACAAATAACGGATGTTTTATCACACTGAATTAAAAAGAATGTTTTTAACAAAAAAAAAAAAAGGCAAAAAGCAACAGACAAGAGGATCAGCGATGAGCAGAAGCAAAAGTTATTCCTGTTAAGGGTGGTTAAAAAAAAAATCCAACTGATGTTTCACTTTAACTGTTTCACTGCTCTCCAATAACAACTGAAAATTATGCATGACCTAGTATTTGCTCTGAAAACACCCACACGTTAAGTCCTGGTCCAAACTATTGAGACATGAGAACAAAAGGCTTCTACAAAAAGGTTTTGGTCCATAACATCTCAATTAGATTTCGAAAAAGCTAAGGCTAATACCTAAGCACTGTCTGAGGATGAACCTTTCAAAATACTTTAATCTCTCATGCCCATTCAACATTACAAAAATCATTCCTCAGACATCCCTTAATCAGCTGTGGGTTTTTCTCCTCCTAGCACTGCCTCCACCTGTCAATGCTGAGTGATAAACTGGAGAAGTAAATGCCCGACGCTCAAAGACTACTGCAATTTCTAGATCAAGGTTTGGAACCAAACATCCAAATTCAACTGATAATCTTATTCAAGACTCAGTGCTTGCTGTTATACCACAGCTGTTACTGTTGTTACACACTACAGGTCAAGAAACCCCAGAGCTTACAGGGACATATTTGAATCAACACTAGCCTTTGAAAAAGCGCACAGCAGAAGCACTCATTGTACCTTTTCTCCCCAACAGCACATGAAAATGTCTCTAATCTAATCCAAGCATGCCAGAATGTCTCTTCATTCTCATATTACCTTACACTTTCAGGAAAAAGAGTCTCTTCTGATGGGAATAACGGAATGGAAGAATGCAGAAGAGTATGAGATGCAGTGGACACAAGCTACAACAAGGGAAATGCCATTAGATACTGTGAAAGACATTTTTTAAAGAAGGGTGGTCAAACACCAGAACAGTTTGCCCACAGAAGTTGTGGGAGCTCCATCCCTGGAGATATTCAGAATTCAGCTGGCTCTAACCCTGAACACATTTTCACTTCCAAGCTGGTCCTTCTTTCAGCAGGGGGTTGTAGCAGATGACCTCCAGAGGTCTCTTCATACCTAAATTATTCCAGTTCTGACTTGTGCTTACCAGAAACAACAAAACCTCTTGACATTGTACATTACAAATGTAGCCACTCTAACATCCACTGAGTGAAAAGCTTCCCTTCCCAGATCTTCTACTGGTTAGCAGCAGCAATACTAAACACAAAGCAGAAGCTCATTCCAGAACTATCCCTAGAAAACATTCATGATTTTCTAAATCAGTCTTCTAAACAGAAGCTGCAGACTCAGGCTGTGACCAAACGGGGGGCGGGGGGGAAGAAAGAGAAAAAACCCAGTTTACCAAGTCTGGGGAGTTCCAGAAAACTAGCAGAAATAGAGCATGTTGCTCCTGTCTTCTCCTAAAAAGATATGGCATCTGCTGCAGATATTAAGGTCATCAAATCGCACCTTGGTCCCAAGTCAAAACTTCAGATCTAGCACAATTCCCCCAGTCGCACTGCAACCACCTCAAGCTCCACTAAGTTCAGAGTTAATTTATGGAGCTTTCACACTACTGTTTGAAGCACTGCAAATATTAATCAGTCCAAGATTTTAGTCACAAAATCAATTCTCCTCCCCTCCCCATTCCTCAACTGAAGGCTGGCACTCAGTGAATCAGACCAAAGGGAGAATAGAGTTTCCAGCACCTGCTTCAGCTTTTAAGTTTCCAATTGAAACTGCTGTGATCTGGCAGCAGGCAGTCTGAAGATGTCATTTTCCTGCTCTGTGAAGGACTGAATCACAGCACAAAAAGAATCCAAATAGCAAAATGAGTGAAAAGAGCAGCAGCAGGCAAAGAAAGCCACAACATAACTTAATATGGCCAAAGAGAAAGAGCAGCTGAAGAGAGTGTGCTACAAAGTACCATGTCCCCTCTGAGTATCTTATTCACCCTTTGCCTCATATGATGATTACCATGGGCAGTGCTGAGTATGCAGTATTTTCCATATTTGTGACAATGCTCTTTCAAAGAATGGTGTAAAATATGACTCAACACTGTTGTGTTATTTGGAATCACCTTGTTACTAGACATTATAGACTAGGGCTCTTCACCACAGTAACATTAGGGTTTTAAATCTAAAAATATAAAATACATTCCCTCTTAAGAGGAAAGTCAGCAGGTTCATTTTATACCAGCATGCTGATGGGAAGCATCCTTTTACATGAGGACACACTGATAACTCAAAAATATAATTCAAGACATGTTTTCTCATGCAGAGAAATAAAGTCAAATACATTTATTCCTCATTATAATAGGTCTCTTAAAAAGTGATTGCAAAACTAAAACAAGAATATACCTACAAGCGGGTTTCTTCTACACACAGGAAAGAAACCCTCACTCTTAGCATAACAGTCTGCTTCAAAAAAAGGTGGGGGAGTGCACACCCTTTAGCCCTGGTCAATAGAGCATCTGTACCATCTTCTCTTAAGAATGTTCTTTAAGCCTAGGAGTTAGAATGACAAAATTCCCAAGATGAATGCAGCTTTACTGGAGTAAGAACCATTACAACAGTATGGCAGTGCTTAGAGTAGTTAAGCTGCACCTACAGACTACTGGCAGCAGTTTAAGTCTGGTTTAGATTTGTTACTAGCAGAGGACAAAAATGGAGGGGTGCAGGCATTGTGTAACAAGTTTGCAAAAATACAAGTCTCTCAATTGTTTTAAAGAAACTAAAATAAAAAAATCTCCCACATACATCCCATCAACACCCAACTTTATTTAATTTTATTCCCTTCCCCAATATGACCATTGGGATCTAATTCTTCTTCCAGCTCTCAAGGCTTCCTTGGTCACAGAAACTGCTTACTGAAATTTCCCAAAACACTGGAGAGGCAAAAAGAAGAGTGGAGAAAGAGTTAACCCACAGCTGGGAGAAAGTTTCCCTGGAAAATTGGAACACATGCTGTGGCTGTGACTAAATTTCACACTGGTTCTGTTGAGTACAAACATCCACAACTGTGTGCATTTGAGAGAGTCAGAGAAAAAGAAATGCTCCTTATATATTAGCTTCACCTGCTAGGTTCCTTCAAATGGATAATGACATGCTCTAGGGAACAGCAGAGTCCTTCAGATTCACTTTTCACTTCATATTTCAAGCAGAGATGAGGTGCCAAAGGAGAGGGGGGGAGAATGGAAGGAAGTAGTCCTTCCCCTCCCTGCTCCCACATTTTTTTGAAACATATTGGAAAGCCAAGTCTATGGTCTGGCAGAGTTGATTCCACTGTTTAAGATTAAACATGTCAGCAAAGAAGCCACCTGAGCTGACACTGAAGACATCTGTGCCATCCCAGTACATAAAAAGAGGAATTGTAGAGAGTGAACAGGGAAGAGCGTGTGCAGGCGCACACACGCACATGGATTTCAAAGATTAGGTTTTAAACAAACAGGCAGCACTTAGCTGATCAGAGGTAACTATACAGAGTGGAGATTAAGAATTACCAAGACCAACCAGCACAGAGCCACAGAAAGGTTTGGATTCAAAGAGGTCTCTGGAGGTTGCCTACTCCAACCTCCTGCTCATGCAAAGGACTGCTCTGGAGTTCTATCAGGATGCTTAAGGCCTTGCTCAGTCAAATTTTAAAAGTCTCCATGGATGGAGATTCTACTCTCTCTTTCCATGCCCCAGTATTTAACTCCCTCTAGAAAGAATTTCCCCCTATGCCCAGCTGGAATTTCTCCTGGCAAAAATTCATGACTATGGATCTCTTGGCCCCTCTGACAAGAAGTGGCTCTGTTTTTTCTGTGATCCTCCTTTAGGTAGCGGAAGACTGCAATTAGGTCCCCCTCAGCCTTTTCCAGACTAAATAAACCTAAATATTTTTAGAAGACTACAGCTACAGGGCTGTGTGATAAAGAAAGTGTCTGAAAGCAGCGGACTGGAAAAGGAACAAGCAAAGCAGACTGCAATCCTCTTCAGTCAACAGTGCAAAGAATACGATATTTCATGATGTGGATGATTCTCACAGAGGTTTTAACTGGTTAAGCACACTACAGTTAGAAAACCACTCCTTAAGCTTCGGAAATTATAAGCTATGATCTCTTCTGCTTGTTCATAAAGAAAGATGGGGAGGAATGGCATACTGTTTTCATCCACATTGGTATGCAGACTAGGAAATTGAGAACTATTCTACTGGAGAGCCAGATCAGTGTTTCAGGTAATACTTCCCTGTCTGGAGAAAGTCTGGCCGACTACATGGACAAAACCAACAATATTTGTACCTGTAATAGGGGGTTTTATTCTAACCGAAGACTGTTCTGTTAAAGAGTGGCAGGAAAGTGTTTTAAAAAAGGTATCTTCGCTGAAAGGAGATCTCAAGAGGGGTTATCCACGCCAAAAGACAGGCACAGAGAGGTGACCATTTATACTTATCTTCCCTAGACAATCAGTAAATAACAGTAGATTAAATATACAATAATACTTTCTTCTCCTCAAAGCATTTTTCACCTAACTGCACAGGGAGAAGTAGAAAGCTGGCAGACAAAACATCTAAAGTGGAAGTAGACATATGATTACTGTCAATCTCCAGGATGCCCAACATTGTGCCAGGTAGGGACAGAGAACTTCTGCTCTGCTCTTTTCAAAAGGGGCTTATTATGTGTCCATATTTAAAAAGAAGGCATGCTGGGAAGGCCTTGATTAACTATACCAGTCTTTATCTGTTTTATTGCCTCTGTTTCCCAAATATCCAAAGTTCTGTTCAAGTACATAAGGACTTGACATTTAGCCATGCCTCCCAGACAAGAACTAGTAAATGCAGGGTGAGCAGATTAGAGTAAATCATTGCTTCAATTTTCACTACATGAACTAATTTAAAAGGTTACAAAAGACCCTCAAAGCAAGGTGTTAATCACTTGCTCTCACCACAGGTATGTAACAGACTTCCCAGCTGACCTTAAGTACCTCATTTCACACTCCAAATTCTCTTCATTAATGGACAACAACAACTTTAAAAAAAACCCAAACCCACAAAACAAACAAAAACAAACAAAAAACCCAACACCATAAACGACATCCCTCTTTCCCCAGTGTCCTCTTCCAATACAACTAACCAAGACTCCACGTAAAACTGACATGATTCATTCCTAAGTCACATGAAAGTAAGAGTACTTTGTGCGTTTATTTTCTTTAGCTGAATTGCAATCAGGTGTTCATTTATATTCTTTTACATATACTGACAGTGACTTGTACTTCCTGTCCCAACTATCTACCACAGGGCTCATACAAGCAATGTATACTTGCACCTAACCTTTGATTTTTCAAAGATTACAGAACTGTCGTTAGCTACAGACCCTAAGGAGATATTCCTCTCTGTCTCGGAGAGAAGGGACACCTAGAATCCGGCATTGTTCTGTACTGGATGTTGTTAAGTCTTGGCTAAGAAACTGATAAAAAGATTTCTTAAAAAGAAAAATAAATTATTTTTTAAATTATTTCCACACACCATGAAAAACAAACCCCTTAAAAGACCACGAAGTGCCAGTCACAAACTTGATTATATTTGGGACACAGTGGAAGAAGTTGAGATTCAGGGGTGTGAGTGAGTAACTTCACAACAGGCTTTGAATTATTGGCTGTCCCCATCCCTGGAGATATTAAAAAGCTGCCTGCACATGGTCCTGAGCAACTAGCTCTGGGTGGCCCTGCTTAAGCAGGGGAGTTGGACCAGATGACATCCAGAGGTCCCTCTCAACTGCAACCATTCTGTGATTCTTACAATTCTACCTTGGCAGCCGTGCCACTGAAAATGTTTCACGAGGGCTCAGGTCCAAAGAGAATCCGGTGATGACCAGGGCCTTAGTTTTCTGCTAAGGATTTCTATCTTTTAGGTTTACAGGCCGCTTGAAAAAATGAAACCTCAACAATGCAACGGTCAAACTATTTTAGATAACTCTAAAATCAATTATCAAAGATCTCATGACTTAGAGGGTTTTACTCATGGCTTCCAATGCTTGAGGCCATCAAAACCAGAAACAGACTGGAGCCCTTACTCAGCTGTTCTTTTTAAGGTACCTCATATGATATGCAAGAGGGAGGGGGCAAATTACTTAATTGCATGTCAGACTGCAGTCTATATTCTTGCACTTGTATGCATCAATGATGATTGGTGTGGCTGCCTAGCAAGACAGACTTGAGAAGAGATTACAAACTGACCTATGATTCAAGATGTCACTATTTATTATTAATTATGCCATTTGGGAAAGCTCCTAAAGTGTGTTTGATTTGGGGTGTGGTTCCTTTTTAATTTCAGGCACTAAAGGTAACTCTTAGAAAAAAGATGGAAGTTACCTTAACTTTGAAATTAGCTTTCGTACCACCTTAACATTTTCCTCCTTCAGTAATTATTGTTTATTGGAAGCAGTTCCTTATATTTTCCAGTTCTCTTTAAAAGTGTAAGCAACTGCCTTGCTTATAAAGAAGCCAAGTTCTTCAGACTATTAAAACAAAACAAAAATTGTGTTTTCAGACTTTGCTCAGTTCTAAATCCTTTTATTCTAAGTGCTATACATCATTTATTAACTGAGTTGACAGACATTTATTTACCGTAGGAAGTCATTGGTGGGGAGCATTTAAGAAATATCAGACCCTTACATTTTACTTATTACTATACAAATTAATGTATGATGACATACTAACAAATTCAGCTGAGAGTTACATCTGCCCTAACTGTACTTACAGGGGATCATCAGTTACTAAAACATGCTGTTACCCATTGCACAGTCAATGGTGCATTTCACAAAAAAAATAATTCTGCTTCACTGTATTCTAAATAGTTCCTGCAACCACTGAACAAAAAATCAGCATATAAAAATATGCACTATTTGGACAGCAAGCACCTAGGACAAAAGAAAGCACTTTTCACAGACTAACAGAAATCACAACTGCAGCCTATTTAAAATAAATTTTTTCTGAGTTAAGCGACTATCTCAGACATAATTTGACTAGCGTATGAACAGCCACCAGGCAAGCTATGAAAAAACCCCCAAAAAACTCCCTGCCTCCTCATTATTAGGCTTTTTGGAAGCAACAATTATATATCTTGCTCTGCTCTACATCAAAATTTTTATGTCCTGGAATAAGTCCTAGCGGTTTCTTAGCTTTTTAGTATGTTTTCAGAGTAACAATCAACTCAGCAATCCAGAAGATATGAGACTTCAGAGGATACGTGGATCCTCCTATAGATACTGGAATTTCACTGTCTTCCAAACAAATCTTTTGCACTGTCCTGTTAGCCACTGAAGAGCTGTAGCAGTGCTAGTGGTGGGGGCTTGGGGTGAGGCTAGGGAGAAAGTACCTGGAAGTCAGGGAGGAAAAACTAGGAATGTCAGGGATCAATGACTATTACTCAGTAAAATCCAAAAATCTTGATAAAATAAAATTACATAAATTGACTTGATAAATCATTAACAAGACAGCAAATATTTTGACAATCATAATTTTGTATCAGGCAATCTTATTTCAGAACAAATTACAATATACAACAAAAAAATCCCAAACTAACAAGACCAAAACATACATTTCAGCAAGCTTCATGTTTAGCATACTTTGAATTTCCTTTGCTACAACCAGATTTATTCTATCAGAAATTGTATATGGTCTCTGAAGAACTAGTGCATGACCTTGCATCTCTTATGAGAAGTCACAGCTGTATTCCCACATTGACTGATAAAGACAACTGAACAGGCAAGCACAGTCCCATCCCCTCTTTGAAACAAGCCAGACATTTTAACCCATCTCACTGAAAAATGACTTGCTGCCATCATAATTAAGCATTCCTGGCTTTCTATTACACGGTTCAAAACAAAACAGATCACACTTAAAGTGCCAGACAACTTCATACTCTGTTCCCAAGTGACAAAAGGTAAGAAAAATACAATGAGGTCTCATACATCCCCTTTTAAAGGTTAACATCCTAACAACACAGATCTTAGTATGGTCAGAATTGGGTTAGGTCTCAAGGAAGATTCAGTCCAAAACCAGATGTCTTTGAAGTTAGGAAGAAATGTCAGGTACAGAAATTTTAAAAAATCAAAGAAAACATAAGAAGAGATAGGAGTTTTGGAAGCAGAATAGCTGTTAGGAAAAGTATGGTTAATAAAGCTCGGGAGCAGCAGGAAGGAAAAAAAAAAAATCCTTGTTGGAAGAACTTACGGTTAACATGACCAAAGTATCAAACTGATACTTTGAGCAACAGATTGGCCCAGAGTTAGCAAGTGGTCAATAATACCTTTCCCATTGCACAGAAAGACTAATCAAACATTAGTGTGATACTAAACAGATTTCTTCCAAATCTCTGCCTTGGTAAGCATTTCAACTTGAAATGCAATCTTCGGTTCTTATTAATATTAAAGAAGTCAGTAGGACAAACTGCAAGCCCTCCTTCCACAGAGATAATCCCTCTTCAGTTCAAGTACTCTAGATACAGGACTCCACTTCTTTTTCTGAAAATTTCAGTGAAAAATAAGATTTACTAATAAATAATTTCTGAATGCATGTCAGATATAGCTCAGCAAGCTCTGTCACTCACACCTGGCTCTGCCTCTACAGCCTGCAGCTCTGGTTTAACAAATCTGCCTCTTTGCACCACATTCTGGGAAAGCTTAGTCTGGCCACAACCCAGCCTACTTCCCACCCCGTTAAACGCTACTGGTCCAGCTGTGTTGGGTCCATATTTTTATCCTTTCTCTGCGCATGAGCTACTGAAAGCATCTCAAAAGAGGTGGTCTCAAGAAAAGTTTCACATTTAGTGTTTTTAAATAAAAGATTTAAGGTGCAAAAAGCAAATGATAGGATAAAAAGCTTAAAATCTTTGCATAAAGATCATAATCCTTCCTTGCCAGCTTTTGCATGGCCTCTTCAGCTCATGCTAAGGTTTCTTCTAGGATAAGCAAGGAAACCTGTACTGCTCACAATGCAGCATCTTGCAGCCTGTCAGCTTTAACAGGCACTGATCAGCTTGAACTTAGATCATTTCCTAAACTCTCACAATCTTCTACCTCCAGCATCTAGAAATTGATCAACTTTACCTTTGATCTCTCTTCCCTACCATGTCAAAATGGGCACATCACCAGGGCTGAGGTCAGGAAGTCATCTCTTCAGAGCTATACGCACAGATACTCCTTACCCAGACCACTGTTTTCTGCTCAGTTTCTTTAAACAATCTTTTCTTAATCGAAACCAGTAAATAACCCATCAAAAACAATTCCATGGAGACCTCTATCACGCACATAAGGAAAAAAGCCAGCTATTTTTCCAAAGCATTGTAACAGGAGCCTCTGTTATTCTGAAATAGCGGTTAATGCTCATTAGCTTAGTACTAATTAACTGTCTTCCTATTCTATAGCTTGAATGTTTGCAGACGGGATGTTAATTGGCACACCGCACTGGGAGGATCAGAGCGAACAACGAAGGATCTGCTGTCTCCTCACTGTACAGCAAGGAAGTTGAGCAATTTATGCTGTAGAGTGCAGCGTATAAATGTATCTGTGCTTCACCCAATCTCTTAATTCTATTTTTTAAGCCTCATTTAGGTTGCGGTTACCTCTTGGCACATGCTGTGTCCAGCTAGAAAAATCATTACTACTAATCCAAAAAGGTAAACTCCATTGAACCGTACAATAAGTATCCCTTGCACTCCTGTTTCTTCCTAGCCTGTCCTGCAATTGTGTCCCAATCTGCCAGCATTAACACAGATACACAGCGGTATTTATTTGATGCCTATTCCACCAAGCTGTATTCACACTAAATCCTCCATGTGTATTTAATAAATCACACTAGTTAGGTGGGCAGGATTAGTTCCAAGTCACCTAATGACTATATCATGAGCTGCAGTATTAAAGGGATTAATATTAATCTTAGCCATTTCAATTCACTGCGAGAGGCCAGTCCCCGCTCCAACAGGAGCTGCAGCAGGCAATGCAAGAAATTCTAAACAAGAACATGAAGATTAATGAGGGCTTCCTCATTCTGCCTGTGAGTCTTCTCTACCAGGATACAGGGCAGCGAATCCTCAGCAAAGACAAGCTCATAAATAAACACACACCACCACAAATACTTTGAGCAGCTGAGCCCAGCATCGAGTTGTTTTCACTCACTGTCTGCTTCTCCTGTAACCCACACCTCCAAGCACACTCAGGAATTTGAAAGGCTTGCACAGCGGCCAATTTGTTTTCTTTCACATAAAAGCACACACCTCATCACTCATAATAAATTACTCATTTTAGATGTGTTTGTGGAACTAACAGCTAAAATGAACTGTGTTCAGAGAGGATGAGCGCAGCAGGGGAATCGGAAAGGGTAACTCATTGCACTGAGGTTAAAAAGTATGTCAGACGCCAACAGATTTGACCTGCTTTATTACTGGCAAGAATGATCATTACAAGCAGGAGGAGTTCTTAAAAACTAAGAGAAAGCTCTTTCTACAGTGTTCATGTTAAACTAAAACATAAAAATGGACTGATACAACTAAACAAACTGATTTTCTGACTGAGTGCTGCATTTCATCACAGCACAGGCAAAGATCCCAAAGTAAGGGTCCTGGCCTCACTTTATTGATATGCAAGAATATCAACCATAATAACTAGCACAAAAATTCCAGAAGTAAATCTTGGTCTACTACAGATTTAGATGTAGTTGAGTGCTGAAAAAGGAGTAGCCTTTTACAGCTCACAGTTAATTCAGGGCACCACAGAAGCTACACAAGCCAGTCAAACAGCTGCATCCTGGAGACTAGCTGGGAAAAACACTAGATGGAAAAGGGGGAGTTGAGTCAGCAATATTCCCTGCCTTTACTGAAAAACTCTTAGACCCTCAAAAAAAGAGTCAGAGATCAGATTAAACTGGAGTATAGGCCTGTCACAAGCTATTAACAGCTCAGCAGGTCCTCCAGGCACAACAGCAGCCTCAAAAACTCGGTGTGGATACAGTGGAAAGCTGAATATGGTACACCCGCTTGGAAGCGAGCAGCTCACAACTGACGGAACAGGAAAGGACCACTGCATTAAATATGGCAGAAGAAAAAGTTTTGAACTTGTGTTATACTAACATGTAAGTGATGTGAGGGAATGGTGCCAGTTTATCCAAGTTTATAAACTAAACACCAGCAAACAGACTTAAAGTGGAACCGTATCACATGCAGCTGAGCAGATGGGAAGGTATCCATTAAGTGCACTCTCCAACGCTTCCAGAGGCAGAATGGAACAGAGGTGGAGTTGACATTTTCTGTATCTGTAAAAAATCTGCTGTTCTTTCACATGAGAAACATCTGGCAGCAAGGAAGTGCACAGCTCACACTCTTACGCCTGTTTGTCTGGTTTGGGGAGTTTTTTGTTTGTTTGTTTTTAAAGGAAAGGACAAAGGAGGAAAATCCAAGATTCAACAAAGTGCAATATGCTTGTTGAATTGCTCTCAGCAATCAAAGAACTCAAGTCCCAATGCACCTTTGAAAAGGTAAAAAGCATGCCACGGGCCACGCAGCTAAAACCATTTCAGATGCTCAAGGAAGGATTTTGTGTGGTGGGTTATGCTATTTTGAAATGAGTGGAACATTTTACATTCCAAATGCACATTCAGTTATAGGCAGACTCTCAAATATATTTTTCGGGACAAATAACCAGATAGTCAACATAGCCACATAAATGTTTAACAGTTTCAAATTGTAGAATGGCTGATTTAAAAACTGACATATATTGAGTTTCATATTTAAAAGTCCACAAAACTGAACTCTCAATCTCATGACTCATTATTAAAAAAACCCCAAAAAAGTCTGCAAAATATGAAATTATCTGTCCCTAGGTTTGAAAGTTTTAAGTTCCTATTAGCCTATCCTCAAACACCACTATGGTTAGTCCAACAGCAAAGTAACATCTGCCAAACTGCGAAGGCTGCAAGAGGCTAGAGTACTTGACATGTTTTCATCTATGCACACACTTAACACTGAATGTGTAGACTCTAAGGTAAAGCACCAGCCAAAAGAAACAAAGTAGTAAACCTTACACTCTGGTGACCAAATGGGAGTAATTAGTCATTAGCTGTCTTTTCACATTTACTCTAGCCCAATCTGAAATACATACTCAAAAACTGTAGTAGCTCACTTAAAAATTCCATTTCTGGGTTCTCTTAAACAAGGCAGTCTTCATTAAATCGATTTCTAGAAGACGGGTTTGACTGAAGGACAGACATCCAGCTTGCAGTTTGCTTTTTGAGCTGTAAAAGCTGTAACTGGTAACTTAGCTGCCACAATGTTGTGAGCAAGAAACTAGTTTTCTTCCACCTACTAAGTTTCATTTCTAGAAGTGTTTGGTCTTTATAAATCAAAAATAATAAAATACTATTACACATTAAACACCAAGTTGTTTGTTTTCTGGGTTTTTAGGTTTGTCGGGCATTTCTTTTAAATGCAGAAAGCAAGACATTGAAAACAGAGCCCTCTACACTCAAACTCCCCTACCACTGCCAAGAACACAATCTGTAACTTTCACCTTATTTTACAAAACCAGTAAAAGCAAACTCTGCTTACAGCTTCAAAAGGGGGGTAGGTAGCAGGGTATTTTTAGCACTTTGGCAGGGACAAAGACAGTCCCAGTACCAGACATTCTTGTAGTGCTAACAGGCTGCAAAACCCTCATACGAAAGATGCTATTCAGACCTGTGGACACTGTATAAATATAGGCGTATGTGAGAACTATTTCTGTGCACGATAGCAAATTTTTCCTCCCCATGAAGTCCTCTATAGATGAAGCCATTCTGCCTGCTGCTGTGTCCACAGTCCATTCTGCACACAAGGTCAGGCCCATCCAGTGGAGCTGCATCAGTCTCCTGGAATGCTGAAGTCCACATATTTGCCATTCAACATGAAAACTGCTTTTCAAGTTCAATCAGCTATAAATGTTGCTTTGTTTTAATTTTCCACTGAACTTCCTGGAACCTATTATCAGACTGTCAGGGATGTATATTTAGCAATGGCAACACGGCCTCTTTGCCGCTGCCCCACTGCTCATGTCACCTCCAATAAACAGAAAAACAATCCCCCAGCAAATGACAATTTTTTTTGCAGGCTATTTACTGCCAGCACGAGGTAGTGGGTGAAACTGGAAGTGCATGAGGAAGCCTTCATCCACTTTTTTTTTTTTTTAAAAATCAAGTGATCCCTAGAGGAGAGGGACAAAAGGGAACACTAATTTATCATTTATACATTAAGTGTCATCTACTGCTTTGAGCTGATATCCACAAAGCTCTTAGTCTAAGTGAAAAATGTTTGCAAAGAAAAGCTAACTCAGTGAAAATACTTGCCTTTTATACCTGCAATTGTCTACATTTCAGAGTCCTTTTAAATGGTCATGCATGAAATTACTGCATCTGCATATATTATTATTCTTATGCAGTACTGCTTGAGCACTAGAGCTTAAAAAAAAAGTTAAGATTATGAAGTCTGGTTCACCTCCCTGTTGAAACATTACCTCATAGAGAAGGGTTGTCACTCCTGTTTCTGCAAAATAAATTTAGTGATACGAACGTCTCTCAAAAGAAACATCACCAACTGGGAATGGAACGTAGATACAAAACTCAAACAGCTAATGGACTGTCGTATATTGTTAGAGCTAATAGACTGTGGTATATAGTTAGCATCCTTTATGACAGATGGCAAGTTACATGTGGAACTAAGAAAAATAACAGTGATTCAAAGCATTTCATATGGAACAGGAAGTCTGCTTCAAGAAACCAGAAAGTCACAAAGTCAAAATACTTAAAACCCATGATGCAGCTAACACCTGCATACAACTAACTCCACCAAGTGTAAGCAATTAGTCTAGCCTTCCATTCTTCTATTTATGGCAATCTTCACTTGGGGCTTCAAAGTAAATACTGCTTTAAACCTGTGGAGATGCATAAAGCCAAGCTCTGGGATCTGAGATTTTACCTCTCTGCAGATGGAATCACTAGGTTCTGCACAGGAAGGGAATACACATGCTGGTCATTTCTAATTTCAAGTCTGTCTAAATAACTAAAGGTTTAGGTAACCAGTAACTGAAGAGAACTGAATGAAAAATTCCAATCTTTCTCAACAATTTGGAGTACTTTGAATACCACATTAATCAGACAATGTATCAAAAATCTCTATAAAATTTGGTACATCAACACCAGAATTACAATTGCACCCTGAAACATGCCAATTTTTAAATTAATTCCTTAATGGACTCTTCCCAAAATAAAGTACTATACTATAAGTACAGATACATCAAAAGGCATACAGTGAGGAGGTGCCACCTGTGCACTGTAAGCACAAACAGCCTCTTTTTCTTTCTCTCCTACACAGTTGCTCCATGAGACTTCTCAAGGATCCTCACTCAAGCCAAGGGGCATCCTTCATAATGCACACACAAAATTAAATCTGTATGACAAATAGTAAGAAAAAGTCCAATAGATAAAAAGTTGTAACAAAAGCAAACACTGTAAGAGAAAACCAGCTGCTCAGCCACCCCAAAAACATCGTGTGTGCAAAGTAGTTGGCAGCTGACATTGAAACTTGACAGCAACCATTGAAACTTGTCCCTTTTCAGCTGCAAAACCTCTGCAACAGAAAAGGCCACCCAGTAAAGCTTGTAGAGCAGTACATTGAATTCATTCTGCTAAGGTTCACTTCAAACAGGAATTGTGGCTGCACAATTGCTAGACAACTGAAAAAGTAGCCATACACAACAGCTTAGAGCAAAATTTGTATGACATTTTAATGCACCAAACCACTTGGCAGCTTCCTGCCACAAACAGCAACAGGTAGAAATGAATGAACAAAACACCTTTTTTTATTAAAGCTAACAGTTACTTTATATTTCCTGTCTATTCTTCAGAGACTGGAATATCTTCCTTCTATTTTCTGTCAGAGTTACGGACAAATAAACACAATTTAAAAAGCAATACCAGCAAACTTTATTGATTGAGGTCATTTAAATTAATAAAATGTAACCTGTTAGACAAGAAAAAAAATACCTACACTTGTGAATTGCATTAAGGTGAATTAAAAAGCAAAAGTCTATTTATGACCTGAAAAAGAAAGTTCTTGTCATCTAGGGATTGTGATAAAGATCTCCCTGAAGGCCAACTCTTGTGACACCTACAAGATGTTAGCTCTGCTATACTTGCCTTATATATTTTATCTATGTACATACAGTATGTATACATACTGTATAGATAATGACTGACTTTTGCCAAGGAAGGAGGCTGAGTATTAGGAACAAAAAAACCCCCTAAAACTCAAGCTGAGGACTGCTGAGGCTGGTAACTGGACTAACAGATAAAAGAGTGACTCAGTGCTGAGAATATCTTACAAGCAGGTATCTAACATTGGAAAGGCCTACACAGCGCCAGTGGCCACCCATCTTCTCAAAGAGAGTTAAGCAACACGGACTGTTTTCCACTTCTGGAAAGAATCTAAGAATTACTGTAGTAAACGTGTGGGTGCATGTAATTTGAAGACAGAAGAATTAGATGAAACAGCCATTAAACATTAAATTACCGATAAATGGAAACTCCACCACCCTCAACACAAATACTCTAATTTTAAGCAAATACCCAACTGCTTTCAGAACAAGGGTAATATAATATAAGCTCCCCAGGGCTTGAACTGATAGCTTAACACAGCACCTGGGATGATCAGGCCTAATTTCTAACTGGGCTCTTTGAATGGTGGAACAAATTAAGTACTAAGAACATCCATCGAAAACATATACAACATGGTACAGAAAGACCCTTGTAAACATTCAGACCCAGTGCAACCAGATTAGTAAATGGAAATTCTACACGAACTCTGAGTGGAATCTCTTTCCACCTTTCAGATAATTTATAGCTTAATGTCAGCTAAACATAGTAACTAATCCCATTTGTCCACTGAAAGTAAATTCTTGGCTGCTCTTCCAACGTCATTGCAGACATTGCTGTCAATCCCCAAACTGTGGCCTGTCCAATCAAAGTGTCAGCACTTACCTGCTGCTCAACACTTTGGACACATGGGCTGTCATATCAGTCAGTGACTGATCAGGCGCAGAAATCAGATAGAGCCTTCTCTTGACAACCAGATATGATTAGAGTCCAAGCTACGCATCAGTCTCCGAAGCCTAACAAATGCATGCCCACGTTAGCTTTACTGTTTATGACAAAGCTGCTATCATCTTTGCAAACACTTGTTGAGAACAGGCCAGTGAGAACAGCAATAGCTGCAAAAAACAACCCCCTCCTCCTTTTCTGTGTGCAAGTGATTAAGGTCGAAAATGCTAAACAACCAGTCCAAGGATCAAAAGTCCTCTGCAGACTCACAGAGGAAGTAAAAAAACAAGAAGAAAGAATGATCAGCTGGAGCTTGAATTCCCACTACAAAGTCTAAATCCAGAGATGAAGAAAGGAGTCATTCTTGAAATAAGGCTGGTCTCTTTCCAAATGCACTTTAATTTTTACACCAAGTACAATACATCAACTGAAAAATGACAGCAGAAACAAAATGCTATCATTCACCTTATAGAGGCTATTGAGTAGCTGAGAAAGAATTTTAATTTATAACTGTGTTTTTGGAAGTTCAGAAGGTAGTCCTAAAATTTAAATCTTGCATGTGCTTTTTTTTTTTTTTTTTTAACCACCTCTTCCCTGACCTTGGCTGCATATGAATCAACGAATGAAAAGTCATTTAGAATTTATATTTAGAATTTTAGATGCTTCCAGCATCTTGTGCTGTGTGCTGGTTTTGTCTTTGCCAGGTAGGGCTCCATACAAGCCATCTAGCATGCTCACCTAATGGGAAGAGGACACAGCCATCTTGTCAAGACACTGTTCCCTCAGTGAGTCCGCAGCCCCAAGGCAGTACTGAGCAAATGCAAGTGAGGAAGTATGACACTGTGCTATTTCTAGCTCACACAGATTGCTTCAAAACCAGAAACATGGTCCCAATAAAACAGGTCCAGCCATTCCAGTACTAAGTTTATCAGTAATAATGTCAAAGCTCCACAAAACTTCTTCCCACCACAAATGCAAAAAGCCTATGCCAGGATGACCTTAGATTTTTTTTAGCTCATGAGTCAAGTTTGCCCAGTGCCGTCATATTCTAATAGAGAGCACAAACCTGACAGCAGGAAATGACTCCAGAAGCCACAGCTGTTGCAGAGTCCAGTCTTCATCTTCCAGCCATGAGAACTACTTCGTTTCCTTCTTTGATCAACATGCCCAATGACTAAAAAAGGATGGTACCCCAAACCTGCTAATAATGAAGAAATTTCCACCATTCACATCTCTACTTCAAAAGCAGAGAAAGTCTATGAAGGAACTGTTACTTCTCTATCCATCTGCTTAGAAGCTCAAGTCCTTAGAAGCTTGCTTCTCTAGCACCAGGCATGCACAGCGCTGTACCAACAAATCATGTTCAACAGTCCAAAAGGCTCAGAAAAATTCTGTACAATCCACCACAATATAATACAGAATAATAACTGTTCTTTACAATGGAAATATTTTAGAAGTGAATGACTGCAAATCCACATTGCCATGAAGACTTGACACCACTGGGAGTAAGAAGATTATTAAAGGCTTTCTAGCTAATATTCCAATTTAAAAAAAAAAAATTAGTAAATTGCACTGCCCACAACCGTCTTCTAGTTCCTTCCTCTACAAGAAGCAAATGACAATCTCAGGGAAGGAAGGGAGTGGAGAAGTACATATGTCTGAATTTCGTTTTAATGTCCTATTCTTAGCTCTCTATTTGACTAAGTTAAAACATAAAGCGAAAGCGAAAAGCAAAAACTGGCAGTAAGGAAATCCCTTTTCATTTCAGTTTACTTCAACATGCCACATACAAAAAGCTAGCTTTGCACTTTGACACCAGATTAGATCCACAAGAAAGACAGATATAATTCCTCAGAGTATGTACAACAGATTTCCTAAGGAACCCTGTGAGGTTAATTCTGTGCTTCGATTTCCCATCTGTAAAGTGGCAGGAATGCTTCCTCTCTCCTGCCCTGTGCCACTTTTAACGAAAATATTTATGCATGCTCAACACTTAAAAACAACTGGCCTAGACATACTTGGAGCTTCTGAGAACTACCAAATTACAAATAATATTATTAAAATAAATACATTGAAGCAGTAGCTCACACTTTAAATTAATCAATAGAGTTCAATTACTCACCAGATTCCTGTGAACTATTTTCATTTAAATCACTGCTGAATACCGTTCTACATCCATTGCAAAGCAGGAACTGTGGCTTTGCAGACTCCAAATGTACTATAATCAACAGCTCGAGAAAAAACTGGACTCCACTATATTGCAGACGTGATTGCAAGTCCATAACTTGAGTAGCATATGAGGATTTTTTTCCCAAGACATGAACTTTTTTCTTTATAGTCCCTCCAAGAGCATCCATGATATTTCAGAGAGCCCTGGAAAAGACTTGGTCAACTCAGAGTGAAAGCAGAGGAGTTCTATTCCTGGAGGAATGGCTGTTTTCATAAGGAAAACAACTACCTCACAGTTTAAGTAATTACTTAAAGCAAAAAAGCTAGGGAAAAAAAAACCAAACCCAAACAACACCCTACCAATTGCATGTGCATTACTTTTCTCCAAGTGTATCCCCCAAAGAAAGTATATTCCCCCAAAGAAAGTATATTTTCCCAAAGAAAGTAGGGATTGTCAAATTGCTCCCCAATTACTCTGCTCCTATTAGCCCATGAAAATCTGCAGCTGAACCATGGTATGAGCAATAACTAGTCCTAAACATCAGAGCAAACTTCAGGATTCAGAAGCAGAACTGCCTGGATGTATGGGGAAGAAGCAGAAAAATATCCATTTCGCCGTTCTAGTTAAATCCCACTACATATTCAAGAAGAGGAGGCATTCATCCCTCTTTACAAACAAAGTGGACATCAGAGGAAAGTATTAATGTACAATTTGATGACCCACCAATACCTCCTCCATCATCTCTTCTCTAGGGGAGAGGAAGGGATACAACCTAATGAATAGGAATGACACATTCATTAGGTTTTTGTTTACACATTATTATTCAATACTAACTTTCAAAATGGACTATGATAAACAGGAGAAACGTAATCTATATATAGTATTATGCAGAAGAGCTGTTGTGCTTTAAATTCACCTTCTCCCTTAAAACAAATTAACGTTTAAAGTATAGATAAATTTTCACAGGGAGTAAAGTGTTTGCTTACTGAAAGAGTTCGGGGTGGGGGGAATTACTTGCACACAATACAGCAATAGTGCAAAGATAACAGAAAACTGGGTATTTTCATGCATAAATAAACACATTATTGTAGTACCCTCTGCATGACTTGCATTTGAACATCTAATTTACCAATCATCTTTAAAAACTCAAGGAAGAGTAGAAAAACCAACACCTGTAGAATTCTAATTTGGGGGCAAAAGTACATACTCATCCTTACTTTTACGTATTGTCCTTCATCTCACACTTTACCCTTCATTTACTTAGTCTACCTACCAATACACATTCAGTGGTAGAAAACAACTCATTGACACTACAAGACTAGAATGAAAACTTAATTTTATTGCCTGCAGGCTGCATACAGGCAAACCACCAATTCTGCCTAGCAAAAGAAATTAAATTAGGAAGGTATCCTTAATCAGTACCAGGACTGCTGGCCTCAGCCTCTCCTCTCTCTCCTCTACTTCATAATGCCTATTATCTAACTGAAAAGGAAAACTTTGATCGTAATGGTTTCCGACACCTGATGAGAATAAAGAAACACAAAGGGACCTGGTGATGTGTTATTTAACGCATGACTGTTTTAATAGGGCTGTCTAATTTTTGGAGGCACAGGGCCCATATCCAATGCCCCTCACAGCAACTCATCAGCTATTTGCCACATTCCATTCACCACATCACATGACTGCGTTACTGGCAGTTCCTGAAGGTTGGTTTAATCACCTTTTGTATACTACAATAATTTCCTGGGTTAGAAAAGGTTAATTAGAGGCAGAGCTAAGAGTGGAACAATTTGCTATATTGCAACATTATGAAATTTTTACCGTTCACAAAAATCTCAGAACTAAGTATGAGTTACAACAAGTTACACAATGTTACTGTATTTCTCAACCTCGTATCCCTCAATGCATTACATCCTGGCGTCTTTAGCCTAATTTTCTCAAATGTGAAATTTAAGATACAGACTGCCAAGGTGATTTTTCCAGTTCCCATTCATCCAAATATCTTGTTGGTGGGTTCATCCAAAGTCCTTTTACACCAACATGAAACTTCTGCATAGAAGTCAGCTCCACAGGAAGAGCAATGGTTACCTCCAGTGTTGTAACAGGCCACCTCCACTGTCCTAACCGTCCATATCTTGGGCTGCAAAAGTTTCATGCCACTAAAGAACAACTTCTTTATTAAAACCCACTTTTGCCATTTGCGTCTCGCTAGCTAGATTCCCTACTCCCAAGTCTGAAAAAAATCATCTTCCATCAAAACCCAACTCAGCTCAAGACAAACCCCCTACACCTCCATTTTTAGTTAATTTCAGTGTAAAGAAGCTTACTGACAAATTCTCAGAAATCCATTCTATACTCAATACCCTACACATTCACAGAGGACATACTGAATTTCTTGTCACAGAAGAAACCAACTACTCCTAGCCTTCTGTTTAAAACTTAGTCTTAAGTACAAAACTGAAGCTATTTGCCCAAAGCTGACATGCTACAATTATTTGGGGTTGATGGGGAAGGCAGCACTAGTAGATCAGACAAATTTTTACTTGCAATGATAAGGTAGTAAAATAAGTACTTTTCTGACACAAAGTGGTCCCATAGTTCAGTCTTTAAACTGGATTTTCCTATGAAGAAAAAGAAAGTCCCTCCCCTCACTCCCCCCTCCCCAAGGTGGCACATGCACAAGCTTCAAAAATTTAAATGCCAAATTCTAAGCAGGAAACGGCCCCTGTTCTGTAAAAAAAGGTAACTCTCCAGGTAGCCAGTTGAGTGTTTCTCCTTACCACCAAGTCTAACTTCACCATATCAAGGTAAAAACCAAAACCCATCACCAAATAATCCGGCTGATGGAATAGCAAGCGTGGAATCTAAGTACTGACTGCTCAAACAGATACCACCAACCATTCCAAAACCAAGGGATTTAACTAAAAATTGTGAGAGAAGACCCTCAACATGAACAAAGACAAAGAATGATGAACCCAAATTTGGTTATCCTAGACATTATTAGCCTCCACAAATACTGGAATTTATTTTTGCTATAACTAACAGCAGATGAAATAAAAGTGCCATCCGGAACCAGGGGATGCACTGCTCTTAATACAATTCAGCAAACAGCCACATCTTCTTTCTAATACAGTTAAGTAGTCAACAGTACACAATCTAAGGTTAAAGTGTGCTACAGAAGAACAGAGACCCTGTTCCACCACTGCTTCATCAGTTACAATCAGAATTACTACCATTCAGATTTTTACTACCACCAAAAACCCATGTAGCAGACCAATTGCCAAGCAATTGCCATTCAGCCTCTTGCAAATCCTACTGGTCAAAGCTAATCCAGCAATACAGCAGCTACAGTTCAGAAGCTGGTTTTGTATCCTACACAATTCTTCCATCAACACTTCAGAGACCCCAAACCTGATTAATTACATTTGCCTGGGACCCTCCATCCACCCAGCACATTGCTGAAAGCTGCTGAAGCAGGACAACAGTTGCACCCTCCTTCACACCAGGCATAAGCCAAACTTGTCATTCCCTGTTTAAAGTGCCATTAACTGGCCAGATTTACAGCTCCTAACCAGCCGCTCCAAGGCAGCTCATGGTAATGCCTTCTATTTATCGCTACAAATTGCCCCAAGTCACATGGAAACTTCCAGTCCAGGTTACGCAGATAACAACATTTTATCCCAAAAGACTATCTCTGCTTTCAGCCACAAGTCACTTCAAAGCCCACACAGGCACCAGAACTGCACATTTGTCTCTGTTTCTGGTAACATGAGCAGCACCAGGAATCATGCTATCATTCCAGTAATTTATGTATAGAAATCAAATTATCAGATATTAAAAAGCCTAAACTAAAAAAACCAAACCTTTAAAAATGTGACCTCCATTGTTACACGGGTGGCTTAAAAGAATATTCGCTACTATCCTTTCTGTACCCGGTCATTTACCAGTCCATGAATCCTGGAACATCAACCTTTAAGCAGCAATTTACACAGTGACTGTACACTACATTCTCTTTTACAGACATGTATGACTAACAATAGAAGGGATCCATCAATGTGATTGAAATTTCAAAAAGGAAGAGAAAATGACAAGATGTCCTTCAAATGCCTTCTATAGCTGTAAATAGTCTCCAAACAGGTAAGAGAAGTGACCAGGATGAAGTTGAAGATGAGTCAGGTCAGGCAGCTGCCATCAGCCTCTGTCACTACTTAAACACCAAGGAAACCTTCCCTTTGGTCTTTCAAGGGGCAATGGGTGGGGGTGTAATCCCAAACATTTTCCAACAAAGACAACAGAAAAAAGTTACTCAAAAGAGATGAATTAAGTATACATCTCATTGAAATAAATTGCATCCCATTTTCCAACAAATTAACAGATTAATCCTTTATGCTTCCAGACAGCTCATTATCCATGTAGAAATCTCCTTCTCTTTCTCATGGCTTATTTCAAGTCACATCTGGCCTATATTATCAGCACAATCAAGACTCTGCAGGCCAGGTTATCTACACAAAAGTTAATTACATCTTGTTTTGTTTTAATTTTATTCATGCCTTTTTAGTTAGCCGTTATCTTAATGCTCACCAAATGCCCTTACCCACCAGTTTTCTGAGGCTCCAGAAAGTTGGGTGGAACACATTTAAATTGATCATTGGGGGGAAAAAAAAAAAAAAAAGAAAAGCCACTGAGATACCAAAGTCTCTTAATGTAATCACCAAGAAGGACAAGCTTTGTGCACTTCCCTTCCCTCTCGTTCTGACTGATTAACCACGACCTTATGTTTAAAATTGCTGCTTGGGTTAAACCCTTCAGAAGGCCTGGTTCATCTATAAAGCACCAAAGTTAATCTTCAACAGATTCCATTACAGTCCATTCAGCTATTCTAGCAATGGTGTTTGAACATGCTTCCTCCATAGAGCAGGTCTTTATCCAAGGTGGTGTTAGCTGTCTTGTTATTTTGAGAAAGCAGACTATGTCCTTTTCTTCAACCCCCATACCCAACCCTTCTCATCCTGGACAATATGGAACCCAATGCAGACTTTATCCACTCCAAGAATGAGGGGTATAAACATAGCAATACAGTCGCTAAGCACAGGGACAAGCAGGCTTCCTTTTGGTGGTGTCAAGCTCAAGTCATCCTTGCCTACCACATTTTTTCACTTAAGCAGTCAAAAGCTATTTGCACAGGAGGGGGGATGAGTTAACACATTATTGTAAGTGGTTGCCAAAATAGTTCTTCATTAGCCAGCCTTTAGGCAGACCTCACTGGGCTAGCAGACAGTGCACTAAAATACTTTGGTCCATCACCTTTCTGCTTCAGAACACCAAGCTCAAGAATGAAATAGTATTCTAGCATTGAGGCCAGTCAGAACTAAGACCTTTTTCTAAACAGAAGCGAGCAGGCACAGCTTCAGAAGTCAGTCCCTAGGGCTCTAAAATAACAGTTCGGCACTCTCATCATGAGGCTGAGAACTTTGCAAGAAGGAACCGGCTAAGTCTGTATCTACTTAGCCAATTTACATCTAAGGCAGTGCAGAAACTCTTGGCTAGCTGCAGAACATCTCCAGAGAAGTGCCTTTGCAATAGCTACAAAAAAAAAAAAAAAAAAAAAAGACATTAAAGAAAGCTGACCATGATCTGTGCTAAAATATTTAACATTTTTCTTTATTTTGTCTAACACTAGATCACAGTCTAACCACCTCTGGTATCTCAGGTGTGTTAAATCCAGTAAACATGCTAAGCCACGAAAACAGCCCTGACAACCCTCCTCCCCACCCCATACTTTTGCAACAATACAAAAAAGCCCACGGGAAAAGCATCCTTGAAGTTATCTATGCTGCGTTGCTAGCTGTGATGGAAAGGAACTGTAAGATCCAGGTTCTGATTATACTGCACATCTGCACTGTCTGAGGATGTATGTTATACCGGCAAAATTTAGCACGATGAAAGTTAACAAAACTGCTTTGTACATACCTCAACACAAAACATGCTATGTAAGCAGAATGACTGCCACACATCTAACAATCCATATCATAAATTTATACAAACACAGTGACAGTGGTGAGGGAACACAGTTATTTATAACTAGCACAGATGTGCTAACAGACATAAACAGCACAGGTAAGTTTGAGGAGCAGATAGACCAGTTCTGGAGAACCCTGCTATGATGAAATAAGCCCTCAAGATTCTGCCCAGCCCAGCCTTTACAGCTGTCTGCTCCACCTCCCTCCAAAATTATCAACCCCGACAGCAGACTTAAACAAAGGAAATATATGGCCACCCCAGTATGAAGTCCAGCAGATGATAAAAAGGCACAACCGCTGACCATTATCCCTATGTTGACAATTTTTTTTTATGGATAATGACACAACAAAAACTCCACCCTGCCAGCATAGCATTTTGCTCAATGGAATGGTTTACAATATTCTATAAACCACCACAGTACGACTTTCCAGATCTCATGTCAGCTGCCTTAGTCAACAGAAGCTATTCTGGGTAAGAAAAGGAACTTCCACCTCCAAAGCCTTTTCCCTTCACCCACATTGAAGAAAGGCAAGGATGACGACTTCACAGCTACTGAATGATGCCATGACTAGCTCTCCAGGGAGCAAATAACTGCCAGTCATCCCAAAGAAAGGGGATACCTAGTCTTCATTCACATCCCAAAGATCAGCAGCACATCACATAGCTTTTTCAAAGCTGAGTTGCATGTAACTGTATGAAACCAAACTAAAAATAGGTCTAAGAGGATTTAACACTGGGGACTCCATAACTTCATTGACTGGATCAGAACAGGAAAGGCTAAAAATGAAGTATTTTGCTGTCTCACCAGAAAGGACTAGTGCTGATTGAGTAAATATGGTACGTCCTGATCCGACAGCTCTTCAGCCTTGAGCCCTACGCACAGAAAGCACCCAGGACAAGATTCAGGATGTGGCTCCACAGTTATGAGGACACCAGCCACCCTGTGAAGCCAGCCCGCTCAATGACCCAGAGAGATGCAATTTCTACCACGCATTCCCTGTGTAGTGACAAGGGTTAATATTCAGATATCAGGTTCAGTCCCAAAGAGATGCACCTCTGAATTGAATTTAGGTTCAGAAGGCTTGTACTATGCTTTATGTGCCTCAGAATCCTGGGATGACTCTTGCTCACTAAACACCGATATTTGTATGAATAAAAATGAAGGGATTTAACAAATCTTGTTCCTGCACACAGTTGTCAAAAATCTGACCTTTAGAACAGGAAAAAGAAGGGGGATTTAAAGGTTTAAAGAAGAGGCAGTAGCTGCCTGATGTATAACAAACCTTTGAAAAATTATGAAGCAGTGAAAATCCCCTACAGGTCCCAACAAAATGTGTCCAATTTGCATTCCTGCAAGCCTTCCATACACACCACTCTGCTCCTGTGTGTACACAGGCAAATAAATCCCTAGGAATAATACAACTGGGACCTGAATCTGATCTCCTATATATTATTACTCCAGAGCTCCATTCCAACCTTCACAAACGGCTTTTTTTGTTCCAGATAACTAAATCAAAGCAGTCCTGATAAGCTTTCAAAGCAGGGAATGTGAGGAATGGTTTAATGAATGTTACAACTCAACCTATTACAGACTACAGAGCATTACAGAAGAAGACGGGGGGAAAAAAAGCACATATGACACTCCGTGTCTGGAAGTCTCATAAATTCAAATCCAGAAGCACCTGCCTTTCTAAGCCCCTTTATATTAAGCCCAACAAAAAACTCAGTGCTGACTGTGCAAAGGGACATAAAGAATGGGAAGTGAGAAAAACTGTGTCAGACAAATACAGGGGTTTCCTATTGAAAAGTTACATTAGTTGTAAGTTTGACACAGAAAGATTAGAGTCTTAATGGGCTTACATGGGAACAGAGAGAAAGAAATAAACAGAAAAGTAACAGCAGAAAAGAGAAGATGAATCATGGAAGACAAAGCTAAAAAAATTTTGGAAAAGCATGCTCTTGCAAAGCTGCCTGTGTGGCATTTACATTTGGCCCTAAGTGCTGTTTGTGCACTACAAGAAACTCAGACAGCTTCTGCAGGTATAAAACTTCAGCTATGCACGCACAGGGTACACCTGAAAGCTCTATGTCCTGGTCCCAAGTTTCACCTTGTTTTCACTGCTTTTTCTATCTCTAAGCATAAGTGATTCTTCTCTCAAAATCAAAAATAAGGTTGCAACATTTTACAACAGCCTGATGTAGCTAATAAAGTTCTGTGAATACTTCACAGCCCAAGTCTGTGGACTGAGACTGAAAGATTAAATTAAGCTAATACTTCAGGTGATTTTCATGAAGTGGAATTTCAGCTCAGAAAATACCAGACACTAAGGTATCTCACAAAGGCAATGATCATCTCCATTCCCATACACCTGACCACCTAGAAGGTGGTCAAGAGCAAAGTAACTATGCTACCACTTAGATTATATACACCTACATATCCCTGTTCACTCCTTTCATCATCTTATCATGTGCAATCCTGTCCCAGAATTGTAGCTAAAACAGTAAAACAGCTTAAAGGTTTCAAATGAAACAACTATTTTCTTCATACAAATAAACAGCTCAGGTTACCAAACAGTTTAACAATTCAGTATTTACTGCCAGTAAATAAAGCTTGAATACCATAAGCTTTCAGTATTACCTAGACAGTTGCAACAGACTGTTGCAGAATGCAAAATAGTTATACTTACAGAGATTAAATGCTTCCTATTTACATGACAACACCTATCAACACAGCTAGATCAGAGTTACATGTAATTCTACAGCCATCCTGAATAAATCATCATGCAGACACAGCCAGAGCAAAGCCATTCTTATCATGGAACAGTGGTCCAAGAAAAATCCACACAGAAAAAGCTCCTGTCAAAGAGTTTTAACTATTCTAGACACCCTCCTCACAGCAGCAGGTCCAAAAACTTCTGTAATTGTTCCAGAATTGCTTTCTCACAGCATTGTTCTGGTTTTCATTTATTACTGAAACTTCCTCTCTTTCCTTCCAATTTCATCTAGCACAAATTATCTCCTATTATTCTTCCTGCTTCAACTTCTAATCCACGTTTGGTTCCCTTACCATGTTGCAGAGCACTCCATGCAAGAGGTATGTAATGACTAAAAATAAGCAACATAAATCTGTACATTTTCTACTGCTTTAAAGATATTTAGTCATCTTACTCATTAACAAGTCAAAGAAAACAGATTAGTTTTCACAGACAACGAATACTTGGGCTTTCTGTTCACATGTCTTCATGTTCAGAAACATTAAGTGTTTGTGGGAAATTTCAACTCTGCTAATACACCGATACCCCATTTCTTATGCTTATTCAAACAAACACGCCTCTTGTACGCCTCCCAATACTACTCCATATTTCATTGCACATAATACTTTACAATTCCAAAGCCCTTTACAAATAATTTCCTTGTGCTTTGATCCTTCTAGATTTCTTTCAAATTTAAGTAACTGCAATTCTTTTTAATATCACAGTCTGATTCTTTTAATACACTTTTAATGCACTGTAGACAATCTCAGTTTCTTGCCTTTAGTTCACAGCAGAACTCTGCCATTTTAAAACAAAATATAAATGTTGGGGAAAGGAACAATATCCTTTTATTAAATGCTGGTAGACACATAAGCAAAGATAATATATTCTGAATAGATGTTATGCTTGATTTAATTTCTGTTGCTAGATACCTACTACCATACATATGCCACACATACTACAGAAAAGCACAGAAAAACAAACAACAGTTTACCAGCACCAGATGACCAGACAACACAGGTGTCCTTTGATGTGAAATTTCACCTGCAACATGAAGTTCATCCCTTTCAGTTTTATTCCAGGGTGAGCCAGGCAAAGAAAAAATAAAACGGAATAAAGAACTAGATTAAAATGGCTTTGAGGAACAGCATCTGGGCAGTCTGAGGAGAAGCAGAGAGCTCTAAGAGGCAGACTTCAAACTTCAATTGCTGGAAGCTGGAACATCTGGAGTAAGAGGCATGCATGCAGGCAACAGTGCAACAATAAGATAAGCACAGACGACTTTTTTTTTTTTTTCAATGTACTGTTTCTTCTGCTGAGGTTTACATTGCAAAAGGCCGAGGCAAGTCAGGTGTGCTATGTCACACAGCTAGTAAATGGAGTAAGAAGTCTTCAGTCAGCTCTGTGAATGAGAAATGGTAAGGTTTTATCCCTGTGTTAAGTCATGACAAGCAGGACAGTATTGGACCTGGTGCAATCAGAAGAAATAAGTAATACTGAGGGCTTACAAATATTTTTTGAAGAACATTGTACATTGACAAAATAGTTTTCTCTACTTAGTCATGCAGGGTTTACTGAAAAAGCACTGAATCCCATATCTTATTCTACTGTTTGAAACTACAGAACGTTTTTGGACAGTTGCATCCTCCAGCAAACTACTAATTTTTCCCTATATGCCAAAGAACATTTCAATATCAGTTTAGCTCTTCAGACTTCTGAGGATAAAAATTGAAGCTTATTATACAGCAGTTTGTGGGGCAGATTTTAGGACAGACTCATTGCTCAGTGAAAACGTTAGCATTCATGTAACACTTTTTACAACTACAGTTATTTACCCCCAACGCCCTTGGACACAGATTCTCTGCCTCCGCATTCGTATGGTATGCTCTGCACCTGTTGGTTGCTAACCCCACCCCAGGCAGAGCCACATCACAGGGCAGCAGAGCGAGTGTTCACTACGGTGTGAAGCAGTATGCAACCTCTCAGGACAAGCTAGAGAGTCAGTAACTAACCACAGGCAGCTACTGTGCAGGGGTTCCTGCACGGAAATTGTCAGGGGTTCCATCTTCCATAAATTCTTGATCAAGCACATGAAAAAAAACCAGCCCAATGAATCAAGAATATGCTACAAGTGGTATAGGTGAAGTTATTCGATGCTTTATGGAGAGGGAGAAAGTACAGTCGGCTATTACTGATGCTTAAGTAGGGTTTGGGTTGGGTTTTTTTAGTCATCTCCAACTTCCCTTGATAAACTTCAGAAAGTCTGTAATTTACTGTTCTTTTTTCTACTGCTTACATCTGTTAAGATTTTAATTGTCATTGCCCAAGATTATGCCTTTCTATATATAATGCAGCCTACACCCTCCTATGCTTGCACAGATTTCTGTAGGCCACTCTCTAATGCCATTGGTTCAATTTTCTTCATAAAAAGTATTATTTGTGTTGAGACTGGAATCAATATCACAATGGTTCAAGAAGCTTTATGCCTTTGCCAATCAGCTTTTTCTGAAGGAAAGCCTTGTAATTGGCTTTTTCTATCCCTGCTCATCTTTTACGTATCAACCGCCAACAAAAGAGAGGAATTTTAGAATATGGGCTTTCAGCCCATTTTCAAGGAGGGTTTTGGTGGCTTTTTGTTTGGAGTTTTTGTTTGTTTTCTGGAACCATGTGGGCTAGAAAGAATTTTGCACCTAAGCAAGAGTCTGAGTTCTTCAGTATTACCATGTCCTGAAACTCTGGGGGTTACTTTTCACATTTGATGTCCCTGCCTATTTTCAAGAAGGGCTTACACTAGAACCAAGTGTGTGCCACTACTATTTAAACAGCATAGGATATACTGGTATCAATTCTCTATAGCTACTCCTACCGATTTTACCATTTCTGACAATACTCCCACCATTAGAACACACGACAACAGAATACAGCAAGCATGTCAGATCCTGCTGGTACCTCAGCTACACTGAAAGAAATAGGTAAGTCTCAGAAATACAGGAAATTGTTATTCAGACAACAGACAGACAGCACTTCCTTTCCCAGAACAATCTGTCTCCTGCCCTGACAACCCGTTCCTGCTATATTTACCCGACCAAGTTTTGCCAGTGATATATTTCCAGATGCACTTGAGCCACATGTCCCTGTCAGTCAGCCCAAGCACAGAGGAATGTGAGCAGAGAACAGCTCCTAGAAGTCACTACATGTTAATCCATGCTTCCTCTCTTGGTTGCCTTTAGAGTTAAAGGAGACAAAATGTGTAAAGCATTATTCTCGGTTTATTTTGGAAGCAGTTGTGGGGACAAGAGGTACCTCATTTGATACAGCTATTTACTTCAATTGCCTTCTTTATGGCTGAGACACCTGAACAGTAAAAAAAAAAAAAAATTAAAAAAAATCTGAAACATGCAGTTAAAAATAACTGCATGTTTCAACCAATTATTACTGGGTGTCTAGAAAGAAACTGTAAGGCTATCTGAAAAAAGGCTAACAACGAGCTTACAGCTCTAATCTGCCATGGAAGAGCCAGTTCCTCATCCAGAAAAAAAAAAATTGTGCCATCTTTGCTGGAGAAAAGCAACACATATCAAGCAAGGAAAATCAGTTCTAGATTTCAGATAGTTCAAGTTAAGAATGCTGACCAGCTAAAATGAGTCGAGTTCTGAAGCAATAAGAGGAGGATCTAATGAAAAGCTAACATTATTTCTTCTGAACTAAGCCACTTTACTATTTTATCAGTTATATTCTTCCTATATTCTACCATATTCTTCTGATCTGATGCTATCTCTTCCAACCCTAACTGCACAGCTATGTTCTTTTATTTTCATAATTTTATAAAATACTTAACACTTGACTTCTGATAATTATCTTGGCTCTTGCTGAATTTCTAAGTTCTCTGAGATCCTTTGAGCAAAGGACCAAATAAACTCCCCCACCTCCGCATTTTTAAAAGATCCTCTTCACAGCTCCTACCTCAATATGGCTTTGATTCCAAAGTGCGTTTTTTGAGAGTACAGCAACAGGGAAAAACAAAACAAAACAAACCCACAAAAATCCACAAAACACCAAAGTCACCTCTCAGGATCTTATTAGCAAGAAGACTTTATCATCACATTGATGACTCCAATCAGTGGAACCAAGGTATTTCTCAGTTCTAGGTACTATGAGTCTTCCAGAGAAGGAGATGGGAGCTAAATCAGTGACGCAAGAGAAAGAGGTGAACAGAGGAGCTGAAAGGGTTTAAAATTGTAAATATCCTTCCTTTGACTCCCTCCTCCCACTTTTCTGGAAAGTGCAGACAGGCAGTTTCAACCTTTTCACCGTTTATTTAACTGGCTTAACAGAGGGTCCTAACAGGTCACAAATAATCTTTTTAAATAAAAAAGCACAAGTTGAAATCAACTGTGGAGATATCAAAGCTCATGGCCAGGCCAATTTTATTACTCGAGGTGGAATTAAAAAACACTGCAGCCTTTTTTTAATAGCAGATTCACATGACAAGACCTCTTCAGCTAGCTGAATGCAGGTAAAGGGTCCTCATAATGAAAGTACTTTTGACCCATTCTTCTAAAACAAACAAACAAAAAAACACCTAGGCTTGTATCCAGTATTGCTTAAGAACAAGTCCATCCTTTAGAACAGTCTAGATTACTTTCACTGCAGCATTAAAACTTCAAAATTTTAAAATGTTGTTGCTAGAGGGATTATTCCTGCTTCCTTAAACCCTGCACATTTGCACCTTTTCTGGTACCCTTTCCTTTTCGAATCTGTAACACTGTAACACTTTTTCAAGCATCCGACTGGCACATCATAGGAAGGGAGTGGAGACCAGCAGGACAAGAAAGAAAACGAGCAATCTTGTGGGTGGTATCGAAAGATGTTAAAAAAAATACTGGTTGGTGCTGTGTAGGATCAAGTGAAATGTGGGCAAAATATAAACTGCATTACATGTTAGAGTTTATTAGCAGCCTCATACAGCTGCTCAAATTCAGGCATCTAATACGGGGATGTGAACAGCTGGTACCATCACCTGCTGTTCCTGCAGAGTGAAAGGGAGTGTGTGACCTTCCGCTGCAGCACATGGGTCTTGTGCATGTGAACAAGCACCAGTATGGGTTGCGAAACTCAATAGCATTAAGAATTGCCATCCAAAAAGAAACTAGAATTTAAAGGCAGCTGAACGAGAATGAACTTCACTTTCAGATTTTGAATGGATTGTTAGTAAAAGTGGCAGGGAGAAAACTGTTTGCAAAATTTAAGTCAATGTTGCCTCTGACACAAAGCTTTAATAGTCACACTACCAACCAACCATTAAATTAAGCATTCGAGGATGCCTACGATGGCCTCCCCCCATTATTTAATAATACATTTCTTCAGCAATTTCTTTTTCTCTTACAAATTTTGTTTCCAATTATTGAACTACCATTCCGTTAGAGCTGCTTTATTGCTTTCCACAATGCGGGAATCTTTTCATTTCTTCCTCTCCTATGATTCCAACGCTCCTGGCAAAGCTTTTTCCCCCAAGAAAATGTTACTTTTTTATTTACCAAACATGGGTATTTCTTCCCTTATGCTCTTAACAAAGCAGAAGCCTTCATGATGAAAGTGCTCAGACTCCTGCAAAAAAGTCACACGCTTTCAGAAAAGTTTACTGTTTATAAAACTTCTCTTTGCCAAACCAAAATCCAGTTTTCCTACAATATCACAGTACCCCTGTTTCAACTGAAAAAGTCTCTTCCTGTTGACCATATTTTAACAGACTGGTAAATACTTGAGCAAACTTATTTCCTACACCTTTGTGTTCATCATCAACAATGACACCGAAGTAAATACTCCCAGAACTGTGTTCTCCCCACTGCCTGTACCAGCCTGATCACTTCACATCTGAAGTGCTAATTTCATACTGAGGCAGAATGTATTTAAGAGAGGGGAAGCACAGAAATAAAATTTGACAGTGCTTGTTAGATCTTAAGTCTGACTGAATATATTTGCACTTCAGGCACTGAAAAAACAAATGATTTAACTAAGAGATGAGTACGCAAAGAAAAATACAGTATTTCTGAACAACAAATGTGAAAACCTCAGACTGAAGTGAAAACCAGCTAACGATGTCTCCTCCCATGCTGCCATGACAGCCATCTTGGTTATTATAGAACTATTACAGGCCACTATAAACTGTCTAATCCCGCTCTGAAGAACGTCCAAGTTCCTAAGTGCAGTTACTAAAGATGCTTACATAAGCAACCATATTTTACCACTGCCACTTGTTTTATTTCTAGAATAAAGCCCCTCCCATAGGCTACACCCAGATCTAACAGACTGTTCTCCTTCAATACACCATGATCAAGGTAACAACCACATCTTGATTTATTTCAACAATACCTCATATTTACAGTTTGTCACCTAAATTATTTAGGCAGCTAATAAAGAGGTAAATGGATTCTAATTCAACAGCCACTTGGCAGACTTTGTCACTGTGTCAAGAAAAATGACAATTTCCTTAAAAGTAACAGGGCACAAAGAGACATTTTAATAAAAAGCTTCCTCACAGAATTAAGTTAAACACGATCAAAAGTGAACAGCATCGTTTTGAAGTCTCATGTCATTTAAGTAGCACACATCGAGAATTATTTACAGTCATGCAAGCACTCAGACTCCTGCACCAAGCAAAGGCAGCATACACTTTTTGAAAGACTGTTCTGTTTATAACTTACTGTTTCAATATGGCTAGCAATAAGTTGCAGCTTACTGCTGCAAGGACAGAACTGGAAATTAGAACTTCTGAAGTGCTTATATTAGGGTATAGATAGAGGATCAAACATCAAAGTACCACCATCACTGAGGAATTTCACATATTCAGCGTACAAGCATTAATCAAGTGCACCCCTTGAGCACTACAATTGTGTAATTGTCATTACAGTGCAAAACATATTAGCATAAGCTGTCATGCAAACAGTTCATCAATCTATTCATTTTAACAGGATAGCTAAAGCAAGTATCACCCCAAACTTTAGTTCTATTGCATATATGTGCAAGCTCTCATCTAACATGTTGTACTTTTACATTTCTACCCATCTCACATTGGTTTTTTTGACGTAATTTCTCACCCTGTTCCTCAACTGCCACGTAAATATAGGCCTCTTCTTTCTTTCACAATGTGCTTGAATACAAAAGTAGTTTGAACTGACAAGTTTTAGTTCCACAACTGCACCATAAATTTATTTAATGAAGTTCAAGTGATGAGGCATCTATGCTAAACAAGAAATGTCCAAATATAATTAAGACTTCAAAGCAAGAGCAGGTTTGGGGTTTTTGTTGGTTTTGTTTTGTTTTTTTTAAACACTTCCAGTGGCATTTCCACATCACATGGATACAGTACATCATACAATACTAATGTAGATCTACCAATTTTCTACAATAACTATGACTAGTTGATAAATGTTCCTTCTCAAGATGGGTTTTTATTTCCTACAATTCTGTGATGACACGTAGTGATTCACTGTCCCTAGAAGATTTACATATATTTAACTCATGATTTAGCCCTCCTTACTCTACAAACAAATTCACAGGTTTTTATTCATTCCCAAAGTTTTTCCCCAGAAAGTATCTGTTGATACCACCAACACTGGAATGAATGCACTTCAAACTCATCCATGACATGACATTTCCATCTCTTTTACATCAGAATCCATATCACAAGACCTCAGACCCTACCAGTAAGACACTGTATTATAGGCAATATACACCAAACTTTCTTTTCTTAGTAGCTTTTAGAGGTGTTGTAAAGCAAGTTAAAATCATGTCACCTAAAAGATGATAGGAGTTTCCACAGGACTGCATGCAGCTGTAAGTTTTATAGATCTTTCCTGGACAAATTTGCTGTCCTGTATCATTTTCTAAAGGCAAATTACAAAAGCAGGATCTTGACTATCCATCTGAAATTTTTTTTTAATCACTTACAATGAGGAGGTCCATTAACATGCTGGAAGAAATTTTTTTCCCTGATTGCAAAAACTCCCTTCAGCAATAATCTATTCCACAAAACTCAGACAGCACACAAACTAGCTACAGTTATCTTAAAAAGAAAAACTCTTGCAAGTTTACATCAAACGGGCAAGCCACCAACTGCATATCCCTCGCTATTAACACACCCTAACCAACCAACTTACTATTTTAATAGCAATGTTCTCTATTAATCTGCTACTTTTATACTTCTCTTTAAATCCCTCCTGCTATACCTCTCCTTGCTTTTTTCTTCCATACTAATTGAGAGAAGCAGCACTTTATCACACATCCCTGCACTATTGCTGAAAAAAACAAAAGGACATTTTGCCCAATTGAATCTTCTTTCAAACCTCTCCTTCAAACTCACATCTTGCTATAAACTGTATTAGTGATCAGCCAACAATGGCATATCTGAAGGACAAATGGAGGTAGTCATTAAGAAAAAGCCTCAAGTGCTTAACAACTTTCTGTGCTTAAAGACTTCTCTCTGCTTCTACCCTCTTAAGCTACAAACTCTTTGAGGTGAGGAATGCTTCAGTATGCTTGTTGTACATGTATGACCAATGCTTCTTGGCAGTCCTTTACACATTATGCAACTGTATAAATATGCACCTGCACTTTCTGACACAAGTTTTTACTTCTTTGAAGTAAATCACCTTTGAGATGTTGTTTTTAACAGGTTAGATGGCAGCAATTTAGCAAGAAGACAGTTAAAAGAAGGGAAGGTGACAGAACAGAGCGCTATGTATTTAATATACTTCTACTGGAATTCAGCAATTTCATGTACATTCCTACTTCCAGAGAGTGTTTACTATAATGCAAATAGCCTTAACATCTCTTAATTGGCTACAATTCCTTTTAACTAATCTTAACCAAAACAAAGACATCATGATCATCAAAAAAACCTGGAATAAAACCTCCATGTATAACTTAAGAGGAACCTTAACTTCAGCGGAGCATCTGGTACTGCCTTTCTACAAAATCAAACTGCAATTTATTGCCCTCTAATGTATGTACATTAGGCCATTTCCTTTATGGCTCCACTTCACACAGAAGCAGTAACTGAAGGAAATAATGGAGTGCCCAACAAGTGGGAAAGTAATTGCTCAACAAGCGTGGAACAAGAGAGAGTCAGTTGCGCACCATGCACATGTGGCAGCTCTTCAGAGCCCAGCCCTGCAGTGGTAACAGAAAGCCGGTGTTACTGAACAAGCCCACTGTGGGAACTCTGCCAAGCAACAGCCAGGAGCGCTTGTCCATCTAAATCCTTAGGTCCTTAAGGATTAAGGGTCAGGAAACAATTCCTTCCAACAGCACCACCTCCTGCCTGTACCTGCCAGTCATTAGCCATGCACAGATGGAAGACTGTTAAGCTCCAAGTTCTAGTCTTAAATTGCACCCGAAGAACTGTATTAAAAGGATGCTTAGGTGGTATCGCAAGGGTGGAGGTGCTGGACCACAGAAGGGACAGTTCAGATGTCCTGACTTTAAGAGAAATGCAGAAATACCTTGTGTGAAGACCATCTTACTGGGTTGGTTGGTTTTTTTTGCTCTAGATATTCCCAGAGTCACTTCATTTCTGAATTTATTCAGCAAATTTCTTACTACTCAGAAACACAAAATAGAAGATAAACACAAGAGCTAAAAAGTTACCAAATTAAGGATGCTACACAACCACAGTTTAGCCCCTTCTGCCTGTTCAGTATTAGTTACAGAATCTCTCAATTACAAGTTTCCACTTCTCAGGAGTCCAAGTTTCATTCAGTACCCTATGTTGAAGGGCTCAGTGAACAATTCAACAGAATCAGTTAGAGCTCAGAGTGACCCCATCCATACCTGACTCCTCGCATGTTTTGCATAAATGCTGTCCTGCACACAACAGAAAAGCCTTGGAAAAGGTTATGGTGCTTTTCTTGGTGCATCTATAAGCTTCACAAATACTAAGTTATTCTTCCTCAAGCACACTCCTCCTCCTTCTTCCTTTATACAGAAAATAAACCAAATCTTAACTGAAATTATAACAATTCTGGTGTTAGTTTTGGGCTTGAGAAGTTCACATCCCAGGTTTCCCAATGCAGCTACCTTCTTAGGGCACATTAGTGTCACTCCAGGAAAGCCGCCTAGAAAGTAAAGCACAAAATCAGCAACCACCTAGGAAAAGTTTGGTTTATTACTTCTCCAGTAACACCAAGGAAAGTCTATGCCAAAAATATCAATAGAAACATACTATCTGAGGGAAATTCAAAGACCTCAGCCATAAGACAGTGATTTGATTCATTTGATGCTACAACAATACTAAAAAGATTAATGTCTCTCGAAGAGAGTATTTGGAACTAGCTGCAGCTTCAAAGCAAAAATACTGCATTGGTTTACATTCTCTGTGCACTTGGAAGGATCCCTGCGTTCATAAAGACTAGGAACTTACTTTTAAAATTACAACTTTTTACTGCATCGTCTGAACACAGTTTGCAAAAATTAAGTCTGGATTCAGCCTGCAAGCAAAGCATCAAATTAAGGTTGTCACCTTAATCTTCATATTTCTTAGTAAGAAGGTGGCAGAAAATATTAAGGAAAATTAATTACCTCTTCTGTACACTGTGTCAGGTCATTCAATATGGACTAAAATTGTATTGCCATCCACTAATTAGATTTAGGCTGAGTTAACGTTATGGAAGAAACCTTACTCTATCAATTTCCTAACCTTTCTTACACCCTTTCCATTCTTCTTAAAAATTTTATAGAGTGTACAACAAAAGCTAAATGCCAGCCTGAGTTGCTTGGTCTTCCAAAACACCAAGTCAACATGTATGGATACCTGTTATTTAAGAAAAGTTAAAAAAAATTTTTTTTTAAGTTATCACAGGAACAGACATAGTCTAGGAGACCAGTAAGTCTTCAAGATCTTTTATATGAAGCTGATGTGCAACATAAAAAAGCTTAGGTGATTTTTTTTTTTAATGTCTGCTCTAGATAACACTGCAATCCTTCAATGCAAACAAAGGGAGAAGTATCACAGCTTACAGTTCATCAGGATTTGTTATTTGCTAATAAGTCCAGGTACTTCCTGCAGAAACTCAAGATATAAATAATAAATAAAACACGGCATTGCTCTTATCTGCAAAGTAACAAGCATTGCAGCACTATACATGTCACATCCATATAATCCAATTCTTACACTTCTTTAAAAAAAAAAATATTTTTTCTCATTTCTTAAATTGTAATTACTCAGATTCTATTCAATAGCACTGCAATAGCATTGAGAACAGGCCACACATTTATATTTACTACTGATTTACCACTTCTTAAAACTAGATCTTTCAGAAAGTTCAGACATTAATCCCAAATCAAGATAAAACTCCGAAATCATTTTATACAAACGTCAGATTTTCCCTGAAAACTGAGTTTGCAGAGCTCAGACATGAGAAAATGAGTGTGCAATCAAATCTACATACCAGAAAACTGATGGCTACAGTAACATGTATATTAAGTCAGTACACTGGGCAAAGGTTCTCTTACAGTTACAGTCATTTGACCTTTAGCCAGCTCTTAATGCCCCAGCCAACCCTCTAAAGATGGAGATTTGCAGCAGCTTCTTGTCTGAAATAAGCCATGAAAAGATTCTTCTGAACCCACTGTACAAGCATTCATTTAAAATGTCATGAATGTGCATGAAATCAGAGTGCTTCTAACAGCTTACTTTGCAGCTTCTGTTTAAATGCACTAACTCTGAACCACCAGAGGATAAAAGGACTCAAACCTTCCAGTCTGGCACTCATGGACCTAAAATATACACAAGTACCTCTTCACAGGTGTGTTTACCTAGTTTAAACCTTATTTAAATAGACTCTCGATGCACACACTTTCCACAAACACCTGCTTCTCCCACTGCAGTGCTGACTTGTACAAGGCAGTTGTATTCAGTCATTTTCTGTCCTAAAGCCATCCTACACACCTACACAGTAAGCAGTACTTCAGTCACAAAATCCTGGTGATTTGACTTATCCCCCCAGTCAGAGCAAAGTACAAATTCTGCAATGAGGAGCACAACTGCAGAAGTACCTGCTCTTACCTCTACCTCATACTGGAATGGTCTGAAGACTTCAACAGCCACAGCAAGATTCAAGGAAGCCTAATCCTTATCAGATCATGGAAAAGTAGGCTTATAATGAATTTGTAGTTCCAGCCATTTGTGGTTATAAAACCCCTTGCTACTGAGCTCAAGAGCATCCTAAGTTGGAAACACTCATGAATGAGAAGATGCTTAGTTATCACTGGATGTCAAAAAGAAGCTTCCTTTTGTTGACCTAATCCATAACAAAACTGATGAACAAATATTTCAACATCCAGACACATTTTCTAGATACTCAGCTTACTTTAAAAAGCAGACAAATGGAAGTTGTATTGACAGTGACCCTAGATCTGAGGCTTCCATCAGTTTTAAAATAACTTTTGAAGATGTAGTTGTATTTCAATTTTGCATGCATGGACAAAGCTTGATAGTCACTACTTACATATGGTCATAACTCAGGACACTGATTTTTGCTTTTTTTAAGCACTGGAAATAAGAGACACTACATCAAACTTAAGCTTACAATGCTTATCTTAATACAGCAAGCATTCAGCTATTTAATTTATCTTGGAGAAAATTATGCATCACCCAAGACAGAACCTCTATTTTTCCTTTCTGTTTTTCAGGCAACTACTATCAATAATAACTAAAATATATGCAGACCATAAAAGTGTAAAAATGGCATACAATAAACCAAATGATAGTGAGTCAGAGCAGACATGCTGTTCAAGTTATTTAACTGTTTTTTATAAACCTACATAAAATTGCCAAAGAAATTAAGCTTCTCTGTCAGAATTTTAAAGAGCAACACCATTCCACATAATTCAGGTCTAAGGCCCTTAGGATATTCTGAACTGTAGAAGTGAGGTTCCTCTTACCATAATCATGGGATTGTTTGTGCTGAGCCACAGCATCTTCTCTAGATACTTCCTTCAAGAGCCCATTTAGACATTACAATGGAATGGGATACCGCTACTTAGTTGCGGGCAAGCTTTTACTATTTTGGTAATCAAATAAAATACACTGTGTAATTTAGTTACTCCTGAGGAACAATACTTTGAAACAGGAATCTTTAGCTGCTGGAGGCACACCATGCATGTTTATACCCTTGACCAGGGTATTTCAGCATCACAGTCATGACAGAGTTAATACCCACTAGCTCAGAGGAGAACAAAAGGTACTCCACTGCAACATGCCTAACATTTACATTGCCTCTCTTTGCTCATTAAACAGGTTTTGGTTAAATAATGAACAAACTGTATTACAGACTCCGATGAGAATTCCAAAATTATAAATCAACTGGTAAAGCCCAGAGGAGAATGAAGGGAGTGGGAGGGAAGGAAGGATAATATTGACTAATATAAAGGGCGCAGCTTGACAGTGGATATTCCTGCCACACCTGATCAAACACGCTCCATGGGGGAGGGGGAGGGAGGGCGAGAGCAAGAGGGGAGATGGGACAAGGCAGCCTGAAATTTGCATCCGGAACAGATTAAAATGGGTTCTTGGGGGATTGAGAAAATACATAATATATATTACTATAAATGCAAAATTGTACTAAAAGCTAACTCAAATGTCAAAGATTACAGCTTGAATAAATTTAAATATAAAAGCAATGGGTTTCCGTGAGCTAATGAAAGAGACATGAAAGGAAGGTCTAGGGGAAAAAAAAAAAAAAAACACAAACAAAAAACCAACCAAAAAAACAACCCACAAAAAAACCCTAAGCTTAGACTTCTCATTGCCTGGAAGATGAGGCAGAAGACTCTGTATTGTTCAAAGTATTACTTGGGAACCACTCCATGTCTGAAACTGAAGAAAACGGAGCATAGCAATGATGTCCTACCTCAAGAAACTAGTCTGTAAATAGCAGTCATTGAAGCCGAATTTACCTGTTTAAAAGAACCCCATGTAGTGAAACCAACATACTATCATCACCGTATATGAGCAATTATTATCTCAGCATGAACCACACTTACATGATGACTACTACTCACAGGGAGTCTCGGAATATCTTAGTACATTAAACTTTGCTTTCTTTAACACAAGCAGATAGTCAGCTTGCATTTTTCTGCAACAAGTCAACAGCACGTTGTACCTAGCTACTCTAAATGAATGGCCAGTCCCTGACATTTACCCATATTGCATTTATTTGAGTATCCTGGCATTCCCTGCTCTTGTTGATGAGCAGAGGTATTTGTAATAATGGCAAAGAACTTCAGCAGTTTCATTTTAAAGAAAATTTTATCCTGTAGAAGGGAGAGAAGGAAAATTTCCTCCCAAAACACTTTTGGTGACTGTATGCATATCCTACAGAAGATGCGTGAGCTTACAAAAAAACCCACAGACTGTGATGTAGTCTGGGTACAAGTGTAACATCCACAACAAAAATACGCAAGCTGTGCAGGAGTTCCCTAAGATGTCATGATCTGACAGAAGAGTCCCGCTCACAACCCAGGGAAGTTCACCTGGCAAAGAAAAGTAAAGCATTTACACTTACAGTCAGCCACAAAATAGGAAGGCACACAGGCTTAGAACTGGCACATGTCCTCAGCACCTCGTCAGCCCCTGGAAGCAGCGCTACTGTACTTGTAGGGAATGTACTTTTTGTGGGATTCCAGGCTCAGCACTGACACAAGAATGGGAGTGCTTTGCAATTAGAAATGCAAAAAGTCCATCTCAAACTTAGGTTAAGTGCAGTTCTGAACACTCTCTATAATAGAGGGACCAGAAATAAAGCTTGCTTTCAAATATTACAATCAGTAATACAAATCCTAGGAAGAGCCAGCAGAATGCCACGTGCAGCTCAGGATTAGCCTCACTTGCAGACTTTCAACATATACTTAGGCTGCACTTAAAACAATCACTCCTGAAACTATAAAAAGAGAAAACGTGGTGGGAAAGGGAAAAAAGACAGATTGGGATAAAAACAACTGGTCAGAATACACATCACAGCCTTGTGTTCTACTACTGTAATCAATTGAGATTTCCAGTTTCTTTCAGTGTAACTGGTCAAAGTAAGCTTTTCACTTCAAGATTCAAGAGACCCAAATGGAGAGTGAAGTCTGTGCTTCACTTAATACTGATAACAGATGATGAAAACCAACAAACCAAAGAATGTGAGGAGAACCTTCACTTATTACTGATAATAGATGATGAAAGCCAACAAACCAAAGAATGCAACGAGAAAACAGATAACGGGAGGCTACTTTCTAAGCAGATTTTTCCCATCATTCACAGATCAGAAAGCATAAACAAAACACAGAAAGATTATGCATAATCATACATCAGATTTCATATATTACTAGAGGCTTCAGTGTATTAACAAAACATGTATATTTATAGATAAAAATATATGTGTGTATACACGCACAAACAAATATATACACATTCACACACATATATGTATCTCCAGATAGTGGCAGCAGTGGTATTTATGTACTAGTTTATGTTGGTATTATTTGACTGAAAGTATATTACATATTTGCTCTTTTCTTGTTATTCAATATATGACCTCTGGATAAGACAAACAAGTACACCTGTACATTTATTTACATATACCCTATCAGGTACACATACCTGCTGATTTCTGTATAAGCTTACCTGTTATGTTATTCAGCACTTCTTTTAAGAGGCTAAAGCTATGCAGCAGGGGATCCCTTTCTTCATCCTATAGGTTATATATAGGAAGGAAGTCATTAAAAAGGCAAACATATTCCTGAAGGCAAATCTTAATAATGGGTCTGTAAAGACCTCACCTTCATATTCACAGAAGTACCATGGGTCGAGTTTATCACTGACAGTGCATTTACTCCAGCAAGATCAAGAGAACTATTTTTATTTTCCTGCTAGTGCTCCCCAATGTCATACAGCTCAAATGTCAAAGCACAGGTTCAAGACTGAGCATTTTGGTTTGGTTTTATTGTCCTTAGAAGTATTTCTGATTAGCCTTCCGCTGTTCAATAAATTTCAGAGCAAATCTACCTCTTACCATATTGAAATGGCTCATCTGGATTTGCTATAATGTTAATCTATGCAGATTGTAATGGGAACAGAAATACAATGACATTTGGTGCCATTAAAATAACTTGAAGAAAGAATCACACTGCAAAATGAGTAGCTGCATTCTTTAGCTTTAGTCTATCTTTACAATATTAAAATAAGGAGGAGCAGCAGTTTCTCCAAGCTGTGTTCAACCGCAGCCACACCTCCTGCTGGGTGGCAGTGAGCTCTAATGAAGAAATGCCTGTTTGAAGGAAAAAGGGCCCTGCCCTTTGACAAGCTGAAACCATTTGTGCTGGATGACAGCCATCTGCTATTCATGTGACATTCTGAAGTGCACCACAGATACAGTACGCCACGTGCACTGTGGAAGCCATAAACTGACCAATGCATCATTAGACTTGGGAACGTCCTACTAATGGCTTTTAACAAAACAGGTCTGAAACTATTAACAGGTTTCAGTCAGAACACAGAGCTAAAAAAAAAGATACTATGACATATGACAAATTTGAAAATACCCTATATATAATGACTTCTCCAAGTTTTATTTGATGGCTTTTATGATGAAGACTGTCTTCTGTAAGAGGGCACAAAAGATGTATAAAAACATTGTGCTAAAAAAAAAAAACCACTGTATATTCAAAATCCCTTACACACCAGGTGATAAAACCACTGTATATTCAAAATCCCTTACACACCAGGTGATAAAACCACTGTATATTCAAAATCCCTTACACACCAGGTGATAAAAGTCTAAATGAGATGATTCCCATGTGGAATACAATATGGGGGGGTTTTTTTGTTTACAGGGTATATAGGTAGCAAATTTCCAGCTCTGTACCTCTTACAATTGCTGGCACACAAGAAGCCAAAACTGCTCAGCATGAAACAATGTAGAAAGTTACTCCAACCTTACTTACAAAAGTACTATAGCAAGCACTAAAAAAAAAGGGAAGTACTTTTCTAAAACCAGATGGTTTCTGCCATAGTGTCAACAGGTATCAACAATTCAAGGTAACTTACCAGATGTGTGTGAGTGCTCCATCGGGCATTACGCTTTATGGCTCCCACCACCGCATTGATTTCACCTTGTACAATGTAAATGTTCTTATCCACCATCCTGATGATCCTGAAAATAAAGGTAATTCAAATTAATCTCCAGCCCCTCAGAATCATTCTCTTCCTCAGATGAAACATCAAGTTGGCCCTAGTCAAGCAGGAGGCCTGCAGAGATGCCAGAAACTCTTCCAGATCTTTTTTTTTTGTACGTGCAGACAGACAAAGTTATTTTGTCAAAAGGAAGACGCTTTTCCACAGAGTGCATTTTCAAGACCATAAGAGCAGACAGTTATAACAGGGCTTCTGTGAAGCAAGAGACAACTTTGCTATGGCACATTCCTCGTTTTTTTCCAGTCTATGTAAGTTCACAGAAAGATAAAGTGTTAGGGTACCAGGACAGACATCCATGACAATGTAATAACACATGCATTTCCAGCACTTATGCAAAGTCCCAAAGCCCTACACAGAACACAAAGCCAATCTTGTACTCTGTTATAAATAAGCATCAGTGGCTTGAATAAGCTGGCTGGAGCAAAACTCTGCAACTTTAAACTTGGATAAAATAAAAGTAATTTATAACAGATGTTGATTTCACGCTTGCTGCATGAAAAAAGCTTTCAAGAAAGTGGGTAAGTAAAAAAGTCACGGGTAAGATCCCACAAAGAAATGAGCAAAACTAGAGACAAAACTGTATGGAACATGGGGAGAAAAAGCGAGAAAGCTAAATACAGACATTTACTCTCATGTAGCCTGAGGTCTTACAGGGAAAAACTTAAATTGATGTATGCAGAGAGAGAGCCACAAGAGGGGAAAAAATTTTACAAGCAAGAAATATTTGGGGGGGGGGGGGGGACAGAGAAAAAAAAGAGAGGATTACTATAGGATTGTTCTCTCTATACTAGTTGTAGCCCAGATACAGTCAAGCATAAAGAAATAATGGAGGGGAATGAACAGACGTGACTGTTTATGAAGAATAAACAGGACTCAAAGAGGCCAGAGACTCAGATGATGCCATGTCTGCAAATGAGAAGGATTTAGTGAAATGGTAGCCAAGTAATGAGTTTTTTTCAGAAGATATGAAAGGAAAATGAGGAATCTAGCTCGAAATCACAATAGGCCATCCATAGGGAAGCAAAAGACTGAAAACAGATGAAACATTGATCATAACACCTCAAATCAGGCAAGCTCATTTAAAGGACTCAGTTGGGGAGGGGGGGCTGCAGTTAATAAAACGTGGAGAATACGAGAAGGATTTTTGCCCATGTAGCAAAAGCAAAGCTGGAAGGAAAAGGTTTTGGTGTATTACTCCAGATCGCAGAAACACCACCACAGACATTTCAGTACATACGTACTGAATCTGTCAGGCTTCGCATTAATTAACGTGTTTGAATTATCAACAACATTCAAATATACAAATATCCTCTGAGTGAAAGAGACTAATTTGCTTCAGGACTCTGTAAGTAATGGAAAGAAAAGAAATTATTGTAAAAAGATACCTTACCAAGGGAGAGCATCAGATTTGTTATTTTGTTTTTTTTAATATGTTTGCAATAGGATGAATAATCTTATGGCAAAACTGTTTCTTACTTCATTAGATTAATTATACAAAATGGTATTCCTAAGTGTTACACAATAAATTAGAGGCAAAGATAAAAGTATTTTATAATACAGAAACTGTCATGACAGACCAGATCAATAGTTTACCTCATTCACTACTAGATGATTCACAAAAATAAACAAATAATTCTGCCAAGTAGTTTGCTTGTGCCCTGAAGAACAAAGGCTTATATCCTCCCTCCACAGCTGTATATAACATAACCACAGATATTCTTCCTAGTCATGCATCTAATGCTTGAGAGATGTTCCTGTTGTCAATAGTAACTTACTCCATATATTATTTATATGTCTGCGTTAAAACATTGCATAAAAATACCCTTGATCACAATTTTTTCTACTTCAGTACATTGTCTTTGTTTTAGTACAAGGCTGTACTAAAACACATTGGGAGATTTTCTCTTCCATGTAAAATTCCTCACTTACTTATTTCTGCTTTCAGTAATTCAAATATTTTCCCTATTTCTACATAGGCAGTTTCAGGGAACAAAACTCTGGCCCACAGAACTACTTTTGGGGAAATACTTTATACATTCAAATTTGTCGAACCAAGTTTTTCCCGTCTTCACTGTTACAAAACAATATTGAGCATGTAAACTTTGTAGTGTTATTCCAGGCATTTAGCAAACCGACCTGGAAACAAAGGATCCCCCAACCTGATTTGGAAAAGCATGTAAAGAAATACCAGACATATGTATCACATGCCTTGCACATACACAGATACTCAATAGTTCTGCCAATATTTAAAGTGATGCCAAAGCTTACATGCTGTTCTGCATACTACTGAATCTGCTTGTAGGACCCCCATTTCTTCTCCTCTACTTTTAACCTAAAAGAATCAAGACTGAAAAGTCAGTTAAACTCAGTCCTTCCTGAATGTAGGAGACTTACAATGCTCAGCTGCTCCCAAACCTGGTGCTATCTCCAAGCAGCAAAATGTGAAGAAGATAGACACAAACCTCTGGCACACACCTTTTCCTTTTAACCTGCTGGTAAACTGAATGTGCTGACCCTTTCAAGCAAGGGTGCAAAAAAGGCTCTCCTGACATACTAAAATCCCGCAAAACTTAAGGTATTTTTTTGCAATTATATCCTTTCATTGCTAACTATTTAACAAGACCTGATGAGAATGCACTCCTTTCCTCACTGCAGATTCCATTAAATGTAGCTTTATTCAAAAATACAAAAATTCACTTTACACACGTCACAAAACTTACTGGTCCAATACAATTGAAATAAACTATCACGCTGGAGACAGAAATTCGCTCTCAGATGTCTGAACATCACACATACAGCCCACTTCACCACAAACACTGGGTACAGATGTGAGAAAATCCTGCTTTGCATTTAAGCTTGCAGTTAAACAAGCACACACACATTCCAAAGTAAAGCATAGACAACTATCTTCATCCATGCAAAGGATCTTTGCAACTGCGTGCTGGAGAAGGAAACAGAAAATAATTACAGGGTGCTCCGCACCTAGACAACTATTTTCAGAGATGCACCTTTGTAAGCTAAACCCACCAAAACTGTAAAAGTTTAAAAGTTTATTCCAAGCAACAGAAATATCTTCTCTGAACTCCGCACTTTCTGAAGCCCACTCATTTCAAACTAGCAGACAATTTCAGGATGCATTCCTTCAACTATATCTTCATCACAAGCAACAACTGCTCACACTTAGAGCTCAGTATAGATATACCATATTAAAAGAAGTTTTAATATTGAAATTAATGCTCTGAAGCTGCAGAGAAAAAGTTAGAAGATTTACCAGACCAGCACTGAATGAACAGTTGGGTTTATGAGAGCATAGCAGTAGTCAAGCAAAACAACTAAATGTTTGTTCAACATACAAAAAAATGCTAACATGAATTCAGGCTTAATGTTACAAAGGTATGGTCTGGAGAGTGGGATATTGTGTAACTGTTGGTTGGACAGGTTAACAGAACTACTAATGCTGAAGATCGTTAAAAAAGTTTAAACCACCTCCCTAGCAAAGCCATGGTCTGACACCTCTTGATGTCTTCAGATCAAGACTGGATGCCTTTCTTGAAAGCAATCTTTAATTAAACACAAGACAGTGAACTCAGTACAGAAACAAATGGATTAAGTTCTGTGGTCTTGAGTTACGCAGAAAAAACAGAAAAGGTACCTACTAAATTTCAAATTCTTTTAAGCTCCTTATCTCCTCAGTGAGTCCTACATAACCTCCTGTTTCTTTCTCATGGCAGGTTCACACATCTGCTTAAATCTGCAGACCAGTGCAGATTTTGCTCCTGTGCATAACTTCGACACACAGCACAGTGAAAGTGCCAGTTCCAAACCAAGGCAACACAGCTGACCAGCCCACCACAAGCTGTTAGCATTCACAGCTCCACTGCTAACAATGTGGAAAAAGATAAATGCCTGAGCACGTCATTAAAGAACAAAATTTAACATTCATATGCTTCTCAAAACCTTCAGCAATGTTCTATGGACAGTAATTGTTCTGTGGACAGTCTATCCTGAGACTCCTGAAATAGTGTGAGATGTGAAAATATCATATAAAAACAGTGACAAGATTTATATCTGTAAATGTTATCTTACATGTGCACTGAAGACTCCACTGCTCAACCCTGGAACACGCTACCCCAAAACATCCCAGTGCATAAGAACTCAAATTTTTCCTGAGTATTGCCATAAGAGGTCTCAGGTACACTTTTGGGAAACACTTTCTCCCCTGCAGGGAAATGTTTGGAACTCCTCTGGAAACAAGTTAAGAGTTAGCATCAGAAGTGACGAAGTCTGGCAGACTTCCATCAAGTCACTTCTTCCTATCACTATTAGCCTTCAGCTATGATAACTGACTCAAACCTGGTGAAACTACTCCAATAAACAGCAGTAACAAAAAAAAAACCCCAAAACTAACATAATCACTACATATGCAAGAAAGGTAGCATTTCAGAGTAAGCTTCTGTTGACCTAAATTTGCAGTGTTTATGATAATGCACAAATAACCTATATAGTCTCTGACCTAGATTTGGCCACTCAAGTCCTGATACAATACACTGCTATCAAAACAGAACACACAACACCCCCTTAGCCCACGAATCACAAACAATTCCTGCCTAACTCAGAGCTAGTTAGGTTACCCAGGAGCCCAGCTGACAATGAAAAAGCTCCTTTTCTTCCTCCTAAACTGCACACAGAAGGTACACGAATCTCTATCAGAAATTTAACTTGCTTGGGTTTTTCATGTAATAACTACTCTGCAATAAACATCACAAGCAGTAAAAGTTGAGAGAACTCGAGATGTTTCTCCAAATGCTAGCTCCTAAGGCCTGGACAAAAATAACAGAAAAGTATTAATTTATTAGTATGGCAAGGAACTGTGCAGTCCAGTGACACCAAAATTCTGGGCAATTAAGAAAGCCTTTTAAAAGATAAGCAGCAGAGACATGACAGTGGTGGCACATCAGAAAGGAAGGTGGGACAGGCTTCTCTGCAAGTACCTGCATTTAGTTGTGACAGTGAGATAGCACCTGGGAGTCAAAAAGAGAAGGCAACTCACATTTATCTGTCAAAACAGCAGAGTAAAAAATGAAACCCAAGACAAATATGGAGAAGGGGATTTTCTTTCTTTCAATTAACTTCATGCTGTTGAAACTTAAGAAACATGGTACCAGCTGAGCTAATAACGTACGCCCTAAGGTTGCTCTGAGCCTCCCTCCTGCAACAGCTAAACAGCCGGCTAGGTGCTGGGGAAAATCTCCGTTTCCACCCATTTTTAAGCGCGCCAGCTTGGCGCAGGCTAGGCGGGTGCCTGTGCAGGTGTAGGGCGCACCCGGCGCCTCCCCGGCCCGGCCCGGCCCCCCCGGGCGCTGCGGGGCGGCCGCAGCCCCGCTCCGAGCCCTGGCTGGGCAACTCCCGGCCCGGCCGCCCCCCGCCCTGTGGGGCACCCCGGGCAGGACGTCACGCGTGTCTCGTCACGGCCCGGGGGCGGAGTGGGCGGCTGCCACCCTCCGCCGCGGCACATCTACCCCCGCGGGCCGCTGCCCCCCCCGCGGCGGCCTGGCCCCGGCCCCTGCCCGCCCCCGGGGCTGCCTCGGCTCCGTCCACACCCCCAACGGCACCGCACGGCTCCCCCGCCGCCGCCTCCTGCCCGCCGGCCCCCGCGTCGCGACAGTATCGCGACAAGCACTCGCCGCCCGGCACTGACCCCCGCATCCAAAATGGCGGCGCTTGCTCCCCGCAGCGGCGACCGCTTCACATATCGGTCAGACGGGCGGCGCCGCAAGCGGGAGGGCTCGGCCCTCCCTCTCTCCGCCCCTTCCTCCCTCCCGGGGGCGGCGGCGGGAGGCGGCGGCAGTCCCGGCGAGGCCACCGGTCGAGGGGTCTTCCCGAGTACGGACAAGCGAAACCGGCTCCGCACCGCTCTCACTGACGTGGAAACAGGCGCACCCAAAACCGCTGCCTGGTTACTGCGCCGATGGACAGCCCGGAGAGCCAACCCGCGCACGATGCGGCGGGCAGCTCCCGAAGATGCCCAATGGGATTACGGTCTGAAACCGGAGGGGGTGGACCCTCTAGTGATAAGTGGAAGAAAGCCAATGAGAGGAGAGAGGGTAGAACTAGCAGAACCACTGGCCAGTCGCAAAGGAGCTCTGCGTCCGCGGGGCGCGGCCTCGCCTGACCGGGCGCAGCAAGGGTGGTTGAGCGGAAGGCGAAGGGAGGGCTGTCCTCGCAAAGCATTGTGGGTTGGGGCGCGCGCGCGGGGCGCGCTCCGGAGCATGTGGGGCGTGCTGGCCGCCGCCCCGGGGTTGGGGCGGCCCTGTGCCCCCGGGCTGCCCCTGGGCCTGGCAGCTCGGCGTGTGTGTGGCTGAGGGGTGCGGCTGCTAGCCAGCCCGCCTGGACATCTGGGTAGGGTGTGTGACCGCGAAAGGGCCCTTCAGACGCGTGCCTGCGGGTCTTCCTAGGGGAGAAAGTCAGCGAAGTGCTGCAAGGGACACAGGGCCTGCAAAGCACTGCTTGGGCCAGCCACCTCTTCTTGGCAAGGTGAAGCAGTGGCCAGCAGCAGTGCCTCTCCTCCGTGCTTTGCAAGGATTTCCCAACTTGCTCCTACAGCCTCTCCCAGCCTGTTCTACGAAGTGGGTTGGGAGGTGGTGCCCAGCAAGCAGCTTGTTTCCTCCTGCACACCTCCCTGGGTCACGGTTGTCCTGTTCCCGTTGCTGGAACGGCCCCAGACCAGGCCCTGAGGGGGGCAGGCAGGAAAATTCAAATGAACAAAGCAAGGCATGCAGCTGTTATGAGAGTACACCCGACAGCACCCTGAGGTGCACACGCGGCTTTTCTTTGCCTGGTAACTTTTCTCAAACCTGAACACAACTGATAGTTTGCTCAAGTTGGGCTACAAGCCATGTGTTACAGACATCGATCCCAGCTGGCTCGGCAGCCAGGAACCACAATTCGGTTTAAGTGCTCTTTGAAGCCAGTTTATTGGACAACTTGTTGTAGCAAATGCAATCACAGCTTTGCAACCATACAGCACCCAGCACAATGAATTCTTGGTGCTGGTCCAACCTTCTCAGCCACTCTCTGTGTCTATGCCCCAGTGCCAACGCAATGTACTTTAAGAGCAGTAATTTGCAGCGGTTGCTCTGCTTGTTTAAGCCTCTGCCTGTTGAACTTGGGGCAGAGGACAGAAGGTCCTTGCAGTTACCTAACAGTTTTATAGTGTTAGCATCTGCAGCCAGGTCAGCCTGCGGATCTCCTGTGGCAGGTGTCAGAGTGCTCAAAGCCGCAGCTACCCCAAAATCTTACACTCTGTAGGGAAAACACAAATCAAACTGAAGGTGAAGGAAAGGTGAAAGGGTCAAAAAGTATTAATTCAGTGTCCTAATCACAACTTCATCTGCTGCAGCATGGCTGAAGGAGGAAAGTTCTGAGACAAAGGCCCAAGGGAACGTGCAATAGGACTCTTCCCTGGCCAGCCAAACCCAAATCCAAGGCTGACTCCCAACACCACCCTAAAAGATGGCCAGATATCATCATGTCCCTCTCTAGAAGCTGTGCCCTCAAGAGAGGGTGTTGTGAGATGGGACACTCTGGAAATGGTGGCCGTCATACCCTTCCCGCTCCACTTGAATAGCTGCCCGAATATTGCCTGATCAAGAATCAAGAATCAATGTATCTTAGACTGAAACTGTCGTTATCCTCCAGCTCTGACAGCTGGAGGCCAGGGGACCTGCTTCACCTGGGCTTTACTTAATAACACGGAGGAAACCTTTGGAGTTGGAAGTTTAAGCTGTAATTGCATTGAGCAGCCACATCTATTCCCCAAAAGTGGAACAAGAAACAGCATGTTCCAGTGGCCTAACCATGGGCTCAAAAGCTAAAACATCACCTCAGCCTCTGCTGTATCCATGAAAACTCATGGCTAGAGTTTCCCAGCTAGAAAACAAGCCATCAAATACTCACCTAGCGCAGAGAGATTGCAAAAGCCACCTAAGCAATGAGGAAGGTTTGCAGAACAAGCAGATTAGTTGCTAGTGCTTTCTCCTTCCCTTCTGCCCTACTCCAGCGGCCGCTAAAGCCCCTGTGGTATCCACCAGCCACCTGGAAATTCACAGGAGTTTGTCGTTGCCACTCTTGTCCATCCACTCCCTGCTCAGGGAAAGGAGTTTTGGGTGCTGGCTTGGCCATTGCACACAGCACAGCTCAGTCCAGGTCAGCCAAGCCCGCCTGCCCTCCCAGGGAAGGGGCTGGAGCCCTCTCCATGCCTTCTTGCTGCTTCCAGTGCCAACTGCACAGCTCAGGCTCCCACCCAGTCCAATCTGGTGAATCGGACCCTGCTAAGGTGTTATTTATGGAAGCCTGTCACGGATCTTGAAACCGAGCCAGCCAGGAGCCTTCTGCTTCACCCGAATGCATCTTAGTGCATTAATAAAGAGCAAACATTGCAATGTGCTTTGCATTTTTACTTAAAATCCAGCACTGCATTGCCTAGAGAGAAAAACAATACGGTATGGCTCCACGCTGCCGGGGGAGAAGAGGGTTCACTCTTGCGCACTAGGGCACTGCATAAGTCAGCCCTCAGACAAAATTGGTGCCGCACGGAAAATCCTGCTGATGTGACAGTGCGGCACCAACACCCCCAGCTCGGCAGCAGTGGGGAAATCTGAGTTGCCTGGACTGCCTGATACAGCAGCACTTTGTGAGAGCCGTGCACAGCTGTGTGTAGATCACATGTGGGCAAGTTGGAGCACTCTGTTTGCACCAAAGGATCCAGGTGTAAGACCAGGACACAGGACAGTCCCTTGTCCCTTTATTCCCAAGGTAATGCACTAGTTCTTACACACAGCGTAGTACAATGAAACCAAAGATCAGACAAGCACAGTCTGTGCAAATCCCTCAGGTTCCTGCTGTCTGGTCAGGAAAGCTGGGCTTTATCCTCACTGCAAAGATGCAGCTTTTCAGCAGAGTTTCTGTCTTGAGTATTCCTCGTCAGCCCACAAGGAGCATATGGAGGGGCTGCAAACTCACTGACAATCATCCTCTCAGGCCTTGCCCAGGTACCTGGTCAGCTCACTCGCTTTCATCTGAGATATCTGAGCAGCCATCTCCTTGCAGAGCAGCATCTCCATGGGGCACACCAACTGCCTTCATTTGGGTCCAGACTGCCAGCGTAATAGCCTGCTGCCCACAAGCCTTCGATGACACTGTCACAAATCCGTGTTGCCAGCCACCTCCACCTCTGCCATCTGCACCGATGGACAGGACTGACGTTGCACAGTCCATTACACTTGCTCAGCCCCTGCCAGTTCACGGTCACCCGCAGAGCCCAGATATCAGACCCATGGGCACAAGCGACACAGAAATTTTCCAACAGGTTAAATAGTCTGAGAGAGATTGAACTTCTTGGAGGCTTTTGCTATTTCTCAGAGGCCTAGTAAGGTCCCCAGAAAAAGGGCAGAAAGAGGGAGTTGACTCAGAAAGTACGAGCAGTTGTCACAGCTAGAGACTATTTGCAGCCACTCTCCCCAGAGCTGAGCATCCCAAAAATGCTACTGAACGCTGAACACTGGTTCTAAGCAGCTGCTCCTTTCCAGAGCAAACTCAGGTAGAGGCTCTGCAAAGGAAAACTGATGTGCTGCATCTGGTGCAGTCTGCACTCGGGCCAGGACCTACAACTGAAGCAACAGAGCTAAACTGAGACACTCAAAAATATTAAAACCTGTCTCTGGAAACTCTACGAAGTACAATATTGAAGCTGCAGAGGCTAAAATACCCTGCCAGCTGTTCTTCTTAGCTCGTGTCTCAGGAACACTCCTGCACTTCCTGGTGACATGAAACTCTTCCGATGAACATCCCAACGTAATGTTTTCCATTGTCTTTTCTTGGCTGAGGCAAGCCATGCCTTTTTGGCAGGAGCAACCCAGGCTCAGTTAGTCATATCTTCGTCACCTCTTGGCTAGACTACAGCTACGTGATACACCTGGGCATGAAGCCCACAGCACTTGGCAAATGCCAATGAGAAGAGCATGCTGCAGTGGGAGCCCTGGCTACCACAAACGCGTCAAATCTACCCTCTGCTCCCTGGGCCACCTTTTGGCTTGGAAGTTAAACCAAATTCAAGCCTGAGTCCTGATCTTCAAGGAGTTTGATGGCATGGACCCAGTGTGGCTAAAAGATCAGTTGAGACACAAAGATGGAAACCATGATCAACAATCAATAACTCCACCACTCTCCAAGAGCTGTGGACCCATCCAGTATGAGGACTGGGTTTGCCTGTGACAGAGACAGGGTTTTCTCTGAGAACAAGCTCTTCCTGGCTGGTGAAAAATGAAGTATGTCTAAGATGCTGAGTAATTCCCTCCTTTTGCATATCCCATCTCTCTGCCAAGATGTGAATCAGGTTCACCCTAGGTTTAGTTTGCTTTTGCTTTTTTTTTTTATTTTCATTTTTATTTCATATAGAATAGTAACATCTGTCTCCTGAACCCAGGTGAAGTTCTTGGTCTCTTCCCCAGCAGTGAATTCTCCAGCTGGCAAGACAAGATGCATTACAACTAGGAAGTCTTGGCACTAACCAACAAGATCTGCTACTACATTTCAATGACAAACATTAGAGCACTCCCCAAAAGACCCTTCAGGAGTCAGTCCAGCAGTTGCACTGAGGTTGTTGTACTGGAAGACTCAGAGTGCAGGTTCCAGGATGGTCTAGACCAGCAGTCTTCATACTGCGCTCCACAGGGCGCAAACTTGTGACATAGCACTGGTTCACATTTCCAATTGCCCAAGGGAAATAGCTAAAAATACCTTTGTTTTGTTGTTACTTGAAAGCATAAGTACTAACCATATTTGCTGCGGGCTACTGATGGTGAAAAGTTTGAAGGGAGGGGGAGGCAATCCAAAATGTGGTCCCTTCAATGCTGCAGACCCTGAGCAGGGTTTTCAGCTTCCCTGCGGCATGCGGTGATAGAGACAGACTGCCCCGTGGAAAGTGCTAGTGCTGCTATACTGTGTCTGCTTGCTGGTGGAGACAAGCCTATGCCGGGATGGATTAAAATCTGGGCTGGAAAAAGATGTGGTCTAACTTGCTGTCATTTTTGGCAGGCAAAAAAGCAGTCAGGCAAACACAAACCCCAGATTACTGCCATTAAAAAAACACAGTAATTTCTCATAAGCATGTCAACATTGTGACTCCTTTTAAACGCTCTGCATTTCTACTGAATTAACGTGTTTGTGCATGTTTTTGAACTGTAATCCATAATGCCTGGGTCTACTTAACCTCTCTTTACATCCTGTGCTGCTTCGTGTGCATTTGTCTTCCCATACATAGCTATATGCCACATTATGCATTTAGCAGGCTCCCTAAACATGGCTCGTGAATCACCCAGGGTTAAAATTCACTCCTATTCTCACAACATTATGTCCTAATCTCAAAAACATGTCAGTGGAAGAGCTTGAGGGTGACCTTTGGCATCATAAATCGGAGAGGAGGTTGACATAGAAATGACCTCAAGAAAATCAGACCACAGAATCACTCATCCAATTCCGTAAGAGCCCGGCAGGGATAAACCTCTCCTCTGGGCTCAGGCATCCCAGGGCAGGACGGAGGGGCTAAACCCGACTTCTGCGAGCACTGGGAGAGAGGGGACGTGTCTGCTTGGAGTGCAATGCCTGCGCAGACATGTCCAAGGCTTGCTGCAGGGGGGACGAGAGTTTGGGGACGTTTCGGGGAGGGCTCGCAGCCCACGCCACTGCGCGGGAGTTTGCCATGAACTTCGGTAGCAGCCGGGCTGGAGCCTACACCGCAAGTAGCGTGTGGGTTTCCCGCGGAGCGCGGTGTTTCCCGCAGAGCCGGCAGCCCCCGCGTCCCGGGAGAAGCGGCACGGTATGGCCAGAGGAGCTCGTCTCGGTGCGGCCGAGAGCCTGCGATGAGCATCCCCTGCAACTGCTGCTCCATCGCTCAGGGGAACGCTTCCAGCCGCCGACTACGGACTTGGCTCCCCCCAGAAAACTCTGCCTGGCTAATGGCTGTAACTGTAAAGCCCGAAGAGGCTCGCCGCGCCGGTACTGAGCGGAGCGGATGCCCCGCACGGGCTCCCGGGTGCCAAGCGGTGAACAACGCGCTCAGGCAACGGTCACGGCAGCGATAACAGCAATGCATAAGTGTACACGTACACACACACACACATATATATATGCATGTAGACCCCTATGTGCCCTCAGGGCTGGCAGAGCGGGGAGCCCAGCGCCCGGGAGCTGCCCCCCCCCACCCCGCCGGCCCGCCGCTCACCCTGCCCGCCGCGGCGGCGGCGGCGGGACGGGGGCGGGGCCAGTGCGGCGGGGGCGGGGCCTACCGCCCTCCTCGGCGAGTCCGGGGGCCGAGGTGCGGCGGGATGTAAATAAGGCGCGGGGCGATTGGGCGGTTGGAGCGCGAGGCGGGGCGAGGGGCGGGGTCGGGGCGGGCGGTGCTGGACGGGGCGGGCGGCGGCGGGCGCGCAGCTGGAATGGGGCGGGCGGGAGCGGGGCGCCCGGTGCAGCTGGCGGGGGGCGCCGGCCGCCCGCCATAAAGTGAATGGCCAGGGTGAATGGGCGGCAGTCGGCCGGCGCCCTCCGCCTCCGCCCTCCCCGTGAGCCGCGGGCCGGCAGCGAGGCGCAGAGTGCCCGGAGAGCCGGGGGGATTTACTTTCTGACAGCGGCAGAGCAGCCCGGGCCGCGGGGCGGGGGCCAGCGTCGCCCCTCTCGCAGGATTAAGGCCGCCCAGCCGAGCCCGCACCTGGAGCCGCTGTAAGTGCCCCTCCGTCCCCGGCCCCCCGGGCGGGGGTTTTCCCCTTCTTTCCCCGTGAGCGCCTCGGCGCCAGCCCGGGCGTGCGGCGCGGCCGGCCGCGGCCCTTCCGACGCGGGCGCGGGGTGAGAGCATCCCCGCTGGAGCGGCTCGGCGCGCTCTACCCGGCAGCGCGGAGGCAGGGGGAGAGCGGACGGAGCGGGCCCTGCCCTGCCCGCCAGAAGGGGTCTCGGGACCGTGTCTGGCGGAGGTGCCTCCCCCGGCGCTGCCGGGACCGCTGCCCGCCGCCACCGGGGTGCCGCAGCCCCGGCCGCCCCCTCGGGGCCGCCGCGGGCCCCTGCCGGCAAGTGCTGCCGGAGTCTCTCGCAGTTGCTAAACTTAGTCATTTTCCACTCGGGCGAGCGGGGCAGGGGCTGTTTAAATTAGCCGGGGCTCGCCGTAAATAACGGCGCTGCGAGCTGCGGCTCGGCTGTCTGCAGGGTCTGGGGGAGAAGGGCGCGGGGAGTCGAGGCGGGGAGACGTCGCCGGGGAAAAGGAAGGCAGCTCGACGGCTTTTGGACAGTTGGATAAATTGTATTTATGTAACAGGCTGGCTCCTGTTTACAGCAGAGCCGACCTCCCGGCAGCGCCGGGGAAAGGGCGAGCCGGCCCCCGCGGACGGGGCGAACCCGCCCCGGGACGCCGCTGGCTGCTGCGCCTCGGGGACCCGACCGGGAATATCAGACCTGGCCGGGCTGCGGGTGAAGGAGCGGGGGGACCGCCGACCCCCGCCGCGGCTCCACCGGGATCTCCGAAGCGCCCCGGCGGAGCGGGGCTGCCCGGCGCCGGCAGGCTGCGGGCAGAGCCGGCCGTCGGACCCCCGGGCGTTTGCATGGGCTCCGCGGCCTCGCCGGGGGCACGGGGCAGACCGGCGTCCCTCCGAACCGCCGGGTGCCCGGGAAGCCCGCCCGCCCGCCCGCAGCGGGCGCCCAGCGGAGCCCGGTACCGGCCGCTCCCCCCGGCTATTCCCCGCTCAACGAGTGCGGCACCGGGGGAACGGCTAGCCCGCCCCCGCGGCACCCCCTTGTCCCCCCGAGAGAGGGACGGCTTCTCCTCGGCTGGCTGCGGCTCTGGCCGGGGCCGCCGCAGCTGCTGGAGCTGGCTGGTGGGGCGGCGGGCCCGGTGCCGCCGAGCGGGGCACAGCTGTCGGGCCCTCTCCCGGCGCCCCCGCGGCGGGGCAGCTGAGGGGACGGGCTGGGAGAGGGGCGGCTTCCCCCTCAGCCGCGGCAGGGCCCTGCGAAGGCGCTGGCGGGGGCCTGTGCAGCCGCCCCTCGCCGCCGCGGCTGGGCAGCCCGGGGTAGCAGTCCCTCGGCGGGAGCTCGCGGAGCGCCGCGCACCGTTCCCACGCGGCCCGGCGGGTTCTGGGGGGCAGAGCTCGGCTCCGCAGGGGCGGCCGCAGAGGGGTACATAGAGGGGTACCGGGGAGCCCGGGTGCCAGCCCCAGCCACCGCACTGGGCTGATGCCTGGAGCTGGCGGTGCAGGAACCGAAACCAGTCCCTCGACTGCCTCCCCGTTCCCTCGCCTTACTGGGAGGCTGCCTCCCAGCCAATGGGTCCGTGATGTGTGCACTTTCTAAGTGGAGACCAGTGCTGAAGGCAAAGAGGGGAATTTGGCATCCCCCAGGCAAATGGGTCCTCCATGCCTGGCCTGTGGCCTGGAGGATGCTCGGGCTGAAGTGGCTTCATCCCCTCTGCGATTTCGGGAGATGCTAAAAGCTACAGCTCAGGAAGGTGCCTTTCAGGACTGTCACCCCTGTTCCTGTCCCACCTTCCAAAGGCAGGGAAAGGACAACATTTTTGGCAATGGCATCAGGGCCCCCCTGGCTCCCCCCACTCCCGCCCAGTCCCGTGGCCTGTCGGTGAGCCGGAGGGATGGGTGTTTGTGCAGGCTTCGATGGTGCCTTGCTGTGAGGGACAAAGAGCTGCCTGCTGGCTCCTGAGGGACCGGCAGAGCATGGTAGCTGCTTTCAGTCTCCACGAACGTCTGCAGAAGCAGAGTAGGGTTTGATTTTCATTAGCAAATGGTCGCACCACGCCCGGTACTCCTTACAGGCAGCCCTCGCGGAGAGATGTCTTTCCCCGACAGCCCAGAGAGGGATCTGGGTGAGGGCGGTGTTTTTCCTGCTGTTACTGGTGTTACGGGGATTGCACAAGTGGCCTCAGACCTGCAGCCCAGTCTCCCTCCATGAAAGCCCACCTATATCCCTGTAACTGAGTTGTCTCCTAAGGCACTGGTTTAAAAACCAGTACGTTTCTCTGACAGCAAAGCTGTTGCAAGCCTCACTTAATATCTATTACATTTCTATAAGGGCTTAATTCAGGCAATTAATAGATCTGAAAATTGTGACTGGATTGCAAAAGTGTTGGTTAATGTACCCTACGGGGAGTCAGCAAAAGGAGTGGCATCTTCTGTGTCTGTCAGATGCTACCTAAAACCTTGAGATTGAGAGGTGAGGCTGACTTTGGAGACTGCCAAAAAGAAAAAGCCAGAAACCCGATCTAGGAGGCCGCTCCAAAAGGAAGATGAGATGAGCTGGGGCCATGAGGTCCGTCTCGTGACCTGGCACATGTGCCCCAGCTCTGGGGACAGGGGAGGTACCAGGGCTGGGAGCAAAGTCCCAGATGGGGAGAATTGGTGGTTTCGTGCTGCATGCCCTGTGTCAGGAAGGTAGTGGGATGAGGCCATGGGGCCACGGAGGGAAGGGTGTCAGAAGCGGGAGGCTGTGGTGTCTCCGAGCAAGCTCAGCGATTATCTGGCTGTTTGAAAATGGGAGATTGCTATTTACTTAGGGCCTGATGGCAGAGGGGGCAAAGCTCCCCCTCTTGCCGGCGCCGAGGGCATTGGGCTGTGCCGAGCCGGGGCATTTGCTGTTGGCAGGGAGACAGCCCCCACCAACTGGCATCAAACTTAGTGCTGAGGCTGTAGAAAAAACCCTCTCTTGTCAACACCCGGCTGAAACGGACTGGGGTTTCAGATGGCTGGAGGATTTCTGAGGCCAGCCTGCGGCACCATGCTTCCCTTTCTCCCCTTTGTGTGCCGCTCCCCCTCGCCAGCACCCCTGCCCTCCTCCTGCCTCACCTCTGAATATTAATGCCTCTGGCAGATTGGATAATAATGTGACTGGGAATTGAATGAAGCTGGTTATTAGCTCTGGGCTTCCTTGGGGCATTTAAGGGAGTCCACAGGCTGTTCGTGGAGGCTTGGCAGTGTAAGGACCGGGGACGGACTCAGCGCAGAGGGGGTTACTTCTGTGGGAAAAGATTTGCTTGAAACCCTCGCCGCCCTCCGAGCCTGGAGGAGAACAGGTACTACGGCAGCCTGCCCAGAGCCGCAAATTCCCGCAGGACGGTTAGCGATGGACCTGCTGGTTTTCAGCAACAATTACATATTAAAAATTGTTTTCAGGAAGGAACTCGGAGATCTAGCTGGGCAGAAGCTGAGAAATGTTTCTGTTATTATTAGGCTTTAAAAAGAGATGGGGAGCGAGTGAGGGAGGTCCCCTTCTTCCCCCCGCTGTCGGAGTATTGCCCAGCAGATTTGGGAATTGGAACAAGGCCAGTTCTCTGCACACCAAACAGGAAATTTCCTGCTGATTTGCAGAGTACAAGTTCAAGCTCAGAGCCTGCATTTCTGAAGACCTGCACCTTACAATGTCTCTCATCGGGAGCTACCTAGCCTTTCCATAGGCGGATGTCCGGATGCTTTAGCACGAAGGGGAATATTCCTGTCAGGCAGAGGAGAAACTGAGGTCCTGCAGAATTACCTGACCTGATCTAAGCCAGAAATACAACCTCTGTCCCTTGACCCTCAATCTGATGCTCTCTGCTATCTCCCAAACTGTAGCTCCACCAGAAAATAAACATTTATACCCTGTTAACTAGTGCAAAAGAGGAGGGAAATTGAATTTGCAGAAGCTGCTATTAATTTTGTCCATCTGATTTTTCAACTGTTCAAAGTGTTCAGAGATGCCGTAACGGGGCTGTAGCTGCTGGGGATTTCAGCTGATGCGGGGAGCTGGGTCCTGCCTGCATTAAATTAACCCCTCAATATCACCATCGGAGCTACCATGAATGAAACACGCCTCCTCCCCCCACCCCGTTTGTGAACCCCTATCAAGCAAGGTCCACAATCCCAAACCTGAGAACCTAAGAAACACTTCTGTCTCCAGGATATAGCACATAATGCTGCTCTGTTTCACATAGCCCTGATCCTGCGGCTTACTGCTATTAAACGCACGCATTTATTTGCTACTTGGGAGCTTCAGTAGCATGGCACGGGCAGGAAGGCTTAGAGCCTGCAGAGATGCCTGCAAACACTGAAAAAGTACAAAGATGAAATAAAATGAATGACCGGAGGGCTTGCAGTTACTTTTGCCTCTCTCTCCCCCTCTTCCCCCAACCTCATTTCAAGCAGAAGCACCCCTCGCAGTTGCCTTTTCTCCCCCTTCCGATGCTGCCACTTATGCAAGTCTAATTTTCTTAAAAAAGCTCATTATAAATGACCAGTGACAAGCATGAGGGTTTAACTGTAAATCAAGTTGACCTGTCTGTGTGTGGACATTCTTATTTACTCCTCTTTCTGAAAAAACAAATAAACAGAGAATCCCTCCCAAATAAAGCAGCTCCCCACTTAGATTTGAACACACTTTAAAAGAAATCTCTTTTGTTTTAGCCATTTTTATTTCCTGTTTGTTTCTGAGCTTAGACTTGACAATGAAAACCACATGAAATTCCCTTTTTGTTTCCTCAGTTTTATTTTTGGTGCCACAATATCCCAACTTCCAGTTCTACAATTTGGGGTTGGTTTGGTTTTTTTTTTTTTTGTATGTGCACTTATTGCAGAGTTATTTTTTAAAGTAAATTCAGGGAAGTTTTTCCTCAAAAAAAAAAAAAAAGACAAAAGTAAGACTTTCTAGAGGACCGGTGGTACCAGGATGATTAAAAAAATAAAATCTAAATCTTTAAGCTAAACTGAGCCATAAAAGCCAGTCTGGGTACGGATCCATACCTAACCAGGGAGAAATCCCGAAGTAATGGCATGATACGCACTTTTGTGTCCCATTTAACGGGGTTTTGCAGCTTAATTTGTGTCAGGTGGGTTTTAATAATGACGTTTAAAAAAACCCAGTGCTTGAGCTCAGATGCGCCCTTAGTCCCAGGCTCTGGTGGGAGCGAGGGGGGTTTGCTGGCGGGCTGTCCCAGCGGCCTGGGCGAGGAGAAGTATTTCTGGGTGCAAGGTCCCTGTCCCCAGAGCCGCCAGGCTGGCTGGGCGGGTGAAGGGAGGTGGTGTGACCCAAGCGGCAGGGTTTTGAGACAGCTCACTTCCCTCTGCCCCGTCCCTTTTTCTCTCTGAACCGCTTTGATGGGATTGCCCGCGGGCCAGGCTGGATGAGTAATTAGGGTTCTGCAGCTTGCTTTCCTACCCACCCAAACTGCCTACCTCCCAAGGCTCCGCATGGGATGCAGCCTCCAGCAGATGGAAAAACTCAGGATTTTGGGGGGGGGGGGGAAAGACAGACTTTGTACGCAGTCCTTAGGCAGCGCAGTGCATTTCAGGATCCTGAAATTCAAACCTCTTGTTTTGCTGCTTGCGATGTCTGTTGTGCCCCCGAATTTAGGGACACGGGGCGGTTTGCCACGGCCCCCAGCGGGGCACCTGGCGAGAGGCTGGGGGGACGGAGGGCTGCCAGCCGCCCCTGCTCGCTCACCCACCGTCCCTCCTCGTTGCCCCCAATACGCCCCGTTTAACCGTTCGCTGCGGGCACAGGGCGTGAAAACCGGGCGTTCTGCGGGCCTGATCCTGCCAGCACGGGCCGCTTGCCAAACACTGCGGGATCGGACCCAGCAGCGTTTGCAGTGGGGAGGGCTAATCGCCCCCCTCGGCCCCCTTCACGCGGTGTCTGGGTAAACAGGCTGGCCTTCAGGCCGCGTTGCAAGGTCCGTGAGGCGGCGCGGGGGGAGCGAGCTCCAGCATCCCTCCTGGAGCCACCCTCCCCTGCCCCAGCGCTGCCCGCTGCAGTATCCCGAGGACAAGGGGAGGGATGCTGTGGGCTGAGATCATCCGCTTGTTTTATTCACGGCAGCCTGCCTCCTGCAAGGGTTTTTCTGCCAGAGAGCTTTAAAAAAATATTTTAAATATAAATTGCTCGGGAAACAAAAAAAAAAAAAAAAAAAGACAAATCGTCAGGAAACCTTACAGCTGGGCGCAGCAGCCATCGGCTCCCTCCAGTGCTGCGGGTTTGCACTGTGAGACAGCACATCCCTCGGAGCGAGCCAGCCGCTTCTGGGCTCTCGTTGCCTTAACCAACAGAGCCGCTCGTTGGCCATGGCGGCGGGTGGGGCCGTCGTGGCACCCTTACCAGCCGCTACTTTTCCCTTGCGACCCTCTGGGCTCCGCCATGTTGTTTTAAAACAACGATCCAGCACTACCCCCCCAAACCGCCCCCACCAAACTTCTTTCCAGCGGCTGGTTTTGCCAGGTTTTGTCACAGAATAAATGTTTATGATGAAGCCGAACTTCTCCAGAAAGAATTTCTAGCAGAAGCGCTGGCGGATGGCGGACGCGCGCGGCTCTACAGTGCGCCGAGGCCGGCCAGCCGTAAGGGTGTGACATGCTGATGGCATGGCGGGATCCTTCCTGACCTTCAACCCCCAGCGTCACCCACTCGATTAGGGGCTTTCTCGAGCTTGTTTACTAATTGGCAGAATCATTTACATCTTCAGTAACGTCTGAGTCACCCGCTGCCCTCCATCTGCATACAAAACCCCTGACAGCAGCTGGAGTCACAGAGCTCCCGTCCTTGATCTCGCTATCTGAGCCTCCCTAAAATGGGCCAACTTTATGGCCGCGGAGATACAGAAATGACCCTGCCACCCTGCTGTGAGCGCAGCCCCCACGGGAATCGGGCCAGTTTCCTTTGACTGCCGGAATAATTAGTCGAATTCATACAATCGCCCAAATAAATACGGCAACGCATACCGATCTGCTGATGCCGGGCCCCGCTGCCCTCCGCTGCTGCGCGAGCGGCGCGCGCCCGGCCCCCGAGCTGCAGGCAGGCTGCCCGCGCCTCCCCTTCCCGCCCGGCATCCCGGCTTCCAACTGTCTCGTCCCGCTCCCAGCTCCGCTTCTGCCCAGCCTGGGGGTGCGAGGGGAGAGCACGGTCCTTTGCACGCTGCGGCTCGGCAGCTACTTCTCCCACGCAGACGCGGGCAGATGCCGCGGCGCTGGCGCGGGTGCTTTGAAGCCAGCCCGCCGGGGGGCTGCGGGAGTGGGCAAGGGCAGGCAGGGACGAGCAGGGTCGGTACGTCCGGGCCGGTGCCGGCACACCGCTTTAGCGGGTCCTTTGTTTCGGTTGTGAGGTTGGCCCAGGCAGAATTTCTTCCTGAAATCGGTCTCTTTTTCTCCCTTCCCCAAAGCAAAGGGATTAATTTCCCTGAAGGACTTCTCTTCCCCCCGTAATTGCAGACCACACTCCGCTCCCAGCACTCCTCCGCTGTGGAGCCTCACCGCGCCAGCAACTTTGTGCGATCGCAATTCATTTGGGCAAAACTGAGCCTTTGCTGACTTATTTTGTTCCAGATGCCTAACAAACAAAATAAGCCATAACAAAGCATGGCTTTATTAATATAACTGCATAGTCTGTCAGAAAGAAAATCCCAGTCCTGGCTGATGGAGCCAAGGTGCCGAAAGCCCCGTGGAGGCAGATTGTCCAAGGGATACCAGAAACCCATCCGGACATGGCAAAACCTGCGGTGCAATGCTTACAAGAACACAAGAAGTGTGAATGTTTAGTTTCAGGGGAAAAAAAAAACCCCACAAACAACACAACTTTGCAGAAAGCCTGGCAGGGCTTTGCTTCTGTGTTAGGATTAGCTCTTTGTTTCCAAATTTTGGGTGCCATTTCAAAAACTATCTAGGTAGGCTAAGGGCAGCACTGGGGTCCAAAGTCCTAATGCAAATAGGTTGCTCTAAGCCAAGCCCAAGCACGTTGTCTCTGCAGACCCCGACGCTTTAGCTCAGCAGGGTCTGCACTAGTCCGGACCGGGGGCCGCAGACGCACCCGTCGGGGAGGACGATGCGTTATGTACGGGCATGGTTACATCAGGGCGCTTCCCTGGCGCGGCTCATCAAATAAGCGAACGGGACACATTCCATTGTGGGCTTTTTTTGCTGCGGACATGGGTATGGAGCTGTCAATCCTTGGGACATTTCCATTGTGATAATCCTCCGGAATACAGGCGGTTTATTAACCCTCTGCTGCCCAGAGCAGAGGTTTCGGCCGTCACCCTCCTCCACAGCTGGAGGCTCCTGTCGAAGTGGAGGAAGGGAGCAGCTTGCTCTCACCTCGCCGGCTGCCGCCAGCCCCCGGGGAATGCATTAGGCAGTGTCCAGCAAGGCTGGGCATTTCCCTAGCACCTCTTATCTGAGGATCTGGAAGCACTTAAAGGAATTTTGCTTCATTGCCTCCACCAGCTCAGATAGGCTCATTAACATCATTTCTGAGATGAAGGATGGAGTCCCAGAACAGGCGAGTGGTTTTACCTACATCACGAGCCGAGTCAGCAGCAGCGCCTTATCTCCCCCTCCCCTCCCCGCCTCACGTTGTCGGGAACTTCTCCGGGGAGCCATGCACAAAAGGAGAAGAGAATGGAAGCAGCCTGGACACCCTCCTCAGAAAGCCAGGCTGTGCCGCCGGCTGCGGGCAGGAAGCCCTGCGGCAAGGGCCCGGGCTGGTGCAGTTAGCGTGGCACCGTGCGCCGCCGGCCACGCTCTCGCAGCCCACGCCGAGTGCGGGGCACTGCCAGCCAACCCAGGCGACTTGCTTTGACAGCAGTAAGATACCAAGCGCCTCAGGGACCTTTGGCAATTCCTACTGATGGGAGGGGAAAAAAAAAAAAAACCAAACCACGTTCAAGGCTTCAAAGCAGCACACGCCGCTACAAAGCCACCCAGCACCGGAGCTCAGGGGTTAGTGCCCAGCCGCAAGGACTAAACTGAGAAATAAAGTTTATTATAACCTGTGACTCAGCCCTTGCTGGAGGTTGATGATCCATTTCTGAGTGTGCGCCCAAAAGCGCTGCTCAGCCAGCCTGGGGCTGTGCACAGCCTGAAGTTTTTGGAGGCAGGCAGCTTGCTCTCGGGTCCCGTAACGGCTCTGCGCTCTGGGTCACCAGTTGGCTGCTGCTGTTTATCTTCCAGTGATTAATGGTCACTCTTGGTTTCTGCTGCAATTCCATTAAGATTAGAGACTTAAAGCTACACTGAGATGTTTAGCAGTGGGTGACCCTGGTCTCCTCATAGTTGTATTTCTATAGTCCTGAGGAAACGCAGATTAATTCTTGTCTTGCGTCCCGTCCTTTTGGCTCTGTCGCTTCGCGTCGGCCAGCGAAGGGATGCCTGGCGCTCGGGTCGCCGTGCGATTCGTGTGCCGTGCACGCTGTGGCACCTGAAATCGCAGCCCACAGGCACTCTGATGGCACCATCCCCCGAACAAATGCATGTACCCAGAGAATAAAATGCTCTTTCAGGAGGGCAGGCGAAGCCTCAGCCCCTTCCCCTTTGACATGTGGCAGAGGAAGTGGCAGGGGCTGCTCCACCTTAGCTCAGCCCCTCCTGGGGACCAAAGTGCAGAGGCAAATCATCTTCCTGAAAATGTACAGCTAACTAGAGTCCCAAATGTTTATCTCCGCTACAAGTAAGCCAGCACACAGGGAACGTGAGCATGAGAGGAGTGAAGCAATCAGCCAGACTCCATCGGGAATCTCGTTACTCCCAGGAGTTTGACTTTGGGATTGATGGAGCAGGAAAAGACAGCTCTGACCCCAAGACATCCAATGTAACATCATACCTTCACCTCAGGGGATGGAAGAAAGAAAAGGCACCGTCCCCGCAACTGATTGCGGAGCACCTTTCAGCCCGAGGGATAACTCTGAACCTTTTGTGGAGATCAGCGATCCCAAGCAGAGCTGCAGCTACCGGGGCCCCGGCCGGAGGCACAGGCAGCGGGGGAAGCTCACAGGCCCACGGAGCTGTGCCAATCTGCTGGAGGGGGCCCGGCCAGCTGGGCTTCCCTCCTACCCATGGGTCACCAGCGGTCCGTGTGCTGCTGCCTCGGGACCCCAAGTATCAGGTCCCCGCTGAAGCACCCTGCATGCCCTTGGGAAGCCAAATAACATCAAAATGACGCAAGACAACTTTTCCCCTCCGGATCAACCTGCTGAAGCAGGTTCAGCAGGTAGCCTGCTCCTCGATGGTAGCACCGGGAGTTGAGCGGCACGCGCTTGTCAATATGAAGGCAACCCTCAGCAGGCAACATCCACATCACAAAAGCCACCGCTGTAATTAGCCTTATTCGGCTCGCAGTCAGCAGGAGCTGACTTCATGTTTCCTTCCCGCCTCTCCAAAAAAAACCCCAAGCAAAGGCATCTTTGCTCCCGGGCGATGGAGCAGCGTGTTACTGAGAACCAGGAGAGAGATCATGGGGACCCTCGCTTGCTCTTTTTGGGTAAAAAAGGTTGTGCTCCTCACACAGAGGTGCCCTCCTCCTCCTGCCCCAATGGCCCTGGCTTGGTCAGCCTGGTACTGACGCAGAAATAGAAGGGGGTGGAATTTGAAAGGAGTAAAAGCCTAGAGCCAGAGCCGCTCCTCTCCCCGCCCTCCACCGCGCCGAGGGGCAGGGACAGCGGCTCCCCGTGCGGCTGGAGGGGCCTGTGCAGGCGGCCACCGGCACCGTCGCACCGGAGCCAGGGAGAGGATGCACACAGGTAGTGACTGGAGGAAAAAGTGTGTTTGTTACGGATTTGGGAACCTTTATCTTGGGAGCAATTACATACATCGATGGAAGGAGTTATTGGCGGTGGAGTGGGTTAGGAGCCAGGGCTAGTTTTACAAAACTGAAACCTCTGAGCAAGTCTGGCTGCATGTTGCTAGTACAGGAGCTGAACTGAAAGAAACCATTCTTTTATGTTAAAAGGAAGTGAGATGAAGACTCGGATGGAGATGATAAATTTGATTTTGTCTGAAGATATTTGAGGTGCCAATTTCAGCAACATCCCGAGACCAGGCAAACAACTCGGTAGAAATGCCATGAAGGTTTAGCGTTGACTTTCTTAATGTCTCTGCCTACAGCGAGGTCTAGCCAATGTGGAAGAAAGCTCCTTTCATTAAATCCGAAAGGGCTGTATAATCTAGAATAATACCTACAGCCTTTTGTGTCAGTGATGTGGGGCTGCCTTTGAGTAAATACATTGGTAGAGAGCTCACGTGCTGTTCCCATCGCAGACTTTTCCTGCGGTCCTTCATAACCGTGCTGAACAGGTCCCACTCTCCCTTTGCTTTTGCTTCTCCGTGACCTGCTCACAGAGAGCTGAGGAGGCCTTCCTTGATGCCAGCACCTAGGGCACATGCAATAGGTATGTCATTACATATATACATACAAAATCTCCTCTCTGAAATCCTCCTCATTTTAAATTCAGTTCAAAAAGCGAACTTGTTCTGAGCCACAAGTCCCAGTTTCAACTTGAATATGGACTACACTTTAAAACCAGTTTTAATCTAGGTGCCCACTGCATCTCCAAGGCACGCCAAGCATGCTATGTTGTGCCCAGCAGCTTGGATCAACCTCGTAACCTCTGCACTGGTGCGGTTCAGGATGGGGCATGAATTTTCAATACGGGGCCTGGGTTCCCCTGAGCCTTTTACCTCACATTGTCATTTACACCTATGGAACCGACTGTAAAATACTCTCCCCTGGTTTTCCCATCTCTGCTTTAGTTTGCGCGGATGAAAGCAATGCAAGACGGGCAAAAAGAGTCTCAAAGCAAACAGGACCCTGCATAGGAGGACACTGTCCTTCGGTTTGAATTCCTCCTTAAAATCTGGTCCAGTACAGAGTCAAGCCCTAGAAGAGAGGAAATTGTGCTTGACAGATGCAATCATATGCAAATGGCTGTAGAAGAGGGGAAATTATCATCTACAAACATTGGGCAGAAATTCCATCTGCCGCCGCCTCAAGAAGGGCTCTTAATAAATTCTGAGACAGCAAAGTGACACACATCTTAATCAAGACTTAATCCATGGAATTAATTCACTGCGCGTTTCTGCATAATTCCGGGAGCAATGCTAAAAGCCCTGGCAATATCAGCAGCAGATGGACTCCCCCTGCTCCGTGCAAAGGTATTAAAGAAAACACAGCCCCTGCCACATCACTTCATGTACGTACACGTGGCAGAAAGCAACAGGGCTGTGCCCTGCCGCTGCCAGGAGCTTACACGGCCGGCGGACATCAAAGGTCAGGCTGGCTGCGAGGTGGAAAAGGAAACCAGCCTCACGGCTAAGATGGAGCCCCTGCCACTCCTCTCCCGCAGAAGGGGAGAAGCCCAGAGCGAGGCAAAGGTCTGGGAAACCAGCACCAGGTCCCTTCGTTAAATGCCGCTTTCGGGGAGCACCGACTGAGGCCAGTGTCGATCCACCCGCGCCCAGGAAAGGCTGGGGATTGAAGCGAGGGAAACCGCTGGGGGTTTTCTGAGCAAGATCTGCTGCAGAAACCAGGCAGATAACCGTTAGAAATGGCTCCCTGCCCTCTCACTGTGGCCTGGGAAGCACGCTGCAGGTATGGGGGTCAGCGTTGCCACGGGCCCTGGCAGCAGCCCTGCTCAAATTGACAGGAGGTTTTAGACAGCTCTGAAAATACATTCTTAGTCACTGTCATCCACCTCCAAAGGAGGTGCAACAGCTATGTGATTAATCTCTTGTTTACATGTCTAAATGCTAGTGCAGTCCAGACGAAATGCTGCCTTCAGCGAGCTCCCTCCCCAGCACGCATGGATTTGAGGGGCCGGGCAGTCCTTCACCAGCTAGAATCCAGTCTTCACAGCTGACCTCCACCTGCAGTTTGGAAGTCCCAAATGCCGGGTCCAAACCTCCTAAACCTTGGGTCCCAGTACCCAGCATGGTACCTCGGCTGCTGCTGTGTTTTCGAGCGAGAGGCTCCCTTGCTGGGAAGGTGATGCATTAGGTGGGGTGACCAGAGTTTCAGGAGCCGCTGTGGTCCCCTCGAAGCAGTCCAGCCTTCAGAAACGTGCATTGTCCTGCATACAGCAGGGTTGTGATCCAAAACTCAGATTAAGGGCTAACACAGGGCCAGCTCAACTTTCCAAGGGGATGGGGCTGGGCTTGTAGCATTTAACAGCCTCGTGCCTGCCTCTTCGTGAGCGTCCAGTGTGGTCCAGAGCAAAGCGGTGCTCTCAGCTGAGCTCTTCTGAGCAATGCTGGGGGAGGGTGCAGGGGCACTGAGGAAAAGTGTGGTAAGAATAATTGATCCTGGGGCAGAGAGGTGTGGAAAGAGGTGGTAGAGGAGTCCCAGCGGTGCCTGCAGTTGTGGGAAGCAGCACCACCAGCTTCCCAGCTGAGATGCTTTCAGCCAGAGGAGGTGGCTCACAGGCACAGGCCAGTCACTTGGGGGGGCACGGGGAGCCTTCAGCAGGGTGACCTAAGGCTGGAAGCGAGCTGCCGCAGGCAGGATCACTCATTCCCAGGCACCCAAGGGTGTGTAATGCGATTCCCATGTTAATTCAGGCTCCAGAGGTCCTTACGTACCCCAAAGCAGTCCACTTGCACTGCCTGGGTCCCTGCTCGCGGCAGCGGCAGCGCAGCCAGACGTGCCTTCCTATCAGTGCCACGCACGGGAGCACTCTTCTTTTGGGATGTGTGGGTGTACATCTGCATTAGTGCTCTCTGGACAGCTTTACTTGGGCTTGACAGGTTTGTGGAGAAGCGAAGGAGAAAGGGGAGAGAAGCTGGGCAAGGAGGATGGGAAAGGCGGCATGTCTGGGGAAGGTGCTAACAGCCCTTGGCTGGCCCAGAACCACTTCCTCAGATCTCCGTTACACAGCATGCTCCCAGCGTTGCTATTTCTGTCTGAATGTCACCTATAAATTGGAGGCTCTTTCTCTGAAGGCTGCAAATAGAAGTGTTACTAGATGATCTTTGATTTATAGGGAAGCTCAGCAGAAAGTCTGGCATGTCCATTTTCCAGCCAGGAAACAAAAAGGGCTCCAAGGATCACACAGGGATCCTTTGCTTTTCCTAGACCTTTCCCCAAGGGTTGGCAAATCCCTCCTGGAGGGGGTAGGGAGAACTCACACACAGATTCATCTCCCTAATTACCCTCTGCCGGCTGCTTTTTCAGATTCCTCCTCCTCCGCCACCCACCCCTGCCCCATGGATTTCAATCTGCTGGCAGACGCAGAGGCTCGCAGCCCAGCCTTGTCTCTCTCGGACTCCGGAACCCCTCAACACGAGCACAGCTGCAAAGGACAGGACCACAGCGGTGAGTGCAAGGCTCAGGATGCAAGAGAGGCCCTGACCTGCCCTTGCGGGTGGATCCGGGTGGCCAGTGGCTCGCAGGAGCCAGCTGCAGTGCTCCCGGGGACGCGCTGAGCTTCCTCTCGTACGGCGAGCCAGCGCAGTGCCGCAGCAGCACGGCTGTCCCAGCAAGCAGGGGGAAGGCGTAAGGGTGCGTATCGCGATGTCAGCCGTCGGGAGGGCCAGAGCAGCATCCCGGTGACAGGCGCCTGGCTGCGGGAAGCCGCCGCTGACAGCGGGCATGGCCCGTGGCAGGCAGGAGTCAGGCAAGCCGGGTCACTGCCCAACTGAGATTTTATTGTATTCGCCTAAACCGCATCCCCAGAGGAGGAGAGCTCTCCCTGCAACATGGGAAACCTCATCCAAGGCACAGAAGGCTACACCTAGGCATAAACTGCCCTTTTTCTTTTTTTTAAAAGTCTGTTTAAATTGCTTAGGTTGAAACTTTCCATGCTACGGGTTCACCTTGGGCTGAACTTCCCAGGTTCAGGCAACAAGAAGGAAGAGAAATACTGTCTTGCCCCTGCTTTAACTGAAAAAGCCTGGTCACTTGGTGCAAGGCTCCACAGTGGGCTGCTCCTGTCCCAAGGAGGTGCCTCTGACCGTTCCCAAAGGCTGAACAAACCCCAAGCCTGCCGCATTCTTTATCAGGCTCTGAAGAAGAAACATCACCGTTCACACCCACTCAGAAATCAGCTACCAAATGCTATGGCTTCCCTGGATGTTGCATCTGTCCTGTGATCGCTCCATCCCTTGTTGCTCTGGATGCGGCAGGACAACGCAAAGCTGCCCCTGCCGGCGCGAGGGCCGGGGACAGCCTGCTGCTCCCCGTGTAAAGCCTCCGGGCTCACCCGCCTGCAAAAGCTAATAAGCATAATGATGCAGATTAAAATTCCCCAGAGTAAGTATCTTGAAGGGAGTCACGCTGGGATAACTATGGTCAGAGAATCCACCCGCCGAATTCCCCACTGCACACGTACCTTAGTTGGGCACATCCCCAAGCTCAGTGGCTCCTCGTCAGCTGCTTTGGATGCACAGCGGTCGTCTCCATTCAAGTGGCCTTCCCGATCGAGCCCACCCTGGCGCGCCGCAGAACTGCCAATTTAGGAGCCGACTTTTTTTTCCATTAGGCGTGAGCAGCTAATCCCAGCTATGACCACAGTCGTTTCATTGAGTGGGCGAACGTGCACGAGATATATTCCACAACCTATTTTGGGTTGACAATAAACGCTGGGTGCCTGGCTATGTCACTCCCCACTGTCTTAAACGGTCTAGAAATAAAATGGTTCTGGGAGGCGAGTGTTTGCCAGCGCTACCTGCACGCAGAGGCTGGCAGCTTGTGCATTCGCACCGGGGAGGCTGACGGCAGCCGCATGTCACTGGCGTCAGGCAGAGCAGAGCGTGCCACCGCGGCTGCCCGGGATGGGCAGCGGCAGTGCTTCTGGCACTTCTTGCCTCTCCTCAAGAGAGCAGCCTCCCTACTCCTCCTTCGCTCTGCTTCCTTCATCCGCAGAGGAAGAGAACCTGAGGAAGGAAGCACAAACTTTGCTCATCTGGGCTCAGCTCTCCGAGATCCCAAGTCTCCTCCGATGGCGTGGTGTGGTTTGTGACACCCCCTTCTGTTAGGTTTCATCAGGCAGCACAGGTCCGGGGAGAGCAAGGATGAGGCGAGGAACCGCCCCGCATCTCCCTGTATTCTGCTCCTCAGCATGGATTCAGGGCACCCACAGGGTCCGTCCTTCCTGACATGTCCCTTATTTCCCTGTATTTCCATGCTTTTGGTCCCCACTACAATGCCCAAGCTCTGCACCATTTACAGAGGGCACTTTTCCCTTGCCTAGAGAAGAAGCAGAAACAGAGATGGCACTCGTCCTAAGCAATGCTCAGGAAGAGGCAGAGGGAGCAGGTATGAAAACAGAGAGGACAATAAGAGGAACATGTAGCTGCAGAGATTTTTCCAGGCTCAAAGTCAGTATTACAGAATCACAGAATCACTAAGGTTGGAAAGGACCTTCAAGATCATCAAGTCCAACCATTAATCCAGCACCACCGTGTCCCCTAAACTATGTCCCGAAGCGCCACATCCATAAGTTTTTTGAACACTTCCAGAGACGGCGACTCCGCCACCTCCCTGGGCAGCCTGTTCCAATGCCTGACCACCCTCTCAGTGAAGAAATTTTTCCTAATATCCAATCTAAACCTCCCCTGGCACAACTTGAGGCCATTTCCTCTCATCCTATCACTAGTTAGTTGGGAGAAGAGACCAACACCCTCGTCGCCACAACGCCCTTTCAGGTAGTTGTAGAGAGCGATAAGGTCTGCCCTCAGCCTCCTCTTCTCCAGACTGAACAATCCCAGTTCCCTCAGCCGCTCCCCATAAAACTTGTGCTCCAGACCCCTCACCAGCTTTGTTGCCCTTCTTTGGACACGCTCCAGCAACTCAATGTCCTTCTTGTAGTGAGGGGCCCAAAACTGAACACAGGATTCAAGGTGCGGCCTCACCAGTGCCGAGTACAGGGACATGATCACTTCCCTACACCTCCTTGGACTTCACAAAATTTATGGGAAGTTCTACACCAGAAGGTATGGAGATGAATACCAAAGCAAGATACTTTGTGAGCTCTTCCACCCAGATGCCTCCCATAAGCCAGCGGTACCTTCGCTCCATTCTCCTTCCCTCTCGGTATAGATTCTTCCTGCGGGAAGAAGGGCAGTCCTGAGCAGGAGCTCCCCACTAGGGCCCAGCCTCCTGCTTTGCAGCAGCCCCTTCGGAAATCTGCATTTGTCAGGGGCTCCTGTGGGAACGTATCCCCTGTACGCACCAGGCTCTTAATTAACGCAGACTTAGCAGATGAACAAACAAACCGAATGTTGTCCCTTGCTCTGTACTGAGCCATTCCTAATAACTAGCTCAGACATGGTGGCATCACGCCCCTTTTAATCTGTTTTAGAGATGGATAATGTGGAATCTCCCTCCTCCAACACTGGCTTAGAGCACCGAGCTAGAGAAATTAGATTTCTCTCCTTGGCAAGTACCACTGTAAAAAAGATCCACATTAAGAGCATGCTTCCAAGAGTTCTGCTGAGCATGGGATCCCCATACGAAGACACTCATGGGAACGAAGACAGGACCACGAGACCACAGCCAGCTCCTCCTCTTCCACTTTTCAGGTCCTATGGCTTTGTCCATTTCAAGAGTGTGCTGGGAAAGTTCTTGCGCAGGTGTAACCTGGGTGGAAACACGAGCTGGTCCTGGCACTGGGAATGGGAGACGGCACCTTCCTGCTCAGCAAAACCAGCTTGCGCCCTGCTGTTGAGAGCAATAGCCAGCTTGCTCTCCTTGCATTAGCTTTCCTGCTGGTGGATAGCACTAAATGTGCCACAGACGCAGAGGTGGCTGGTGGGGAGCCTGTGGGGAACCCACATTGCTTCGGTCAATGCGACGCATACCCACAGAAACAGACCTTTTCTGCCTGCACCCAGGCTTTCCTCCAGGAAGACTGAGCACCTCTCCCGCAAATGCTCTCCGTGACTCCAGCGTTGCTCCCTTCGGAGGAAGGCAGGTGCAAGGAGGGTTTTCCCTGGAACAGTAGGGAGGTTTCTGAATTAACAGGCTGCCACGGGAATGGGGTAGTGGCACCAGGTTGCTGGGGCAGGAGCATCTCGCAGAGCTGGGCTCCATCAAGGCACCTGCTGTTGGGTACAGCACTGCCCTGCAGCAGACTCCTTTCTCTGTCAGGACTGAGGTGCTTTTCATCCTCTCTTTTCCACTTAGCTTTTATGGAGCATATTTTTCCATCAGGGTTGAGTGACTTCTTTTTTTTTGCCCCTCACCCAACTGTTTTCTTGCCTCCCTGCTTTTTAAGGGGATGTACAAGATACCTTCCATGTTAGGATTTTTCTGGACTTTGAAGCCTTTTAAGCTAACTTCCATTTAAAAAAAACCCACAACCAAACAAAAAATCCTTTTAATCTGAATCTCGGCAGAGTGATGCCAGGATCTGGCAACTGTTTGCCATGATTTCTACTTACCTTAGCTGAGTATTTCCCACTGTAAAAGAACACCTCCCCTCCCTACTGAAAACCTGATTTTCAGTTGGGACTGCTTCACCTTGCTTCTAGGTCAGTGGAAGGAGGAGGTGAACATCAGAAATTATTTATTTTCACTGGAATAATTTTCTTCTGTGGTGATTTGTCTTGTTTCCCAGCAGAATTAAACATGAGCTGTAGCTTTCCTCCCTGTAGTCATCCTCCATAGATTGCCCAAGTGCTCAAATTTCCTTTTGATGATGGAAGATACTTATATTTACATTCTGCCCCAGTTTGCAGAGTACCGACAGCCCCAGGAGGGGCTGTGGCACAGGGAAGTAGCTGGCTGCCCACCTCCAGCCACAGCAGCCCAAAGATGAGCATCAAGGCCTGGGCTTAATGCCTAGGAGGAGGCTGAACTGTACTTTTCAGTTAGATACCAATGTGAACACTGGAGAGTTTCAAGATACTCATTTAGGGGGCAACGAAATGAAAGACACTGCCTCTAGGAGAGGGGTCTCCAAGTGAGGAGGAGGGCAGAGGTGGAAGGACAAGGAGGTGCTGGAATGCTTCATGGTAAAGGTTTAAGAAAGGCCTTTTCCTACTTTTAAAAATAAAAATACTTGCACCTAAGTAAGGAGGTAGAGGAGTTAAGAAAGGAGGAAGGATAAAAATCTGTGCTCCTCAGGTTTAGTTAATTTAAGAGCCTCAACTTGCTGTCGTTGGCATTTTGCTTTTTCCCATCACCTGTCCACAAAAGCGCTACTGGATCTTTTGCTGTGTCATAAGTGGCAATTTCCATTCAGTTTTTCTAAAGGGAACCTTAGGCAGAGATTTTTAAGCAAGGTAGGAAACTGCTGGCTTGGGTAAGTTCTGCCGCTATTACCCACCTTAACTGTGACAAATGAAAACCCAATTTGGAAAATCCAGATGCAGTCACTTGGAAGCTGACATCCATTGCAGCAGTTAAAACGAGAGCAAGCCGTGTTGTATCAGGGGGCCGCTGGTTTTGGTGCAGGGTGGATGCCTGCTTGCAAGGGTGAGGGAGGGAGATGGGACCACTGCTGTGGGTGCAGCTGGAACCGCTGGTGGCCGCAGTGGAGGGTGACTTCGCTGGGCATGCACTGCTTGCCCCAAGGACGGGCTCTCCAAATGCATCCAAGCCCGCGAGTTAACTCAGGGGATCTCTCCCATCTTTCTGTTTCTCGCACAGACACCGAGAAGTCCCAGCAAAACCAGACGGACGACTCCAATCCTGAAGACGGCTCACTCAAGAAGAAGCAGCGGAGGCAGAGGACGCATTTCACTAGCCAGCAGCTCCAGGAGCTGGAAGCCACTTTCCAGAGAAACCGTTACCCAGACATGAGCACCAGGGAGGAGATTGCAGTCTGGACCAACCTGACGGAGGCACGAGTCCGGGTAGGACTGCAGCTCTCCTACCTTCCCAGACCCAAGCTTGTTGAGAGGAAGCCGGCTGTGATACAAGCCACCAAGTTGTCCCCAAACCAAGGAAGGAATTAAGGGCACTAGAAAATTTCCCTGTCTTGAAAACACCTCACCAGGCTCTACATCCGAGACTTGACACATCCAGCCACACACCCCCCCCACACTGGTGGTGCCTTCGCCATCCAGTGCCACCTTGCAGCAACGCAGGGAGGTGCCAAGCCTAGGCTCTGCCCCACAGAGCCCCACCAGCCGGCTGCCACGACCCAGCAGACCCTTTCCTTGCAGTGCCATCATCCCCCAGCCTTAGCCTTGCTGGAGGGCACTCTGGCATTCCCAAACCTCTGTGCAGTCACAGGCGTAGCATGGCAGGGCTCCAGCTGGAATGAGAGCTTCTCTCTGCTACTAGAAATATGAGTTAGCAGCACCATGAATAGCCTTCCAGCAGCTTCCACGCTCTAGGAAGTTATATTGTTTGAGTCCAACACTATCAGATTTTCCTGTTAGACAACAGACTTCTAACACCCCACCCCAAGCTGGTCCTGAAGTAAAGTCAAAACAAGAAAGGTTATTTCCTCTACTCAGCAGCTCTCAAACCACATCCCCCAAACACTTTGCTCCCAAGTCACACAACCTCAACCCCTCCTCCTGGGCTGTGGTCCCTTGGAAATACAGCACGTATTTTCTTCCCTTTTCCCTGTATAAAGGGGCATCCGTTTACTGAGTGAGGTGGGTTATTCTCTGCGTTGTAAAATGGCAGTGGTTAGGTTTTGATCTAGGTGGTGATTCTTGCTGGGAGATGACCCTGCAGCCCAGACATCTTGCTGCAACTTTTGTCTGATGCTCAGCCTCCCCGCTCCCTGGGAGCACCCCTGGCCCTTCAACAGCTCTTGTCTTGCTGGGCAAAGAGACCCTTCCAGGAGCAGCCCAGAATGATTCCCATCCCTTCCCTCTCTCTCTCTCTTTCAGGTCTGGTTCAAAAACCGCAGAGCTAAGTGGAGGAAACGGGAGAGGAACCAACAGGCCGAACTGTGCAAGAACAGCTTTGGAGCCCAGTTCAACGGACTGATGCAGCCTTATGACGACATGTATTCCAGCTATTCCTACAACAACTGGGCCACCAAGGGGCTTGCCACCAGCCCACTCTCAGCCAAGAGCTTCCCATTCTTCAACTCCATGAACGTCAGTCCGCTCTCCTCCCAGCCCATGTTCTCCCCACCCAGCTCCATCGCCTCAATGACCATGCCTTCATCCATGGTCCCTTCTGCGGTGACTGGAGTACCGGCCTCCAGCCTCAACAACCTGGGAAACATCAACAACCTGAACAGCCCAAGCCTCAATTCCGCTGTCTCATCCAGTGCCTGTCCTTACGCCTCAACAGCCAGCCCCTACATGTACAGGGACACATGCAACTCCAGCCTGGCCAGCCTGCGGCTGAAGGCCAAGCAGCACGCTAACTTCACCTACCCGGCGGTGCAGACGGCAGCTTCCAATCTGAGCCCTTGCCAATACGCTGTGGACAGGCCCGTATGAAGGGCTGCCCTCCGCCAACCAGGGACTTGACCTTAGCCTGACAAAAGGAGACCTTTAGCCCTACAACAGCGTACGTCCTGCAGAGAATGAGAGTGAACATGGGAGAGCAGGAGAGCAAGAGAGAGCGGTGAGCAGGCAGATGGACCTCTGTGAAGATTTGTCTAACTATCGTATGGTGAATTTTGACTGTCTTTCCCCTCCCAAACCCTCTCCCCTCTTGCCCACCAAACCTCCTCCTTTGTGGTAAAGAAACCAAAACAGTCTACTGGAAGCCCCGTGGGGAAATAGGAGCCCTGACATGCGGGGTGTCTGACTCACGGGAAGCAGAACCAAGTGTGTTTCAATCTGCCCCTCTGCGCCCCACAGGGGTGAGCTCCCCAAATATCCAGGACAGTATGGGCAGCTAGACGCCACCCCTGCAGGGAACAGCCAGGGACAGGGCAACGTGGGGACTGCCATTTGGTGCTTGGCTGATCCTGCCTCCCTGCACACGTGTGAGATTTCAGTTAAAGACATCTTGCCCATTTATTTATCACAGAACCAGTAAGGAAAGCCTTGTCTCAGTTGGCTGGCATCTCTCTTTATAGCACATAGATCCTCATGGCCCTTCAGACTTGAAGCCTTTAGGAACTGGGAGTTGCAAGGATATAACATATGTGCGTGTATATATACACCTCATATATATACACACCCCAATACATATATAGACATTAAAATATGCTTTTTTGTTTTGTACATGAAATAACCTACAAAGCAGACCTTAAAACCAAAAGCCCCGTAAAGCAAGCACATCCCCCGAGGTGGCGTCCTGCCTGTTGTGCTTTACTGCTTCAATCATTTCCAGTCAGACAGGAACACTTTTACCAGCGTACATCCAAAGTGTCCCCTTTTGCAACAATCAGCTCCCCCTTGCACATCTCCTTCCCTTCCCCAAATCCCATTTCCAAAAAAGATAATAAAATAAAAGTTGGCACAATCCCGTTAAGGCTTCTGCCCGTCTGGTTATTGAGAGCACGAACCTGCGTCCGAAGACTCGGAAATCAAGCGCCAGCAGCCCAGGTGAGAGCGAGCATCCTCGGGAGCACCAGCATGAGGCAGCCCGAGTCGGAACAGGGGCCTGAGGTTTGGAGGAGCCATCTCTGTTCCTCACTTACAAATCAAACACCTGGCTCCTCAGAGCAGCAAAAGCCCATGAACACCCTATGAAGGGGACAACAAGCCCCCTCCCTGCACGCACCCACTGCGGCAGGAAGGTCGAGCGTCTCCAGGCTCAGGCTTCCCCACCGTGCTGGATGGGGCCAGTGCCTTTGAGCTCCCAGCAGCCCAGGGCAGGGGAGCTGCTCCAGGCGCTCCTGCCCCGAACAGCGGTCCCCCGGGGAGAGGCCGGCTGCCGCAAGCCGCCCTGCGAGCCTGCCCCTGCGCAGCTTCTGTTGGGAAAGGCGTAAAACGGAGGTGGCTCTGCCAAGATGTACATGCACCGGGGGGACCTGCCGCTTCAGCCAATGCAGAGGATTGCAGTGGGCTCCTCCAAGGGCCCGAGGAAGCTCCACGTGCAGCCAGGGAGCAGGACATCCCTACCCAGTGCAGCCTCCTTTCCCTTCATCAGGCACATACTCGAAGGGGAAACCACAACCCCAATATTTTACTTTTCTCTTAGGAAAAAAAAAACCCAAAACCAAAATACATACCACCACAACAAACTATCTTACTTGGATGAATGGGACAGGCAAACCTGGCATAAACCAGGTCTCTGCAATACTGTTAGCATGCAGAGAGGAAGCAAGATCTTTGCTAAGAAAGGATCCTCGCAAGGACACAGTTAAGAGGTCCCTCACAAGCAAAGCATATGAGCTACTCAGTCTTTGCCAAAGCCTATTCCACAGGGAGCAGCTGCTGATGAAGGTATTGGTGAGCAGATGCCAAAAGCAGTCACAGAGATGTCAGCCTAACTTCACTGTAACAAAATTATTTTTTGCTCTGAGTTAATCCAAAATGAGGGAGACAAGTTACCCTGCACTGAAACAGCTACTGCTGGAAGCACAACCCTGTCTGCAACATGCATTCAAAGATCGAGCATAAACACCTAAGACATAGACATAGTGCATCCAAGACAAGACTGTTCACTGTAACCTGGATCCTACCTTGCTGCTGGATGCCAGTGCTGCTCCGGTAGCTTCAGCGGTTAGTCTCCATTCTGTGCTGGAGCCTGTACCCAGCAGCCTTCCCACCAAACGCACACCTCCTCTTAGTGCTGTTGTGCTTAACTCCCTTCTCTGCCATGGCTCTTCCCCCCAAGAGAAGAAAGGAGGGCCTGAGCTTCTCCCTAACAGCCACTCCTCCCCTGAGCCTAACTCACAGCTGTGTCTAACCCCTCTCCCTGATAACCCAAGCCAGGTGGTACCCCAATCCTCTCCTGATCCTTGATGAAGGAGCTGAGCTCTTTACACACCTGGTCCTTCCCCTACACCCTTTCCACACACCCTGCCCCTCCACCCTGTGGTAATCTCAAGCATAGCTGGGAACATGGCAAAGCCAGGACAAGCATCTCTCATAAAGATGCAGTTTTACCTGGAGAATAAACTGAAGGGAGACCCAGCTTCCCTTTCACTTGGGTGATGTGTCTATGGAGGGAAAAAAATTCTCCTTTTTCTTCTCCCCAGCTGAAGCCAAGAGTGACATGAGCTCCTCCTTCCCTTTTAACCTGCTCTAGTAGCTGCGCTTTCCCTTGGGAGGTTTCTGTGCAGCTTTGGTTGTTCTCCATGTTGCTATGATGCTTGTGAAGATCCTCTACTTGTCCCAGAGAGAGGCTGAGGTTCGGTTGGGGTAGGAGTGTACAAGGCTGGCTGCTGCTGACTGTTGCAGGATTCAGCTGATGAAAGATACGCCCCAATACACAGCACAGAAGGACAACTCCAGCACATGGTTCTCATGATGTCCTGTTGGAGCCAGGGGGGAAAAGTCAAGGCCTAGTTTAGGTACTGTTTTTTCAGCCTGAGGTTTTCCATGAGGTCATTTCAATTAACATTATGCCAGACCAGTCTGATTTCTGAGCAGGACGGACTCAGTCAGTACCCACACGAGGCAACTGGTGCATGCACGCGTGTGGCCAGTGGCTCTGAAGGGTGGCTACTTGGTTCAAGTTTCTCCTTCCCAGTCCTGTACGGAGAAGATGGTGGGGTCTGTTTCTGCAGTCAGAGGCAAACCACACCCCAGCTCTGAGCTGAGAGCGCTTTATACAATGGCACCAAATAACTGACACAGCCTTGGGAAAACCTTAGAGTCTGCAGACACCAGAGATGGTCAACAGTAAATAATGAAGTGAGCAAGCTGGTAGCAGAGAGCTCTGGGAGAGGTCCCCTGCTTTCCAAATGCCACCTGCCTTCCTGATGCAGCTGAGCCAGTACAGCCTCCCATATTTGGCTCCCTCCCCATGGGGCCAGATCATGGACGTCATGCTCTCTGGCCCAGTAGAAATACAGCAGGTGTCCTACAGACCTTCTCCAGGACCTCTCTCTCTCACAAGCCCCAAGTGCCTCCCTAGCTGTATCTCCTTGGTATTGCAACCCAAGCAAGTGGTTTTTAGCAGGGTCCTGCTTATTCTGAAGACCCGTTAGGCAAGTAACTTTGTCACTGGATACTTCCCAATCTGCAGATTTAGCAAGTGCACATTCTCTTCCATCATCCAGGTCATTAATGGGAATGCTGAACAAAACCAGACCCAGAACAGATGTCCCTGAACTTCACTCAACAGATCCCTTCCTTTTCAACAGTGAATTGTAGATAACTCTCTGGGTATAATCATCCAATGGGTTTTGTACCTAGCCAACATCCCATCCACATCATCCTTAAGAGCTACTTAAATGGCAGCCAGGGCTCTTCTTCACCGTGCCCTTATCCTGCCATAGAGGAAAATCAGTTATTTTGACCAGATTCTGCTCTTGATGAGTCCATATGGCTCCTGCCTATCTCCACCGCCTACAAGTAGCGAGATTTTTTTTGTTCCAGCATTTTTGGGGCGGTAGGTGGGTAAAGGAATTTAACTGTCGGCAGTTCCTGGCTTTTGACCCCAGTCCCCATTTTGAAGGGGGTGTGTACATCCTGCATTTTACAGTCTTCCTGTGCCTCGCCGTCCCCCTGTAGTTCTGACAGGTAACAGCAAACATTTCTGGGACCGCTTTGCGTGAAGTTCACCATGCCCAGACCGCCTGAGAAACGCCCATTTATCTAAACACTCTCCTGCGCTTCCCTCGTTCAAGGCCAGCCCTGCAGCCCCCGCCGCCCGCACGGCTTCTGCCGCCCGCTTCCCGGCGGCTGCCTCTCTTCCGAAGGCTAACGCCAAGCGCACCGAACAGCTGGCTCTGCCCGGCGGCTGCCGGAACGCCGCCCAACGCCACCCTTGGTTCGTCTCCCGCCGCTCGTCCGGCGGAGACGTCTTTTCGGGCGTCCCTTGCTTGGCGCGCTGGCTGCTTGCCGCGGTCTCCCAGCAGCGCTCCAAACCGGCGGCGGGAGGTGAACACCCAAGCTCCTGCTGGAGGCCCACAGTGAAAACCGGGCTCAGGCAGACAGCCGTAGGAGGGGGCTCTCATTCCCGGCTTAACCGCCTCGCCGCAGCCGCGGCAGCCGGGCACGGGAAGCGCTGCGGCAGCGGAGCTCCCGCGGGCCGGCCGGGCCTCGCGGGGCGGGCGCGGCCCCCGCCCGCCGGTGGCGCGGGGCAGCTGGCGCCACCTAGCGGCCGCCCGCGCAGGGCTGAGGGTCGCCGCGCTCCTGCCCGCCACGGAGGGCGGGGAAAGCCTCCAGAAATCCTTCGCCTCCCCCGCTCCTCGCCGGCTTTCCAGCCCGGCTTCACCGCCTCTTGCAGCCTGGGGCTCCGGCTCCTCCTGCCCTCGAAGTCTTCCTCGCTGCAGCACGTCCCCACGTCCGGCCTGTGCCACAGCTGCGGGGCCGCACCCCGCATCCTCCCCACGTCCCTGCGGCTGCCCCAAAGCCAAGTTGCTCCAGCTGCACAAGGGTCCCCAAAGGCTGGCTCCCCTGAGCAACGACTCCCACAGAAGAGAGGCAACTAACTGCTGTCTGTGCCCTCCAAGTGAAAAAGAACAAAAAAACCTCAAGACATGTCCCCTCCAGAACAGGCCTGCTGGCTATTTCAGCTCACCAGCAACACATAAGGACTTCTCTTCTTCACAGGGTACCAGGAGGAGCCTTTTCCACGAAGCTTTGGGGAAACAGCACTGGCCTGGGGAAGGAGGACGCCGTTATGAGCTCCCTGAGCCCCGGCAAGCGCTGCCCCTTTCCTCTCACCCGCAGCTCAGCACTCCAGACCACTTGCCAAACAGCAGCGGCAGCAACATAAAACACAGGAGAAATCAAATCCTTCCCCTGCCTAGGTCTGGGAAATTTATTGTTATTTCTTGTTTAGCCAGAGGGAACAGCAGGGAGAAGGGTCTGATGCTGAGCCCATGGGCGTGCGTTCCTGGAGAAGGCGTAGGGCAGGCAGGGTAAGGCAAGCACTCCTGGCAGCATTGGAAAGGGGGTACCCTCATTCTGGGAGGAGGGATGTGGCCATTTGAAAAGCTGCATTGCCTCTTAGAGAGGGAGAGAGGGTCCCTACAAGACGCTTTCAGCAAACCCTCCTTCTGCTGGGGTGATTCCTGCCCCATGAAACATACTTCCCACCCCAGCTGCCTGCACGGATGGACCGGCAGCAAACAGCTCTTGCAGACGTGAAGTCTTCTGGAGATGCAGAGCCCTGCTGCCAGTGCCCTGCTCTGCACAGCAGTGCCAGAAGAGCGAGGGCAGCCTGGCAGCTGGCCTCATCCCACAGAGCATCACCTCTGAAGCACCAAGAGCACGTCAGGCAGTTTAGGCAGAAAAGAGCAACTGTGGAAACACCACTTCTTCAGTGCTCTTGTGCTTGTGGGGATGCCTGGGCGCAGCTGAGGGAGCACTGCTGGGGCAGCCGTAGGCTTGTGTGAGGAGAGAGCTGGCGGCTGCCTCGCTGGGACCACGGCTGTCACAGAAAGTTCCCCAAACAGCACCATGCAGGAGAGATCTCACCCCATTACTCCCATGTGTTCACCATCCCCTAAGGAGAGCTTCCAAACGTGGAGGCCAGTTTATTCCTCTTCCCCATGCACCATCACCTCAGCTGCCTGCTTCTGCATTTACCAAGGCTGGGGAAGGTGCTGGTCCGCTCCTACCCACCATGCTGGGAAGTCCGGAGCAGGAGCCCCGCTTGTTGGGGAAGGCTGGGCAGGGCGCAGGCTGCTGCCATCTCCCGGGGTGGGAAGTGCAGCCCACAGCCCTGCAGTAGCTTTCCAGCCCACTCGAAGGGCCAAATCCCATTCACCAGGTAGAAGCCAGCAACCACGCAGAGGCTCGGACACTGGGGTGCTCCTGGACAGACTCAGGCTTTGAGGCTCGTCTTGGCTTTATGGAGCATAGTGCCTTTGAGCAGCCACACACTCAGTTCAGATAGTAAAACAAAAACCCCATTTTTTATCATCTCCCTCTCATTTCTAGTTCCCTGGTAGTGAGCAAAGGGGCTTGGGCAGCAGGACCAGCTGCTGCTGACTGCAGAAGGGGGAAGCACAGAGGGACAGAGCCTGCGGGACACCTCACTGTTGCTAACCCTCAGGAAGACACAGGTTCAAGATGGAGAAAGCAATGGTTCTCCCCCAGTTCAGAACAAAGGTCAGGTATGAAAAAGGCATCAAATAAATCAATACATACATGACAGACCCACTAAATGGGAGGATAAGGACTCTCAGAAGGGACTATTTGGGGTCTTTACTAGTGCTCCAAGTTACGTCTTGCTCTCTGACCTAGTTGCTCTTACCACTGTGAAACATCTCCAAAGAGAAAATAATGTAAGGGATAGCTAATGTTCTAAGGGTTAAACAAAATGATGGTGACATCAAGAGCTGTTAACCCAAAGATGTGATAATCTGCAGTCACCTCAGATGAATGCTATCACAGCTCTAAGCTAAGGGTTACAAATCCCATATGAAACACCAATGATGAAAATCACCTCTAAGGAGCTTTCTTGTTGGCTTTGTGGTAGCATGTACCATTTACAAAACCTTTTGTCCTTTGAAGCCTGTTAGTCCAACTGGTGTTTGGAAACAGTGATTAAGACAATTGCATTAAGTGAGCAGTTGGGATTTTGCCTAGAGTTGCTATGTCTTCAAACTTCATTCTGAAAACAACAGTTGAATATACATGCAGAAGCCAGAGAACCTGGGATTGGTAGAGAATTTGTCAATGTCTCTTTTCACAGCTAAAAATTTAGAGGCTGAAGGAGACCAGTCTGACTACCTAACAAGTTCTTGAACAAATACATGTACAAAAAACCTACTGAAGGACTTCTGATTAAGATCGGTGTCCTTTAAACCACCTGATCAGCTACATCTTTACCACAGAAGTCTCAAAGCTCAGGCTGAGTTTAAGGAAAGGTCTATAGGCATTCATGCCTGTACCTATTTGTTTTCTGAACTGTTAGTTAAAGAGAGACTTTGTGCAAAACAACGTTCAGAATTTCTCAGCCAGAACAGGTTCGGTGCTTTAAACAAGAGTAAAATAAACCACAGTACAATAACAACATCATTGCATTAACCAAATTGTCATTGTGAATTGTTGCCTACATTGGTTATGGTGTGCAAGAGCTCTCCACCCTGCGTTCTCAAACTTACAAAGCACCTTCTCCTTTGCTAAGCCAAACATAATATCCCCGGAGTCATTCACACAGCCAGACCTTGCTAATGGCTCTATGTTGGCCCCTCTCCATCATTCTCCTGATCCAAAGCCCAAGTCACCTGCACTTATAGTTAGTAGAAGTTACACCAACACCAGACACACACAAAACATCACCCCTGTCCTCCAGTTGAAGTCTGTCAAGGCTGCAGAGTCTTGCTCTATTTGCCAATCTCAGGTAAAGTTGAGAGAGCAAAATGAAAGTTCAGCACTTTGCTTTGTAAAACCCACTGGTTACAGAAGTGGGACTAAAATGCTATTCCTGTAACCAGAGCAGAAAGTGCTCATTTCTCCCTTTTCACAAAAATAAAATAAAATTCATCCTACTTGACTCTGTCTCGGGGACTATTTTGATCCCTGGTAAAGCTTTGGTCACCACCACCACCAACTTGCCTTCTTTTTTGCAGCTTTTTGGAGAACCTCTCATGAAATGTCTTTGGAAAGTCCTGCTAATGAGAGCCCACACTCCTTTATCCAGCACTGAACTAATACAGTCAGAGGATTCCTTGGTTGGCAAGGTATGACCCGTGAAGGAGGACAGTCTTCAAGCCTTTGGTTCGACATTTGGGTTTTCTTCCAACCCGTACCAGTGCAAGGCTTACTGTAATACAAATTCCCTGATCAAACTCAACCTCTTCTTACACTATAGGTGCTCCGTTTGCTACTGGGCAGCCCTGACAAATGGTGGATGGGTTGTAATCCAAACACTGAGCTGTGAAAGGTGTCTGTGTGCTGCCCCAAAGGTCTGCAGCTGTTTCTTCACCTCCTCCCCACTTCCTAACCCAAACTACAGGCAGGGAAGGGGTGGCCCATTTCACTCAGAGGAGCTAAGGCTGAATGAGAAAGCAGCTTTGCGTCCAGAGCTGAGGTCTGAGGGAATGCACACAGGTCTGGAGGTGGAGGTATTATAAAAACATGCTTCTTCTGAAACAAGAACGTGGCCCTGCAGGCCACCTCAGCCAGACCTGGGACAAGAAGGGGGATGTTTTCACTGTTAGGCGGTTGCGGGCAGTGGCAGCAGCACAGCACGCTGGCTCCTGCACGACTTGACGGGCTCTCCTCCCCCCCGGCTCCAGCCCTGTGCTTCTTGTAACTTCCCATCCCAGCCACGCTGCTTACCATTAATTATTGCAAACCTCCTCTGAGATGCCTCCGGGCCTGATCCTAATTCAGCCAATTTTTTACTATCTGTAGTTACTCTCAGCTTTGTTCATTCATCTCCTGCCAAAATATGTCTTTAGCACCATCCCTCACTCTGCTGATCCAGGGGGCAAGTGCAAGAGAAAAGAGAGCACAGCAATTAATTTTTAAGACCACCTTTTAACAATCTCTGTCTTTTGTTCTTGCCGAGGACCTTAGCATCTTGCCAGTTTAGTTTTCATGAAAATTAACCATTCAATCCTTCTTCCCAGTTAGTTTATGTTTTAAAAAAACTGGCCTTAATAACACCCCATGCACTTCATTGGTGGGTTCAGGGCACAGCCATTAATGTTTCTCTGCCTAGAGTCCAAAATCCAGCATTACCACTGCTTGATCTGGTAAATCACCGCACCCAAAGCTTTGCACGAAGGGCACTGAAGTCTAACTCCAGCCGAAGCCTCTGTTGAATTAATACCATTGGGATTATAACACTGAGTTTACCACTTGCAGAGCATGTAATGTTGTTTCTATTTTTTTTTCTCTTTTTTTGGCAAGATACACAGGTTAATCTGTGTTGCTTTCAAGAATGGCTTAGCTATTATTCTTTTATTAGTTGACATACTTTTCTAAGAGCAGACATTAGATATACGGGGCTGCCCTCACTCTCATGAAGGCTACCATTCTGTTTTCGATAGCTCCTCCCAAGCTTCCTTGTTCTCTCAGATTTCATAAAAACAAAAAGTCATCTTGTTTCCTTTGAACGGCTGCTAAATGGTTCTACACATCACTTTGAGCACACTCACCTCTTCACAATCAAGCAGGATCAGTATGGTCTTCCAGGATTACCAACAACAGAAGAAAACTCAATTCTGCAGAACTCTTTACTGAGATTTCAGAGTTTTAAGTTAGCAGTTTGATCTCAGAAGGGCTTGCCTTACAAGAACACATACAGCTGAATTCAAAGGAGACAGGGATTAGGTTAGTCAATAGCATTGCTACCATAGCACTGGTACAAATTTATTATTAAATTATAGTTCAAAAGTTTGCCTTCAGAAGACGCTGCACAGCCATTACTGCTACAGACACCACCAGGGGTAGCCGTAAGAAGCTGAGAAGGAACTGGCCCCAGCTGCATCCCACCTAGAGTCTGGTGTGCCTGATGTCTCCCTGGTGTTTGCAAGCCTTCGGGGAGCCCTACCAAAGCAAAGCAAAGATCACAAGTTTTTCTGTTTGAGATTGTGCCCTGCCCGAGTGCCCCGGGAGAACAGCTGCTTTCCATTGCACTGCCTTCAGGACTTGCTTCCTTCACTCTCCAGAAAAGCAGGGGCTGCTGTGAGTGTCAGGGCCCTGCACGAGCTTCCCCCGTCCTGCGGTTTGGCTGGCCCCGGCAAGGAGGTGCTGCCCCACCGCCCTTGCCCTCACGCTGGGTTCCCTGAGCCTCGCCGAGTGGCTGGTCCTTTCTGCGCTCTAACAAGGATTAGCCCATTCACCTGCACCCTGCACCCCTAGGATGATGCAGGTTGTGACCTGTAATTTATGCTACATCTCTCCTCTCTGAAAGGCACCAAATCTGATTTATGAGCCCGAAAGTATCAGTGCATCCACTAAAGCCTGCCAAAAATCCATCACCTCACTGTCCAAAAGCTTTGCCCTATTTGCAGGTGGAATTTCTCTCACTTCCAGTTTCAGGCAAGGGCACAGACGTCCCGAGGAGCTGCTGCTGCAGGGTCCCCAGACAGTGTGACCAAGCAGGCTTTTGCTGTGTGCCACCTGCAGAGGAACCCGGCCGTGCCACCACGCCTGCTGCTGCTCTGCAGCTCGCCTCCATCCCCCATCCCTGCCTGACACCACTGCCGAGGCAGGATGGTGGGAGCACCCCTGGCAGGTACCGCTGGTGGCTTGTGCCACACCGTCCCTTATGCACCTTGCTGGGAGCTTGTGCCAAGCTTAGCAGCTGGCTTTTCTCTGCCAGGAACGAGGAAGATCAATCTGCAGACTGATGCTGGGGAGAGCAGTGTTTTATTTTGGAATATCCCTTCCCATGTGCTGCCCCTTAGGCTGAGACCACAACGGCAAATAGCTACTGCCTGGAGACGATTTGTAACTCCAGCAGCCTGAAGGACTCTGAAATACAGTTCGTCCCCCCAAGGAAACCTCTGTCCTCAAATAAATCAGGGTTGGGACCTTCGCCCCAATCTGGTAATTCCCGGCTCTGGGAACAGGGGTGGTTATAGGTATCAGGAGCAAGCCCTGCTCTGTAGCTCCACCTGCCATGACACAGCCCCAGGGAGGTCCCTGAGGGGACGGGGGGCTTGCCCGCTCCAACAGCGGTCTCGATGGCAAATGGCCACTGCTAGGGACCGGACACCCACAGAAATTGGGCTCACTCCCTTCCTCTGCGGGAAGTATTTGCGATGTGGAAGCGTCGGAGGAAGGCATCGCCCACGATCTCAAAAGCATTACGGAGGTGCATGGGGACCACGAGGGAGACGTCCACGGGCAGAGCCTGCCTGTTGGGGGCGAGCGGCAGGGGCACAGAGCCCTGCATCAGCCAAAGAGCAGGGGCTCCTGGCGCAGAGGTGCGCTTTGCTCACTGTCATTTAATGGTGGGGTGAGTCAAAATCATCATCTTCGAGGAGCCCGTCCTCTCACAGATGGAGTGCTTTCAGACTCGCCTGCAGAGGGAGACGGCTCCTCCTTATTAGACAAATTTTGTTGACCCAGTTTGGTGCCGCCACCTTACCAGGCTGGAAAAACCAGCCGCCGAGCTGACGTGGCCCCGCTGCGGCCCAGCACCAGGCTCTCCTGGAGAGATGCTGCCCGGGGGTACGTGAGGACCCTCCCGCGAACAGAAGCTCTGGGGACGGAGCGGCGGTAGCTTGTTAGCTGTTCGCTAAGGCCGGCAGGAGAGCAGCCTTCGGGGCGGCAGCCGTGCGCCCGCGACGCGGGGCTAAGGCAGGGCTCACAACAGGAGCGGCGCAAACCCGTGCCTTCACCCCTTCCTTCCCCCTCCCCAGCGGGCAGCTGCTCCCAGCAGGGGTGCTGCCCCCCGCCCAGGGTTTGGGCAGAGCTGCATACCCATCACCCGGAAAAGACGCTCATCTGCGAACCCAGGGTGTCCCAGGCGCCGGCTCCGGCTGGCAGGGCTGCCGTGCCTCCTGCGCAGAGCGGGTTTGTGAGGAGCTGCCAGGGCTGGGCAAACCTGAAAAGCTGGCTCACGCGTTCCCCGAACGCCTCCCCGCCCGCAGAGCCGCCCAGGGCCCCCGCAGGGCGGTGTGCGCGCCGTAGCCAGACTGCCGGCCTTCCGGCGTCCCGCCCGGGCTGCCCCCGGGCCTTGCCGAGGGCAAGACGGAGGGGCAGAAGGCAGCTTTGCGCTCCGCTGGGGGTGCAGCTCCCGGGTGAGGCTTCTTCAGCCCTCCGAACAGTATCGACTCGCGTCCTACTTTTCCTTGAGGGAAAAGAAAAAAAAAAAAAAAAAAAAAAGGAAAAAGAAAAGAAAAGAAAAAAAAAAGCTTGTTCCCTGCTTGCTGCCTCATAAACCACGGTTTTACTTTCCTAAGTCATGCCGCAGCCCTCCCTGTCCACCTCAGCGCCTGCGACGGGCAGGGCACAAGGTAACGGAGAGGCACCTTGCCCAGAGATGGGCTACCAAGCTGAAGGCAGAGCTGCCTGAAGAATAAAGCTCACCTACATCCCTTCCCCCACCAAGGCTCTTAATGCGTGTGACAAGCTACTCCTTATTCATAATTGAACTTAATAACTAGCTTAAGGCTTTGTTATGCATTCAATACTGAAAGAATAACAAGGAGAAAAGTAAAGAGAGAAAGCTATGCCTTTGATAGGAAGAGAAAAGATTTACAGAGGTCGGAATAAAGCTGGAAAAGCTAGAGGAGCCCTCATCTTTAGTGAGCATATCCAAATACCTCCAGAAAACTACCCCGTAACTCAAAGAATGTCTCCTGGCAGTCTCTAAGCCCGTACACAGCTTTTCCTGAGGAAGACTCTTTTCACTTCAGGGGTGCTTTTTTGAATGTCCCCTTCTTACTCGCAGGATCCTTAGGCAGGTTTGTGCTTTACTCCAGTTTGTGCTTACTTACTTTAACTAGCAGTAGTTCTCACCAAATTGTTGAATCATTTTTTAATACACTATATATATTTTGACTCCCTGGATAGACATGCCTCAACTCTGCTATACATTTGGAAATGAAAGCAGCCATGAAAAGCTCAAGGAGTTACGGACATATCTGATAGGAGACAACGTGCTAATACTGCATGTGGTGCTGGCTTGAACTTCTTTCTGAAATTCTAAACAGCAAGAAGGCAGCGTCCTCAGAAAGCTGGAAAGTAGACTCATGTTTTTCTAAGCCCATACAGGCTCCTCAGGTCTCAAACATTTCTCTCTGCTCTTTCACTTGCAAGCAAAACAACGTGCAGGTCTCTGGCTCCATCAGGCCATGGTGCCCATTTCCTCTGCGGTGCCAGCACCGATGATCCCCATCTGGCCTGGAGGATTTTGCTGGGCAAGGCTGATGCTGGTACCCTCTCATAAAGCTCCTCCGAGACCAGGGACAACTTCAGGGGCACGGCCAAACTGAAGCAGCCCCTCGCCTCCACCGTGTTTTGCCACACAGCTGGGCTGCAGGGGACAGAGACAAGCCACTCCTCTGGAGCATCAGTTTGCAAACATGCTGCATTTGTCCTCTCGCTCTTTTTTCTTCTCTTCAATTTTGAAGCAACCCAATGCTGTCACCAAGCCACAAGCTTCCCAACTCACTTGCTATATTCAGCCTAATCTAAATAGCCAAACTCTCACATAGGTAGCAGTAATGATCTCCCTCTTCCACCCCAGAGATGACAAAGAATTGAACAAAATGTCCCACCTCCACCCCCTTGTCCACACTCATCTGCTAGGAGATGACAACAGAGCCACCATAGTGCAACTGGCAATGGGCAGGCATGCTGCAAAACTTGTGTCAATCTCTTTTTTCCCCAAAAAAACCCAAACCCCATCAACCTTCAAATTTCACCTCACAGACAGAAAGGTGCCAGGTAGCCCGTGTTTCTACCACTGATCTAGAACCCCTGTTTTTCCTCTACTATCTGTTAACAGCTCACCTTGCTCTATCTCCTCCCACACCCCATTGGGGACAATTAGACCCCACATCCTCAGTTCAGAGGGCACAAAGCCACATTGGGCTGCTACAGAGCAAGACCGATGGGTTGCCATGCCCGCCACTGACCATGGTCAGGCTTGGACATCCCAAGAGGCCCCAAGAAACTCCAGGAAGAGCAACTCCTGCCATGGGATAGTTACAGGTCCCAGCTTAGGTCTATGTGCTCTTTTCATCTGTCCTTGATGGCAAATGAGATTCTCATCCAAAGCCGCCTTCACCGCAGCCCCTCTGCAAGCTGAGGGTTGGGGAGGGAAGGCAGCACTACCCAGCCTCAGAGGAACCGCCGAGTCAGAGCTGGGCACTGTCCCAACCCAGAGCATCCCAGGAACCCAGCCAAACTGCTGTTCGCTAGGTTGCACGTGGCAACGCGCCTTTCATCTGACAAGAGAAACATATGCAATAGCAAGCAAGAGCAGAGCCTAGAAACACCAGTGAGGGCAGCTGTGGCAACGAGGTTACTCTCCAGCTTGTGCCAGCGCTGCTATGGCCCCAGCTGAGAGCACGGAGCAGAGCCCTTGGCACTCTGCGTGGGGCATTGCTAGTTGGACCATCAGCCAATGCTGCGGGCGTGTTGTGCAATTGCACCCAAGTGTAGCTTTGCCTTAAAGCCCAGGGTGAGTAGAAACACATAGGTATCACTCCATACCATGTCCCCAAGTGGGGCAAGAGTAGGCCTGTTCACATCAAAATGAGCAGGAGTTTCTGTTTTCTTCAGAAAGAGCAGAGTTCGTTGCTTCTATAAACACGTGCTGTATGGCCTACTGCCTATGACCAGCTCTCCGAGCTACTAGCTGCTCTTCCTGTGGTCCTGGCACTTGCATCTGTTCCAAATTCTTTTATCACAGGTTTGGAGACTCCATGGGCATAGGTATGTGTCACACGCTGGCAGAGGAGGGAAGGCACTGCCTGAAACCCTGTGGGAAGACCAAAAGGAATTGCTGCTGGATGTTTGTAGGGATCCAGAGGTATGCGGAGACCATAGCAGCAGTAATGAGAACAGAAAAGCACTTCAATCTTGCTGAACAACATCCTGCTACAAGGATCACAGATTCACATTAAACCAAGACCGGAGAACTGCCACACACAGGAAAGAATATAACTTTATTTTAAAAAATAATAATTTAGCTAAAACACAAACAAGATTGCAGAGGGCTGATCTAAGCAGGAAGAACAATATTTACCCACAGACCTTAAAACAGACCAATTTCATTCTCTTGTAGATGATACTTTCAGTGCCCTTCCCTGTCCACAGCTCTACTTCAGGTCCTCGCCTGCACATAAAAGAATCCTGACTCCCAGGGCTCTTGGTAACACGGCAGAGGAGAAACGGTGTCTGCCACGCATGAAATGCTATTCCTACCTCCAGAGCCTTCACGGAAGATCCAAAAAGCCAGAAGAGCAACACCAGCATCTAAACCAACGTGCAATACAGAGGGAACAACTTGCACTCCTCCCTGGAAGACTACCTACCCATGCCCCATTCCCAGTGTCCAGGCCAAGTGCTTCCACCCATGCCTGAATTCGTGCCCCCGCCCACAGGTGCTGTACACAGAGGTGTGCACACAGGCCTTTGCAATACTCCTCCCTCCCCACTCTCTTCTCATCCAGACCTGCTGATCTTTCACCTCTCCCCGTGCCTGCGTGCCGTACATTTCTTGGCACAGCAGCAGTTCGTTTCACAGTGACGTGATGTGCCCTGGAACATGCTGAGCCGCTACTGCAATTTCTTCTCTTCTGTGAAGTGGCCTTTCATGCAATTGCCATTCTGGTACACAGGGCTGGCCCCCTTCCTCCTGCACCACACCACAGATTGGTAGAGAACGAATCCAGTACCAGCCAGACACAACAAGAGAAGAGCCAAGATGTCCAGGCAGAAGTACTCGTATAAGGAGAGGTCATAGACAGCGGGGCGAAGATACGGTGCCCCGTCGTGACGAAGGATGTACTCCAGCCAATACACTGTCCTGTTGAGAGCATGCATTGGTCTGTCCAGGTGCAGAGCTGAGATGAGCTTGGCTGCTTTTCTGTAGCTGCAAGGGAAGAAGACAACAAGTTATCCTTCTGACAGGAGCTTCATAGCTGAGAAGTGGTCTGAGGTGTCCAGTGGTGCTTTCAAGTCCCAAGTGATACCTTGGGAGAGGGGCAAATTTCTTCCATGATTCTCTTCACATACGCCTCTGAAAGCCGCTCTGATGGCAATCATTAGCTGCGGCAGCACAAGCCAGCGTGTATTTTACTTTGTGTTTTGTTAACAAGACTGGCAGTTCAGCTCCCAAGTACCTGCTCAGTGGGTTCACGTGGATTGTTGCTTTCCGAGGGGAGTTTTCACTCAAAGACCTCACCCAGCATCAAGCAACAGCTCCACACTTGATGACTGGCCAAATCCTTCAAAGTACTGAGTTGCAACACCTTAACAACTTACACTGAAGTCAGGAATTGAGACCTGCTAATAGGTAATAAAAAACCCAAAAGAAAAAAAAATCAAGCACTCGGACAGTATTTCAAAAACTAGCAGTTGCACGTGTCCCATCAGAAAGCGGGAGCCCTGTGTCACTGTGCTGCAGCAGATCTAGGAAAGGGCACGGTATCTGGTTGTCAGAAGGAACAGATGGAGCATTATCCACAGTCCACTCTCTGGGCTGACTGTTTCTAGAGAAAGCTGTTTGGACAAGACCAAGGAGATCCCAAGGTGAGGTTGTGATCACACTTTCCCTGATGACAGGCTGGCGTTAAAAGGAGAAGAGGTTTGTGCCTCAGCACCTCAGGAAGCTTTCCAAGAACATTACAGTCAAACAGGACTAGATCATGCTTTCTAACAGCAAATGCTGGAGTATCTCCTCCTGGACTGCATCTCAGGATTTTAGGGCACTAACGTGTCTGGCCAGCTGAGCAATGCTTGCAACTCTACTTGGTCCAGAAGCCACCACAGCCCGTGTAGGGTTCAACACAAAGACACACTGGTCCCTACATACAGTCTGCACCAAGGAAGAGCTCGATGCTTCCGGATGCCTCACCTGGGGTCAGAGATAACTGTGACAACAGCCTGGTAAAGATCCTCTTCTTTTACGCTGCTCCAGTCCATGAGGATACCCATGCCCTTCGCCTGCACTCTGGTCATGATGTCAAACTGGTCCCCATAGAAAGGAAATCCCACCACTGGCACACCGTGATAGATTGCCTCAAATACACCGTTCATCCCGCAGTGGCTGACGAAGGCTTTCACATTGGGATGGCCTGCAAGCAAAGAAATGGCAGCAGGTCAGTACCTTCCACACTGAAGCAGGGCTACCGGTGGCTTCCTCACCACACGGCATTGGTGTATGTTTAGGGAAAACCAGGCCTGCTGAGCAGAGAGGATGTTACCCTTTGGTAACACACCGGGCTTTTGGCAGCCCAAAACTTGCCGAGTAGCACCTGGAGGAGGAGGGAGATAAGGGCCAAGATGCAGCTTCAGGCAGGTGTTAGGTGAGGACTGTGTTTTGTACAGATCAAACTTGCAACAAGCAACAGACGTAGACCCACACAGGTGCTGTTGTCCTTGTATGCCTTTGCTGTGGTTTGGGCTAAACTCCAGGGATGTTGCTAGCAGCGCACACACGCACAGAGCCCAGCCTTACCGAGCAGGTCGTTCTGGGGCAGCCACCCCATCATCAGCGTGTTCTCACCCAGGTTTCTTGGCTTCTGCCCAAAGTATCTGTGGGAGGAGATAAAGGAGGAGGGGAGAAAGGGAAAAGAAACACACAGAGAACAATTATGAATTCAATCAGATCAAGAGATGGAAAGAAAATTCTGTTTTGAGATGAATCACCCCTCAACATTGATTTTCATGCAACTCAAGTTAAAAGGAATCCCATTCCCTCCTCACCTCCACACCACCCTCTGCGGGAGGCGAGCAAATGCGCCAGCCATCTTCTCCACCAAATCGCTTGGAAGAGCTCGGATCCCAATGCCAAAGGAGACAACAACAACACCCGCATCTGCTGCTTCCACCCAGAGACGCAGACCCTGCAGGCAAAACACACACAACTGCCTTGAAGTCTTGTTGGAGAAAGGCCCTTCCCACTGTTGTCTCTGCCAGTAGAAAGTTGTCTACGGAGAGGATGAAGACAAATCCACCTGGAGCACAAAGCTACGTGGTTTTCAGGAAGCAACAAACTCTGAAACCACCGTGATTTCTGCACCCAGCCAGGCAGAAATTACTGGAGCACCTGCTGGGCTTAGGAGCTTGCAGGGAGGTGTCCAAAACTTGCATTTCACAGCATTACCTCCTGCTTTGGAGGTAAGGCAATTGCTCTTTGGCAAGAAGGGCTCTGAAAACATAGGGCCAACATAGGAGCAGCCAGAGCAGAGAAAGAAATGGGAGTAAAAAGAAGGCGGCTATTTTTTCCATCACCACTAAGGTAGGAGGCCTGTCAGGGTCTCTAGCTGTAGGCTGATACAACAGATAAAACCATGCAGGCAGAGTCAGGAACAACATCTCGCTGGAGATTCCCCACGAACTCTCCAAGGCTAGGGAGGCAGCAGAAGGTTTTGCTATCTTGCCAGGAGACTTCCACCCATCCTTGATAGATACTTGCAGGTAGCAGATTTAGTTTTTGGTCACCAGGCAGAGAGGTAGCTACAGCTCCAGCAAAACCCAGAGTTGTTTGTCCTTCGTTTAAAGGCTACCTGTAATGCTACATAAACAGGTGTGTATCTAGAACAGAGGCCATACTTTTTTCAGCCAGGGCCAGAAGGCTGCAGGGAGAAGAAATCAGCCACCACAGCCGCTGTGGAGCAAACACAGACTATTCCCTTTTATGCCAGACTGGGCCAAGCCTATTTCTCATTATGGATTCTGTCCTGCTTCAAATTTCCCATGTATCACAGTCAAGAGAATTTTAGGGAAGTTTCATAAAATCTGTCTTTGAATATGAATACTTCCTTGAAATAAACACTGTAGAAGAACACGAAGGGCAAAAAAAAGTTCTTCCTGTTATTAAAGGAGAAAAATTGGATGATTAATTTGGAATATCTTATTAATAGTAGTCTACAGGTTGAGGGATCATAGTACAGAAGTAACAAAGCACATTTTAGTGTTACTCTCTGGGAATATTTATCCTTTGTTGTATGCTTCAGGGACTCAAACCTATCTTTGCAGAAATGCTTAAAAAGCCCTAAAACTACCCAATACCAAGAGTCAAAAAGTTTTCAACTAAGAGATTTTGGTTTCTCCATTCTCTTGAGTTTCACATCCTTTGAGCAATACAACCACTATAACTGCTAAAGAGAAAGTGCTAGTTTTACTTCTCTAAATAGAACAGGTGATTATGGCATCCATTATAATTGGGCCTTAACATTGGACTTTCAGAAAAAGCATTAAAGTTTCTGGGGAAGCATGGTTGACCACCAAAAGTTCTCACCACCTCTCAAATACATATTTATGTTTCACTGAATCCTTATTAGAGGAACTCACAATCACAGTGTTTCAAATATGAGGAAATAAACACCCCAATTACATAACTCTGCTCCAGTTCAGGTGGGAGATTCCTTAAGCTACACCTAGACCTACCAAGGCTCTTTCATCTGCTAGCATCCTGGACACAGACGTGCCTACCTGCTAGCATGACAGCCACCGCCTACTGCCGGGCTCCGGACTTATCTCCTTCATTCTTCCCTTAGGCACCCTGGGATCTGTTCTGGAAGCTGTGAAGCACATGAGTAATGGCCCAGCAAACAACTCCCTTCTTTACAAGGCAGGCGTGTACGCGGCCAGATTGGACCAAACCAGTGTTTTGCAAGAGCTGTGAGGCAGCCGCTCTCTGACACAGCTTTTGGAGCACCCTACCTGCATTGCATTACCTGTGCCACGTTGGAAAGGGTGATGTGCAGCCATACAGATCTGGAGAACTTCTGTTCTAAAACACCCGACCTCTCTTTTTCCTTTTAACTGGAAAAAATTGGCACCCACAGCCTCGATTAACGCTGCCATCAGAGGTCTTGACAGGCCTCTAATAATTTGAAACTTGACTCTTATCTCCATTTAGGACACCAGGACAACCTGACTGCCCAAGTTTCATTATCCAGGTTTATTTCCACCCCAGTGTTTGTAATAGTGGTAAGGCAATAGGAGGAATGCCGGACAGGTCCTGTTCTGTTCCAATATTGTCTTCAGTCAGAGGCTTTAAGAGCTTGTCCCTCTGAATTTATTACTGGGGATACTGAAGTACAGGCCAGAGAAAGTCTCTGGGATGCTTGGGGAGTTTTTCCTCAGGGCTTGACCTTGAGAAAAAGGGGATGACACACTTCAGTTTTGCACACTTTAGGATTCCACATTGACTTTGATGAGGGAACAAGCACAGCTCTCCCCTATGGGTTCTTAAGACTACAAGCTCGAGGACAGAAATGCCCTGTGAGAAAGGGGATTACGGGGGAAATTCTGAATTGACGTAAATCAGTGATGAATCAATGAAGACTAATTGCTCTTCCCATTTCCGCTTCAAGTATAGGAACAAACAAACTACTCATGATCAAGTCCCAGGGGTAACACTGCCAATTTAGGACTTCCACACACCATTTTACATGGACAGTGAAGCCAAATCCCAGTTCAGAGTGGACAACTTAATTCTACATCCTCCCTGCAATCCCACAGTCCTCAGTGTTCTCTGTCTCCTTGCTGCACCCAAGCACCAAAGCACCGCAGCTTTCCAGACCCCTGGGGCTTCAGAGCTTTTACAACGTTCTTCAAAAGAAGATTTTCACTGAATAACTCCTCAGGTTAACGTGCAATCACAGCTCAAAGCTCTCCTGCACTTACCACTGGAAGGGGCTTTGCAGGCTCAGCAAGGATCCCCCCTGTGAAAATTACATGGGGGAGCGTTGGACGGGGAAAGTCCAGCACCACATCGTTACAGAGGAAGAAGAGACTAGTTCCATGGACAAGGTCCAACATAGATGTCTTGGGCTCCACCCTGTGCTTCTCCATGAGACGTTCAAACTTGGGCAGGATGACCAGCTTTGTAGCCACACGAGTGATCGTGTAGACTAGGAGATTCCAAGTCCTACCAAAGAAGCTCATCCTGTCTGTCATCAGGGAGTTGAACTCGGGAACATAGGCAATGGGGGAAGTGGCACCAATCTCTGCTGGGAACCAGAAGCCAGTGGAGATCACAGCATATTTGACATGGAGGATGTGAGCCAGGATAAAACCGCACATCTCATTGGGGTCCACCAACAGCAGGTCAAAGTGCTCACACTGGAGTTTCTGCAGAAGGGTAGAGTTTCCCAGCACCAAGTCACAGTTTTCCAGGTATTTCTCCAAAAAAGAAAACATCTCCAGAGAGGTCATCTTCCCTTGGAAGACACGCTTTATCTTCTCCTGCACCCAGGCATCTGCACTCTCTGTGCTGAAGATACCCCAGTATTTCTCCACACGGAAGCCAGGCAGGTAGGTTTCCACATCCCGACCCTCATGAAGAAGCAGCACGGGGTCATGGCCCCGATCAGTCAGTGCCTCTGCCACTCGCATGAAGACTCGCAAGTGGCTGTCAAAGACTATGGTGGGCATGATCAGCACCTTGGCACAGTGAGATGGCTCCAGAGTGAATATAGCCACTAGGAAGAGTAAAGCAGCAGGGGATGGTAGCACCTTCATCATCTTCATTGCTGCAAGGAGAGAAACATGCCGTGAATATCGTATGAAATGCTCTGTCATGTACTTGGGCAACTAACAACTGGGATTCTGGTTGCAAGCTAGAAGCTCATGAGGAGCTAGAAGCTGAGAGGAGAACAGTCTGGAGTTCATCACTGGAAAAAAACAACAACACAAAACCAATAAACAAAGTCACAAAAATAAGGAAAAAAAAAAAGTCAGATATTGGGTGTATCAGGGGAATTTTCCAGAAATTCAAAGCCTCTTTGTGCTCTTAAGGCTCAAAAACTAGCAGACTGACTTGCAGAGAGTTAGAGAGGGAGAGCGGCTGGAGGAGCTCTGCTGGGTCACAGCACCGGCAGGGACACTTGCTGCTCAATCCCTGGTAACCGCTACAGAACCAGCACAGCTGGATTTCATTTTGATCTCTCCCCAGCCAGAATGGCTGGTTCCCTCTGAGCCCTTGATGTCTGCGCAAGCTCAGCGGGAGGCCTGCAGAGCCCGGTGGGAATGCCGAGAGGCACGTTCCGGCTTTGGCCCTCGCACGGCTGGCAAGCCACCCTGCTCAGCACAGACAGGGCGGGAGCGAGCCCAGGTCACAGCAGGACCCTCCGAGAGGAACCGCAATCCCAGAGAGCACAGCAGGGCTCTGGACCAAGAGCCGCTCTGCTACGGATCAGCCGTGGGAGGATGGGGAGGCTCTGGGGGAAGGGCTGGGAAGGGAAAGCAGGCGCCAGGATACGGATGCACTAGAAGGTGGCAAACCCAGAAAGCAGCCCCAGCGATAACGTGCAACACTCGTGGCACGCTGACGGCCCTTAGTCACACTGCTGGGGCCGTCATCCCATTCCCAGTTTGGTGAAACACCCAACATTTCTGTTGTGTAAGGGATGTTGCTACATCACTGGAAGCGAATGCGCCTCACCCACACCTTACATTGTTTTGGGAGAAGAATTACATGATAAGTATTTGGGAATAGTCAGAAGCAGAGCCGTGTCCTGAGGACCCAGTTCAGACATGCTAGGAAGGGTGGGGGGGAAGAAGTTACAATGGGAACAATTACAAGTGGATTTTGGATGGCCCCACATGTTAAGCCCCAGGGGGGCTGCAGTGATGTGGTAGAGCAGAATTTGGTACAAGATGTTCTGCCAGCCTCTCCACTATTGCTTGATCGATTAAGAGGCAGGAAAGAAAGTCATGGATCAGATCCTGCTAAATATAATCTTCAGACTCCCCTCAGTAGCTGGATACCTCTGGCCAGAGCTAGCATGTGGAAGTGCAGACACGGGAGAGTAAAAGTGCCATATTCCTCCCCTCAATGCTTTCCTGTCCCATATGGGAACATGACATGGGAAATAAACAGAGCATCCACTGGCTGAGACCCTCTCCTGTTTCAAAGGCAACTCCTACTAGTGCTTGGACTCCCACCCTTCCCACCCGGGGCCAAGTGGGTGGCCGTGCCTGCAGGAGTGATGAGAAACATGAGAAATGCTAGCAGATACCAAGGGAGTGGTTGGACCCACAGAGCAAGAGCTCCAGGTGATGGGCTGGAGGGGAGAGAGCATAAGCCCTGCAAGGAAGGTAAGGATCTGCCCAGCATCCTGCCACCCTGCCAGCAGGAACAGGCTGGCCCGTGCCAGCAGTGCTGGCTGCCACGGAGCTACAGCCCACAAAGCTGGTCTAGTTCTCAGCTTACTTGAGAGGCCTAAAGGGGATTTATCCTGCTCAACACTAGGGAAGGCAAAGCGTTTGGCTATGACATTGCGTAGCAGATCCAGAACGCGTACAGCTTCCAGGGGAGAGAGGGAGGGACGGCAGCCCCATACTGCTGGCTTTCTCCAGGACAGCGGGGAGCTCAGGACAGGCTCCACGACAGGAACAGGTACAGGCTTGTCCTGGAGCACCTGGTGGGTCATACACACGCATAAGTATGCTGAGAAGAGCAGAAGAAGTGGTTTTATATGTGTGTGCGGGGTGTTTTCTCATTGGGCAACAAGTAAAAGGTGAAGAAAGTGCAGGTGCAAGGAATAGTTATTTAAAGAAAAAAATTTGTCACCCATCTTCAGCAAGAAACATGTCCTGCCATGGGCCTACATGCCAAACATTGCTGAGACCTTCAGCTCTGCTGGGACCCTCTGAGGGCTACCAAAATCCAAAGGACAACTAAGCTGCCAATCTCAGCCCTCAGGCCAGGGGCAGAAGCTGACACAGCAGATTTGCAAAACTGCTCTTGGCTGCTTGATCCCTTCCAATGTCAGGAGCAACCCCTAAAGGTCCTGGCTCAGGAGCCCCTTCTCCCTGTGCAGGCCACAAGGGCGGCTGTAAATCTTCCTGAGTGGTGAGAGGGTGCCAGGCTGCAGGAAGAGACCTTTTTTCCGACCCCAGCTCAATACCACCAGAGCTCCTCTCTGCTCTGCCCATGCCCAGAGAGGTACCCTCGCCACAGCACCAGCCCTAGATCTGTGCTGGATACATCAGGCAGGGTTCCAACCGGGCACATCCCCGCTTTTTAGTGCTCCTGGGATATAATGAAGGCATCACTACCAGCTCAAAGGGCAGTACTGTGCTCTCTGTCACTTGTTCAGCAACTAGTCACTGTTAGGATCTCAGGTGAATAGCTAAGGTGAAAGAAGACCTAGACCTTATGCACACAAGGGCTAAATGGCCTAGATGGGGGAAGGTTCAAAACCCACCTGCTCACCTCCCCTACACCGAAAAACAAAGCTGCCCCACGAGCTTTGCAGCAGGACCCTCCAGCAAGGGCAGGTGCTGTGGCAGCACCGTCCGCAGCGCGGGGCACTGGCTGCAGCCCAGCCCTGCGGCTGCCGGAGCGCGGCTGCCTGCACCCGCTGCCGGGCTGCGGGCAGGTGGTCTTCAGCAGAAACCTCCAAACCACCGGGCACGGGAACACGGGGGAGGTGGATTCACAGCCCGTGCCTCGGCAGAGGTGCGAAATCCGGTAAATGACAGATCCCACACTAGATCCGAGAGCTGAGCAGACAGAACCACCTCCTCGCTTGTCTGGAAGTCCTGGGCTAGGGGCTAAATTAGACAAATATTGCAAGAAATAACACTGCCACTGCAAGGAGAAGGCTTGTAAAGAGCGAATAGACCCTTCCCTCTTGTCATGACAAGCGCTCAGTAAAGCCATGCCGACTGACTGGTTTAGGCAGAACAATCCCGCTAACACCACAGGTGGCACTAACAGCCAGAAGTCAGGCTTCAAGAAAACTATTAAAAAACCCCGTGCCACGGAGGCTTTAGGTTTCGCCACTGCAGCACGCAGGGCAAGGCAGGGCAGGGACCTCGGTAAGAGCCAGGACCAGGGCCTGCCGCTGGAGGGGTGGGCAGGGGGATGCCATCCCGTCGCCGCCACTGCGGGCAGCAGCATCCCCCCTGCCCTGCCTGCCTGGCCAACCCTCAGCTCCTGGAAGTTTGCTTTCAAAGCCACAGCAACGCATAGACATTGAAATGGGAGGCAGCAGAAAAGGAGCAGAGAGAAAGCAGCCCTCTGAAACCCCTCCTGAGAAACCTCTTACTGGGCTGAAATTTGACCCTTGATTTTGCCCTATTTAAGATGTTTGACAGGGTATGACTTTGATACCGATGGAAAATTACACCAATTTAAGTAACTGAACAGCTACAGCTCTGAAGATACATTTTTCTTTAATTCAGCTGCCTTTTATTAGGTTGAAGTACTAAAGCCTCTGACAGCAAGCAGTCTAGGCAGAGAAGCCCACGAAGAAAGGGCAGTGGACAGACTGCAGTGCAAGGACCCTACCATTTATATCTCTCCCTCTCCTCCATTATTTTCTATTACCTAGTTCTTGCCTAGGACTTGGATGCCTGTACCCATGGGGCTGCATTATTTCCCCTCCTGCATCCTTCCCTCTATCCAGTTCTTGCCCACAGTAAGAAGAAATGTTTTCACTGTAAACTTCTCAAGAGTTAACAAAGCAGCACAATTCATTCAAAGCCAAAAGGAAAAGTTGTCTTCACTTGGATGCTCAAAAGTCTTCCTGGAATAAGAAACCAAAGTTTGCCTCATCTGTTGGGTATGATCCAGAAAAAACAGGACCATCTGCAACCATCGAGTGGATGACAGCCAACCGAGATGTGGCTAATTTATGGAAGCCAAAACTCCGTCCAAGCAGGCAGGAGCAATTCTGCCACTGCAGGAAGATGTCGCACTACAAGCAGGAGCTGCCCAGGGGAATCTCTAGTAAAAACCTAGAAGATACAATGCTGTATAAAGTAAACTTAATAAAGCATATGTTGAAGCAGGGAAGTCTAGCCATCAATCACATCCAACTCAGTGCTTGGTGGGCTTCTGTGCTCTGGTTTTGCATTATGACAGACTCCTGCTTTACCAGAGTCACCTGGGTAAATAACAGTAGCACTAAAATACTAATATTAGTATTAAGGTATACTAATATTAGTATTCCACAATACTAATATTAGTATTAAGGTATACTAATACTAACATTAGTATTTTAGTATAGAAAACAATGAGCAAGAAAAAAACCTCCCCTTCAAATATAAGCCTCCCCAGGCAGCCTAGAGCCCTGAGTTTTTTAAAATACTGTTTGCACACAGAGTGAATAGTGCACAGATGGTCCACTCAAAACAGCGCACCTTTCTAGCATTTTTCTTTCAACATCTTCATGGTGGCCCACGAGAAACACAGAGGATGAAGAAAGCTCAGATCCCCAAAAGACCAAAGGGAAGAACCACAGCAGAGATCAGGTCAGCATCAGGATAACTTGTGCTTTGCACCACACTCGGTGCTACTACTTCCACACAATGGCATCAGAAGTGCTCTGCTCATCCTCATCCATTTTGGACAAAGATTGAAGTAGTCCCCAATCAGTTCCAAACTTTTGGGACCTCAGGCCATTTTCAACATCCTTCCGGGCTCACTGGAGTTCTTTGGAGGAAGCTCTACAGGCAAGGTGGGAATCTGTGGGCCAGCAGGAGGTTGGCCATCCATAGGTCACAGCCAGGGAACCATGGTTCTAAAGAAAATGCTGGTCCATAACAACTGAGAAAAGAAATAAAGATCTGCATCTCAGCTTGTTAAGGCATTTGAAACTACATCCATCTTCAACAACTTGAGCTGGGGGATGGTGTCAAACACCACACACCTCCTTCCCCACCTGGCCTTTCATCATACATTAAATCTGTCTAGGTGGTAAGCGAGATTCCCCCCACTCCATAGCCACAGGCTTCCTGGTTGTCTTCTGAAAGGGACAGAGATGGTTTGTGACACCCCAGTGCCCTGCGACAGCAAGTTCTTCTGGAGGGCCTTTTCCTCTCGCTTGAAACAGGGCTGCAGGACAGAAGTGATGTGAGGCTGTACTCCTTGTGAGCAGTCTCAGGTCTGCAATATGGAAGCACTTGAGCACATTATTTGTAATCCCTGGATGCAAGAGACAGAAAGGCTTGGGGCCATTTCCAAATACTCATGTAAGCCCTGAAGCGAGAGCACACAACAGTTCAGTGCACATTTTGGTCTTAAGAAGGGGTTATGTCTGTATGACAGTCAAGTTGAACAAGTTCTTGAGACTGCAGAGAAAAGTAGAGAGATACAGGCGCACCAAGCTTTAGAGAAGCGGTCAAGAGGGGTGGGGAGGAAAGGAGTCTTCCACTTACTGCCCTGTCATTTCAGCTTCTTTCTGCAGAGAAGCGCCACATTAAAAGTAAAGTCATTAAACACCCCAGAAGGTTGTGAAACCTTGTGTAGGAAGCACTGGGGCTTGATAAAGTCCTGACAGACAAGTCTGATCACATTTGACAGAATTACAGAAGTAGAGAAGCTAGAGATGAGTCTTATCTTCAATAAAACAATTGACACCCTCACGTTAAAACAAAACAAAAAAAACAACCCAAACACAAACCAAACAGCTCCTTGGCTCTGAGCACACTAGAGGAATGAGACCTGGCTAGGCTGCCATAAACAAAGGTTGAGGAGGGATGCATAGGAAGAGGAGGCAGAACAGGAGAGGGAAGACACTCCTGAGATCTAATCTCCTAGAGGAAGATGAAGCAGGTTACACAAAGGCACTTTGAACATTTGTTCAGGTGCCAAGGCTCTGATCCTGCACGGTTAAGCAGATGCTTAACTCGTACCCTTGCAGAAGCCCTGCTGAAGTTACCCAGGCTGTTCATACGCGTCCTGGCAGAGCCAGGGCCACGCCGGCAGCTGGGACCTCGAACCGCTTCCCGCCTCTCCTGCCCGGCCCCAGAGCAGCGTTCCGGTGCCTCTGCCATCAGCTCAGAAAGCTCAGTCCGGCCCTTCAGCGTCCCCCCGGGGCGCGGCTGCTGCCACCGGCCGCGCGCGCAGCTCACACCGAGCGCAGCCCACCGGCCCCGCTGCGCCGCGAGCACCCGTGGGCAAAGGGCCCCTCTCCTCGCACGGCCGCCGGGCAGACGCCGCAGCCCGTGGCCGCGCTCGCAGCGGCGGCGGGGCGCTCCCCGGGACCGGCCGCGGGCGCCCCGACGGGAGGCAGCGCCGCACCCGTGGGGCCGAGAGCCGCCCCAGCGGGACGGGGAGGGGAGGCGAGCAGCACCGGCCGCAGCGGCTCCCGTGCCGGCTCATCCCGGACCGCCCGCCCCGGACCCCTCCGCCCCGCCGGCAGCGGTACCGGCACCCACCTGCAGCGAGTCCCGCTGGGAGCGCGGCCCGAGTCGCGGCGGTGGGAGGAGAGCGGCCACCGCCCGCCCGCCTTCCCCTTTCAGGCCGGCCAGCGGCGGGCGCGGGCGGGGCCGGGCGGCGCAGCCCTGGCCTAGGGGCCGCACCCAGGGGCCGCCCCGCCCGGCGCATGGCCCCACGCAGGCGGGGCCGGAGGGGCGACAAAGGGGAGCACGGAGAGCCTCCCCCGCCGCTCGGGCAGCGGGAGGAGGCAGGGAGGCAGCGCCTGGCAGCTCCCACGCGCGTCTCCTGCCAGGCCCGTGCGTCAAAAGCATCGCTCCAGCGACCGCTGCCCTCAGTGGGCCCGGCCCCCCGCAGGCTCTATGAGAGGAGGGGGCTGCACACGCAGTAGTCCCCACAGCAAAAGGGAAAAGAGGGCACAGAGGGGAATTAGGACACTCGGGACTGCGTCCCAGGGCACGCGTGCAGGTACAGCACACACCAGGGGAGGAGGTGCTGTTAGGCCAGTTCCAGAATTAACCGCAGCTGAAACTGCACCAGCGATGCACCGGGAAGCCAGGCCTAGGAGCTCCACGAGGTGTTTCCCTTACAGCAGCAGAGATGGAGGTTGAGCCTGCCTCAGCCCTGCAAGAGCTTGGGAAGGAGCAGTGTCACCCCTGCAGCACCAAGCAAGAGAGCCCAAGTCTCAGAGCACTCAATCAAGTGCTGATCGCCAGCAAGACTAGGGACCCACAGCTAATGTGGTAGCAATACTGGAGAAGAGCTAACCAGATAATTCTGGTGGAAAAGGGACTCAAGCAGACTCAGTTTCTCTCTGTATAAGCAAATATTCTTCCAGAGTTTTATCCAAATTTCTTGCAGAGTCACCCAACAGCCAGCTACACAGACCACCTTTCAGTTCTGAGGGCCTGTTACTTGCACATGAGGATATACCTAAGGAGACAAGAAGTGGTTGTAGAGAGATGGGGAGACAGTTCTACATTACCCTCCCTTTTCCCACCTGCTACTTTACACCTTTAACTACCAGATCCACTCAGATTACAAAGGCAGCAATCTTTATTTCCTGACACATTAAAATTCTTACACTTAAAATACCCCAACACATAAATGTTTAAAAAGTTTAAGAGTTCCGAATATAAGTTCACAATAAACAGAAGACGGCAAATGACAAATCACAAGCAAGATTATGTTCAAATCCTGACAAAATACTCTTCCCATCTTCCTTTGGCCTCTAACCTTTAATTCCTTGTAATAACCGTGGTCTCCTGGGCCCCTCTGCACTGTAGCCTAGAATCCAGGCACCACAGATTGTGCAAGCCTGAGGGAAAGTCCTGAAAAATCCTCAACAAGGACAAGTTGCAGCTCATGTATATAGGGGTAGCTCATCAAGTCTCATCCACCCTCAATTAGGTGACACTGCTTTGCACACAAACCATCCTGTAACAGGGCTCTTCTCACTGTCACCCTTTGGGGAGGGAATGGAAACATGGAAATCAGGCCCTGCATAACCACTCTGTGGCTGGCAGTTTTGCGAGATGGAGTGAGCAGTTCCCACAGCTCACTACCTTGTTTCCCAAATATGCACTACTGCTGTTCAATTCATACTGGCTATGGGCTCAGCAGACTGCTCCACAAAAAAATTAACAGACCTAACAGGGGAAAGTAGTTGGGGGAACCATTTTCCACCAGATGTGAGTTGCATCAGAAATAAGGAGGCAGTCACACAACTGGATGGAAAGCAAGTCCTCCTCTCAACAGCAGTAAGCCATTATATCATCCCAGTCACTCATGAAACCTCAGTTTAGGCTGCAAGTTACTGAACTTGTTTAAGGTTCCCCATACCAAACATGTACTTTACAAGCATGTAACACTTCAAATCTTACAGCACCAGGCTTTCTTTGCTTTAGTGCTATGGGGAAACCAACATTTTACTTCTTAAGAATAACAGATAGAAAACAGCTCAAAGAGCAAGTGATCCAAGGAAAGAAATTTAAGGCATTAACGATACATTCATCTTGACTCCTAACAAACTGCACAGCATGTTGCTGGGAGTAAGCATAAGCTGGCACTTATGTTCAGAGAGAACAAGGAGTAATGCCACACTGCAGTCAGAGCCTCTGAAACAAACACACAGCAAAAAGCAGCACAGTGCAGAAAAGAGGGCTTTATCTCCTCTGCCTCCTTACCTATTCCCACTGAGCCAAACGCCACAACCTCCACGCAGTCAAGGGTTTCTGCACATCTCCACTCCCCAGCTACACTCCCCATGCAAGCATTATCAAGAGTGCCCCAGCAGTACTGTAGACCTTGGTCTTTCTGACAATAGCCCCCAATTTGCCACTGCAAGCAATACAGTTACTCAGCTACTAAGGTGTACTTAGACTCTGCTTCTCTAAGTACTCTGGTTAGAGGCCTCAACAGGAATGGAAGGAAGAGGAAGGTAGGAATTTATTGCAAGGCAAAACCATAAAAGGAAACAGGAAAGAGGAAACCTGTCACACTGCAACTGTGAACTTGAAATGTCAGGTGGGGGTGGGGATTACAGCCAGAGGGTTCAAATCAAAGGTTGTTGCTCTTACAGTAACTAGGCAAAGGCAAGTTACGATACTTGCCGTTTCACAGGTATGAGAATTAAACTGGCTGAAAAAGAAGCAGGAGATTAAAATACAAGAGAACAACTTCTCTTTCTTCTACTAGATGGCCAGGAAACCAAAATTAAAAAAAAAATCACTGCCAGCCTTTTAAAATAAGACTGTAGAAAATTTAAGTCTTGGAAGTCACCCTAGTGGTGCCAGTAACACCAGCTTGAGGATGGTTCCAAATTAGGGGCCTAAACCAGAATTAGAAATAAAAGGGGGAAATAGCCATTATCCCACATTCCCACATTGGGGCTGCCTGCCCCACAGTGGGCTAAGGGAGGTAGCATTCCAGGCAGGCTTGACATCCATAATGTCCACATGCCCATCCAAGCCATTCTGGTGAGCAGATGGTTTATGAATTCCCAAGGAAACATTCTCAGTCACTTTCAAACTTGACGGAATTGACTTGGGTCGATATAGTGCCCCCACGGTAGCTGCCTCGTTTTTTCTTTGTCTTCTCATGGCGGAAAGATTTGCCTTTAGTGAATTTCAGGATATTGTTAGCCTTCTCACCCCAGTCACCAGCTGCTCCTTTCTGTGCGGAATGAAGGGGGGAGAGGAAAAGAAATTCAGGTCAGTACCCAAGAGAGTAAAGGCAAGGCTTTGCACTTCATCCTACCCAGCAAACACCACTACATTCAGCAGCAAACACCACTCTCCCATGCACCTCCTGCCAGTGCTCACATGCTTCCTAACAGCATCTCCTGGTGGAAGAAGTCCCCCCAAAGACTGCCCACAAGCACACCAAGGCTGCTCTGCCAACATGTGTTTGCAGAGGCCAAGTTGTTACCACTCCAGGCACTACCTAGCCCTACCTTTGCTTCAAACGAGTTATCAGCAACACGGGCGTCCAGCTCAATCTCTTCTTCCCTTACACGGCGGAATGGAGAGGCTGGCTGTTAGAAAAAGAAAACAAGATACTGTAAGCACATGCACACATATCGTATTCCCTTAGTGATAACCTCCTTCTCTCCTTACCCTGCAAACATTGAGCCCTGTTCACATCACCTCAACCTTTAAGTGTCTCAGATTCATAGTTCTTTCCCTTCAGACCAGGCAGCTCAGGGATGCTCCTGTGCAAGCACATCCAATCAATCTTTGCCAGAATAGTATTACACATGTATGTGCACTCCCTAGGATTCTCCAGACAAGGTTCAAGTGCTTGAAGGAGCAAATATACAAATAATCCCATGGGCCCAACCTCCCCCCAAAACCCCAGACCTAGCCTACTTGTTCAGGAGGCAGAGATCCCTCTCCCACCAGTCACCAAAGTCCACCCTCACTCACCTGTTTCACCTTGGGAACTGTGTGTGGTGTTTTGGCTTTGATCTTTGCCTTTTTACTGTGTGGTGTCTCTGGCTCCTGAACATCTTCCCTCTTCTGTTTCTTCCCAATTGTGCCTGTTAGATGTACAGCAGTAAAACTTCAAAGGGAGTAACTGCACTGATGGGAAAGGCAATGGCATCTCTCCCCCACAACACAAACCCAGTGCTGACATAGGTGTGAGAATCAGTCCCTGCATTACCTCACCCAGAGAACAGACTGCTGTAACAGACACTAATAGCCATACTGGGTCAGCAAGGATTTCATCATCCTATCCTAATGGATAAAGATAATTTTGTGCAATAAGGTACCTCTATATTAATGATTTAGCACATTTGAGAAAGTTCTGTAGGTTAAAATTTGCCAGTTCTTGGAGTCACACAGTACATGTGCTTGCACCCATCACTAGTGCTCTCAAGAGTTGTTTCTCCCTGGAGGGGTAAAGATTGAGATTGTGCATTGGGGCATCATCTATGGTGTCCCACTCACAGGGAAGGTCCTCCAGCAGTCTGCCCTGCTGTCACTAACAATCTTGTGCATGCCCAGATGGCAACTGGCAACAACTGTACAGAAATGTACTTTACGTCACCACAAATTCCATTGCCAGAAAATATGCAACAGACAAATAGGATCACACCAAATTAAAAACGACCACTTCCCTCTCAAGACTGCACCAAATGGCATGATCTAATAACACAGAGATTAGACTGAATATTGTTCAGGCAAGGCTCTCATTCACACTTAGCTCACTAACATTGCCTGACAGACCCACTTCCCAGACTATAGGTAATACCTCCATTGACTTTTCCAGTCTCTTCAGAGCTGCTTTCACTGCTGCCACCAGCTGGCTTAGACTTCAGGTTGTTTGCTGCTGGTGTAGATGCTTTAGCTTTCTCTGCAGAGGCAGTGGTCTTAGAACTGTTCTGTGCCCCTTTCCCTGCCTTTTTGGGCTTCTCTTCCTCTTCGCTGGAACTATCAGATGAGCTGCTACTACTACTAGAAGCAGCTGCCTTCTTCCCCACAGTTGCTTTTGCTGTCCCTGTAGATTTGGTGGCTGGTTTCACTGCTGGCTTCTTTTCTTCTTCACTGCTCGAGCTATCAGAGTCAGAAGTGCCTGCTTTGGGAGCTGGGGTAGAAGGTTTAGACACTGGCTTACCCACTTTGCCAGCTAATTTAGCTGGAGTGCCTTTCTTCTTCTTCTCATCCTCAGAGCTGCTGGAGCTGCTATCAGAATCAGAGCTACTTTGTGCTTTCTTTGTGGCAGCTTGCGACTTCTTTGTTTCAGGGATTGGTGCTTTAGTTGTGGGCTTCACAGGGGCCTTCTTGTCAGAGCTATCAGAATCTAGAATGGTAAGGAAAAGAATAATCAAGGCTAAGCCCCATTCCTTCAATGTGAAGCTAACATACAGATTCAACATTGATACACAATGCACTTCATTAGCTGCTTGAAACACTGCAATGGTTATTCCTGTCCAGATGCACTCTCATACCCTGCCTAGAAACAGAGGTCTGAGCAAGCACAATGTGCATGGGGAAATTCTCCTTTTCTCCTACCCCAATACCTGAGCTGTCTGAGGAGGAACTGGAGTCTTTCTTTGCTTGTCCAGGCTTGACAGCTACTTTCGTTGGTTTGGAAGTATTCTTTATCACAGGTTGTTTAGCTGGGAGCTTACTCTTTACCTTCTTGTCATCTTCAGAGCTAGAATCTAAACAAAAAAAAGGACGTTCTTTAAGTTAAACTTCTGGTGCAAGTTACTTCATTAATAGCATGTATTACATGTATAACACAACACATGGGGAAGTGAAAAGCAAAATGGGTTGAGGCCAGAGGCTAAGCCACTAGATAACTGGCAGTAAGCAGCATCTAATGAACACTTGAGTGGTAAGGGGACAGCATTTGTCTTCCCACATATCTTCTTTGTTGGAAGGAAGTGGAAACAAGCAGTTTTAAAGTTCTTCACTAATGCATGCACAAGGAAGTAAATATTTGGAGAATAATGTAGAAGAGGTACAGAACAGGGGACTGGAGAAACAGTACATATATCAAAAAAACTCAGGGAGAAGAAACATTGAGAAAAGAAGCTATGTAGTAAAGATCAAAGAATGGGCAAGAAATTAGGAGATAAAACTGACAAAGCAGGGAAAGTGAGGCAACAACAGCCTAGTATCTCATTTTAGTTTTCTATTTCCTGTATCAGATGTGTTTAGCAGCAGTCTGAGGATGGACTAGACTCCTGCATACAAATATGCCTTTGTATTGTGTGTCACAGCAACCTGGAATGCTAAGCCTGAGCTATTCCAACATTTCTGAACACTTTAAGAACAGTAATCAGACTCTTGTACATTTGTGCGAAACTGTTTTCTGTTTTTGCTGCCTAGAACTCCTGCCCCTTGTTGAAGGGTCACAGTCTAGTGCTAGCTGTCTGCAGACAGATGGGCAGCTGCCACCCACAGTCCCTGCCATGGCACCAGAGATGTTGAGATATATACCAGGAGCACCTCAAACTTGGAGGGGAAATGTAGCACATAGGGAATATACATGGGAAATACAGCATCACAAACCTTAAACCTGATCAACAGAAGATACAAAGAACATTGCCCCCATTCCTAGGGTCACACTAGGAAAAGGCATCTTTTGAGTCTATTTTGAACTTGGGATGGCAATAACAGAAACAAAAAAATCTTAAAACACAGATCCTCAAAAAGTGTAACCAACAACCCTCCTGGAGAAACCCAATACACAGGATACCCCACCCTTTCCGTCCAACAATGTGCAGACCTTTCTGCGCTTGCCAACAGTCTCATTGGCGTCTGATGGTCAGACCCCACTCTGCATAGCAGGCTGCTGCTTTTCAATTTCACATGGTTACCTATGGAGACTGCAAAGCTTTTGAGCTCATAACACTAAGGATCTTCGCAGATACACCACTACACAGCAACCTGGCCAGTAAAAACATTAACACAAAAAATCAAAACTATTTATTGAATTACCTGAGTCACTGTCAGAACTGGATTTAGCCTTCTTGGTAGTAACCGCTTTGTTTTGGGGGCCAGGGATTGTTTTAGCTATTACTGATTTGCCTGCAAAAGCAAGTTTAAAATTAACAGGCCATATCCACACCAAACCTTTGTCCCAAGATCCAAACGTTTACAAATGTGAAGAAGCTTCCTTCTCAGTGCACCAGCCATTCAGCCAGCATATTGGAAGCCAAGCAAGGACCTGGCCAGCTGCAGTAATGGGCCTGGCTTATTCCCACTAAACTAGATCCTGATGACTTTTCAAACCAACATGTGAAGTAATCCAACCTGCATACAGTTTCGATCCACAGGTTGTATGCAGTGCTGTCTGGGATACCTTCAAATTACTCAGAAATTTCCAAAGAAGCAAATAGCAACACAGACCAAATTCAAATGGCTTTTGGCTTTTTCAAGAAAACCAAGACATTGCCAAAACATCATCCACACCACACAGTACTTCCTCTGCAGCCTCCTCTCCTCACAACATACCTGCTCCTCCCTTTGGGGGCACCTGCTCTGCCTCATCACTACTGTCCGAAGAGTCACTGCTCTCAGTCTTTTTTGCAGGAGCCTTGGCAAGGCCCTTCTTTGCCTGTGTAGCTTGAGGAGGTGGTACAGCACTATACTGACCTATGAAGACAGACACAGCATTCAGATGCCCACATGATAACGCAAACAGCACATGAGATGTTTGTTGCTGTTAGAATAATGCACTTTATTTGGTTCCATTAATTCCCCTTCTGTAGCTACAATCAGATACTAGCTTATAATTTGAAAGGTTACACCCACCCCACTGCTACCTCCTGTTTCTACTGCGAGTTTAACTCTCCTCTCAGGGTTCAGCTGACCCAACCATCTCTGCAGAAGTTCTCTGCACTTCTAGAAGCATTGCCAAACTTTTTTCAGACAAACCACCACAAATAGAGATGTCAATTGTTGGTGCTTTAATTTACTACCTTCTCAAATCCTCTGGTTAGAGAATCAGACTGAGTTTCAGTGCTTGATCCTCCACTCAGATCACCTCTCTACCAAAATCCTAAAAGCACTATACTATGTTGAACAGACACCCATTTAGCCCCTCAGCTGGATTGCAACTGAATAGCCATGGATACTTCACCAAAAAACTAAAAAGCTTAAATTGCTGCAGTTACAGAATAACTAAACCACTGGCAAATTACGTGCCAAATCCTGGCAGACAGGAAACCTGCAAGAAGAATGTACTTAAAAGGTTCCTGAATAAGAAAACATGCAGCAAATCAAGCAGAGCCCATCACAATCTCTCTCAACCCCCATCCCTTGCCGAGGGAGGAGCTGAATTGTAAGCTTAGCCCCAACAGCACACAAAGAGCTGCTCTATTTCTGATTCATGATACCACCACCAGCACCACTTGGAACCTCATGTGCAGCAAGACTTGCCTGTGCCCTGTACATGCTTCTCCTGGGACAGTGGGACAAGCAGAAAGCATCCTCCCACGTAGCAGCAATGGTATTTAGTACTTACCAGACTTCGGCTTTTGTTTTGCAGGTAGCTTTCCATTGTCTGAGCTGTCAGATGAGTCCTCACTACTGGAACTTTCCTTGGCACGTTTGTTTTTCCCTGGACATGTTTGAGTAGCTGCAGGTTTTGGCAGAGGCGATTTCTTGGGAACAGCCTTATCACAAGAAGAAACGAAATACTAACAAAGAAATGTTGTGGAGACAGCTGGATGTGGATCTTGTTTAACTCTATGTCTCACTTGAGAGCAAATTTTGAAGACAAAGGGAGAAAGATCAACAAAGATTCTCAAATGCAAATTTTAGGAAATACATGACCACCATGATCTTTCTGGCTACTCTGATGCATGAATCCCTAGTGAGGAGCTCCTCTGACTAAGAGGCACAGAACTGACTGAAATGGTAGCAACTACCACTTGATTAAACACAACTATGATTATTTGTGTTGCAGAAAGCATTTTTAAACACTCCCTAGTAGAAAACTTGAAGTTACAGATAGCTAAGCACAAGAGTCATGCAAAAGTGAACATACAATGGAGACTACAATATGGTTATGACACAATGAGATGTTTTCCCGTAAAAGGAAGGAGCAGAGAAAGCTCTAAGCAGGTATTATGAAAGCCAGTGCATGGGAAGGTGCTAAAACACGTAATCCCATTGTATAAAAGAAAAGGAGGTATAACAGCCTTGAATGCTGTGCTCAGCATCTGTGTGGTCTGTGCTTTTGTCTACAGACATTTCACAGTCCCTGCAAGAGAGATACACCCAGTCTTAGCAGACTTCTACAGTACTCGAAGTTTTTCATGGTCTAATTTACCTTCTTTGGCGCAGCCTTTTCCTCATCAGAATCTTCACTACTACTGCTACTGCTTTCTGCTTTTCCATTGACCACCTTTGTGGCTGCCTGGGCAGCTTTACTTCCTTTTGAGATAAGTAAAAAGGGACATTAGAAGATATGCTACAGTAGATGAAGGGTAATTACATTCAGCATGAAGTATCATGGAGAGACAAGAACCACAGGAAGCCAACAGGGCAGATTAAGGCAGTACTGCAAAACTGTTGTTTTATCCTACTGCAAGCTTAGAGAAAGTTTCCCAGAAAACTGTCCATTCTAGCTCATCAGAAGTTCCAGGACTAAAGGCTAAGTAAAGATCTTCCCTGCTCTTTGGAGGGGAAGACACTGGGAAAAGCACAACTGAAGCAGTTAAGGTTGCTGATTACAGCTACTTATGCAAGAAACACAGCATTTGTGACCAGATGTTTTATTTGCAATCAGTTCTACACCTCTTCCATGTCAAAAGCAGACTAGACTGGAATGCAAATGGCAGTGACAACAGATTTTCAGATGGCTATGTTTATACCTGTGCCTTTGCATGTAGGTACAGTCCCCATCACTCCTCCCTTGGCTTTTTTGTCCTTGCACTTTGACTCACGACACACAGTAACAGGTACCTGATTGAGGCATTGCTGGTTTTGGTGGCTGTTTCTTTGGTGCTTCTTCATCTGAGCTGCTTGAGTCAGAGCTGGAACTCTCCGTTTTCTTCTGAGGCTTGATTTTGGCTCCAGCTGGCTTCACCACAGGTTTTGCGCTTTTCTAAGCAACCAGAGGGAAAACTGATTAGCCCTTGTATCCATGAAAAGAGGCCAATACATGGGACATGTACAGGGAGTATGAACTGCTGTCTTTCACAGAGGTTACCATTTTGACTTGGAAACACCACTCTGCCTAATGGTTAGGGCCTGAAAATCCCTGGATAACAATTTTGCTCTGGGAAACCTCCCAGCAGCCCATGGGAGACTTCCTTTGCACCTCAGTCTCCAGTTCTGCCTCCTCAAAATGGGGCAGCTCTGGGGCTGGCACTGTTCTCTTCCTTCCCCAGATCATGCTAGTTCAAAGACTGAAAATACTGACTGGGCAACTCAACTAGAGGTTGATCTCCTCTAGCATACACTGACATCATTCTTCCTCCCCCCCACTTCAAGACCATAACTGCATCAAGAAAAAGGAAAGAGAAGATTCTTTTTTTATATGTACACATATATGTAGAAAAAAAAAATCAAATTTGTTTTAGCAATTGTAAATAAATCTTTCTCTTTGGAAAAAAGTAAGTCCTGGCAGTCTTAGCATAAAACCAAAAAGCAGCCTTTGATATAAAACAAAGCAGGTGCTGGACATGAAATTAATTTTTTACAGGACCAGTCCAAATGGCACACCGTCCACTATAGAAAAGTCCTCTTACATTGCACCTACAGTGGTCTAGGCACTTCATAGTTCACGAAGAGTGAGGCCTATTTCAGAAAGAATTCTGCCAGTCAAATTTGCTATTATCCATCACTGTGAAGCATGCATTAAAGTGGCTGGAAAGAAAAGCTGACCTTTGCTGGCTTCTCCTCTTCTGAGTCTGAATCATCACTGGAGTCCTCACTGCTACTCTCTGCCTTCTTAGCTGCAGGAACTGTTTTTGCCTTGGGCACAGCTGCTGCTTTAGCTGCAAATAAGGGACAGCACACATTGATAAGTTAATTCACAACTTCCACATACCTATATCTTGCACTAGCATGTATGAGGGCAAAAGGCTATTATATAGGCTTTATAAGCCTATATATATACAAAAGACTATATAAGGTCATTAAACCATGACTGAAGTTCATAACGCTGACTTTGTTTCTTGAGCAGCATGCCAAAATGGGTAGGCAAGAGGATGAAACCAATTCTAGATTTTAACTTTCACATACACACATAAGTGCAGATTTCTATCACCAAAAAGGAAAGTGTCCCCACAAACTGAGATAACATTAACTGGGTCTGCAGACCTTCCAGCTTAGAAAAACCTGCTGAACAAGAGCAGGCTTCCAAAGAGAGCCACTGCAATGCTGTGTTAAAGTTCCAGACACTTTGCTTAACGTGTTTTAGCCAAATCTACTTCCTAGTTACCGAATGCTTTAATAATGTGGAGCAAAAGAAATCATTTTGCCTCAAGTTATATTTGCAACTCTCCTTATCAAATAAAAGTTAGATCTAAGTTCAAATTCAGTTTTAGGATGGCTCAAATTGAAGACCAGCTTTCTGTGTCTCTTGCTATCTATTCCTCCTCTCCCTTAAACCTACTGCTAGATACACACAAACTTGTGTACACTGTGATTAAAGTGTAAGAACAATTCCAGATAAAAAGGGAAAAATACAGCTCACCACATACCAAAGTGCAGTGGAGACATACTTTTTGACAGCACTACAGCACTTTTGATAGGCTTGAAAGAAAGGAGGGTAGTAACCTCACACAAATAGCAGGTGAGTAAAGATGCTTGGCATTTCTCCGGAATTCAAGGACACTGTGCACAACTGCTCTGCATCAAACAGGTCATGGTGCCCACCAATACAGAGGAGCCTGAAAAATCCTAGCTATGCAGGAGTTTAGTCAAATTATAAGTGCGTTCACACTTATTAAGGTATGCATATAACCTGAATCAGTTTTCCTACAATAGCAAGACAAGAATCCATTCCTTAAAGCTTTCAGCAAAGCTGACAGTCCCTGGAAACCAGAATGGAAAACAAATCATGAGGTAGCTACCTCCCATGAAGAGAGCACCAGCCTAATCTACAGGCACTCACAAACCTATGTCACACAATATCTAAAATCGACAGATAATTTGAATGTGCTGAAGCAAGTAGGAGTAACCCTGCTGAGATATCCTACCAGTGAGGGTCTGGAAAGCAAAACCTCAATATAGACAAGGTAATGAAGCTGCTATTGAAGTAGCACCTTCAAAACTCAATACAGCCCAGTGCCTTCACCAGTCTCAGCCAAAACTGAATGGCTGAAACCTTCTAGCAGACACAAACCCTGATGTGCTTAAATTATAACTGAATAAAGAGACAGGACAAACATAACTTACACATCATAGGCAAAAGACCTGCCAGAAACACATTCAGTCAATACAAACCAGTCCTTGACAGCTGCTGGAGGACCTCAAATGAGCCGCTGAAGCCGAGCTCTATACCCAGGTGAGGAGCCAAACACAACACAAGCCTGGCCTGTCCCAGGGCCGCTTACAACCCGCACCTGTTTTTTTCGCTGGGGGCGTCTCATCCTCCTCGCTGGAGCTGCCATCGCTGCTGGAGGACGGCTTCCTCTTCGCCTGGGGGCCGCTGGGAACGAGCTTTCTCTTCTTGGCCACTGGAGACCTACAGGGAGAAAGGCTGAGCTGGGAACTACGAGGGCCGAATGGCGGCTGGTACCGTAAGAGATCCCGGCAGGGCGGCGGAGCACAACGCCCCCCCCCCCCCCCCCGCCCAGGGCCCGGTAAGCGCGGCCCTCGCCGCCGGAGGGGCACTTACTTCAGCCAGTAACTGAAGATGTCCAGGAGGGAGGCTGCGTTGGGGTCCTGCTCCTTCTAAACGGAGAGAGAGGCCGCGTCAGTCAGTCCGTCACCCAGCCGGCCGGCTGTGCCCGCCCGCCGCCCCCCGCCCCGCTCACCGCCGCCGCCTCCCTGGCGAAGGCGCGCGCGGCGCCCTCGAAGCGGTTCTCGCGCAGGAAGGCGAGCACGAAGGGGAAGAGGTCGCTGGGCACCGCGCGCCACTCCGCCATGCTGCCGCTGCCACGTGCCGCCTGCGCTCACGCGCGCGCAGCGCCACGTACCGACGTGCGCACGCACGCGCGCCGCTTCGGCACCGCCCCCCGCCGCCATGTTGGTCGGGCTGTGAGGGAGCGCGCGGGAGAGGAGCCCCCGGGCGCGGCACAGGGGAGGCGGGCCTCGGCGTGCAGGTCTCGGTGCTAGGCAACGGCAGCCCGGAGGAGAGGCCTGCTGGTGGGAGGGACGCGCAGAGGAGGGACCCGCGAGGCGCAGCCATCCTCCTGGCGTGAGGGGATTCGGAAAGGCCCCGCTCACTGGCGGCGCCCGCGCCTGGCTGAAAGCAACAACCAGGGCGGGAAGGCCGCTTGTGGTGCAAAGGCAGGCTTAGGGCCCGCAGCAGAGAGGAGGAGGTGGGAACCCGGGACAGTCTCTGCAAAGAGACTTAGTAGTATGCATATGACATTGGAAGAGGGAGAACTTCAGTCCACTTAAACCCTTTTCCCCCATCAGTCTATTCCTAGTTATCCATTTTAAATATGATCACCAAAAGAAGACTGGTAGAGAGCAGAAGGAGTAAGGCTGCTCCATGGAGGAGAACAAACTAGTAGCTGTGGTCAACCTTGGTGCCAGCGGCATCCTTACCAACAGAGTGCAGTCCCACATAGCTTGAACACAGCACACAGAGCTAGAGGTTGACAAGAAGAGTCATCACATCAGTAGCCCCAGGAAAGGTGAGCTATAAACCAGGCCTAGGATACACATGATGAATCTATTCAGGAAAATATTCAGGAAAAGAGTGCCAGAGGAAAGGCTGAGGTAAAAGTAATACTATTGGTCTAATGAGAATGTCTATAAGATGAAACCAGAGAGGGAATTAGAAGTAAGGTTACTTAAAACATAGGTTTGGAGGGCCTCAAGGAGGTAAGGTTAGAGATCAGGCTTGAAATAAGCATACCTACAAAGTAGAATAGGCAAGTGCTGAAGCCCTAGGCCTGAGCTTAAATGGAGCTCCTCGGCCTATGGGCAAAGGGTGAGTGTGGAAGCCCCAGGTGAGGCTGATGAGAACAAGCATGGCCTGCGAGTGTATTCAGGACCATGATAAGGAAGAGATTTCATTCACCTGTTGTATATTGGTGTCGCTTTAAAAGTAGTCATTTCACCAGTAGGGGTTTTTTTTTGTTGGGTTTTTTTTTTTAACTCTCTGGAAGTGAAAGCTTGCTCTGATAGATGCAGTACTCTGTTTTCCTTGCCTTTGTGATGGGGCTTTTTTTTTATTCTCTTCAATAGGGTGTACTATAAAGCCTGATGAGTGTAATAGAACAAGAGAGTCCTATGCTGAAAGTCCAGAGTTAGGGCTGCTGGGGCCAAACAAGCAGTAGTAGGTAGGTAGTCTTATGCTCTTTACATTTCCCCTACCTAGCTCTCTGCTCTTAACCATCTCCAAATATTGCTGTGCCCTGCTGTGTGGGGGTTCTGTCCCTCTTGTGTGCAGTTAGGTAGCGCTTGCTGAACACACACTTGGGCAGGCTCTGTGCTCAGCAGAGCACACCTGTTGCTGGTGTCTCTGGAAGGTGCCACATTTGTATTGGTGGGGAAATAAAAGCAGCTCATGTAGTGGTAGATTGTACTGTAAGATTCTGTCATTTTGTACAGATGTCTGTAGTGTAGAAAAGGGATGTTCAGCTGAGGGCTTGTTAAATATGAGTTCTTTGTTTTCAGAGGTCCCTGATCTGGCTTGCCCCTTATATATATAGAATAACTCAGGGCTGTGTTCCAGAAAGGAAACTGTTTCCAAGAGCCCATCTCTTTCTTGGTTCTGGTAGCTTCCATCAATGATAAGCTACAGCTGCAAGCTTCATCTGCAAAGCTCAGCACAAGTTCTGTACTTTTGTCTGCATCAGAAAGGAAGAGATGCGGCCATTGCTGGTAAACTGTCCTTATTCTAAGTCTTGCTGTCTGAAGTAATTGCTGTGAGGAACCAGGGAAATTACTGGCTCTTTCTGCTTCACCGGCTCACTTTGCTTCTTGCCTGGTTAGTAAGCATCTCCCTCTCCTGCCAGGCCTTTGCCACTTAGGTCTGTTCCCAAACGCTATGTGACTGTTGCTCTTCAGAGTGTGTAGCTGTCTAGGTGTGTTCCCCTGTGTTGTGCCTGCAGCTGTCCAGATGACCTGGCAGGGCAGTAACCATGCAAATAAAGCTGTTTTGTTCTTGTATTCCCCAAGGCAGTAGTGGGAGATCCTGGAATCTAAAAAGCAAGCAAATTCGACTGATTGATGCTACTGCTTGTGAATTCCTTTGCTCCCCTCACCTACTCCTCACAGGTCTTTTCAGTCCTTCCCCTGAAAGAGTATCTCTTCTGTTAAGGCTGCAAGGAGAGCTATTCACCTCAGAAGAGAGCTTTCCCATGAGAGGTCTCTGCTCTTCCCACTCTTTCTGTGGCCAAGAAAAAGTGAAGAGCGATTGCATAGGTATTCAAACACTTACTGAATCCTTTCCTTGTTACCCCTCAAAAGTACCTAGCAAAAAAAAATGGCTCCAGAAAGAGCAATCTAGTCCTTTTCTTCGGACAGGGATAGGACAGACCCTTGAGAATAATGCTGCAAATGCTACTGTGTTCACATGCTGCAGTGAATTGAAGGGAGGAAGGTTAAAACTTGTACAGACAATTTTGGGCAAGGGAGGATGAAAAGCTCCCTCTATTTCCTCATTTTGTTCTTAATTCATTACAAGCTGTGTAGCTCTCTCCCTTAGGCCTAATGTTCCAGGGTGTGAAGGGGTTTTTGCCTCATTTTATCATCTGAGTTTTTAGGTGGAGGTTCCTGTAAAGGTTGCTGAAGCAACATGCTAGCAGTTACTTACTTAAGCTCCTTTGGGGAGGCACATTAATTTCACTTTAGTGACTTAGGAAGTTTAAACTCTGAAGAGGTTTCCTGTGGGCTTTGCCTTGATTAAATAAAATACATAGCATCCTAAGTGACACCGATACATATAGAGAAGTCTCCCGGGTTCCCACAAAGCAGGAAGCTGACTCTGCTAGCCCTTTTTATGATACTGCAAGGCTTTAAAGAGAGAAATAATTTAAAAGCTAGTTCCAAGGAGCATGTTGAAATCCTTATCTAATGTCAGAGAGATTTTGTTTTTAAATTTTTACTTTGGAGAAGATAAACAGCTTTACAAGGGATATAATGTGAAACAATAATTATGAAGTCATATACATGGTTATCCATCTGTTTTATTAGCTCTTAATATATGTATATTATTCCATAATAGTCAAAGAATTTGGCTAGAGACTCTAGTTTCCAACTAGTAAATTTTTGTCCCTCACATAAATCCCAAGTAGATTCTGTGTTTGCACATTTCTCCAGTGCCCAGGTATTCTTTATTCTATTATACTTTTTCAGGAGGATTCAGGTGCGAAAGTGCTAACCAGCACTTTCCTGTACTTTACAACTGCTTTCTCTGTACACCTGGAGTGTCTCATAAGGCTTGTATCATCAGGAAGTATTTTTTTGTCCTAGTAGTTTATTACTATGGGAGCAAACACTCTGGTTTTGGAAGACAGGCTGTGCCACAGTTTGTAAGCGTAAAGTAGGTTTTGAGTAAAGAAGGATTTGGAGGTAACAGGGGAGTTTGACCAACTTCTAAGGTAGAGTTATTAGTAGGAAACAGTTGGTTCCTTACTGTTTGTAACCAGCTCTGTTGTAACATTAGTGTTCGTGACATTAAGTAAGCTGCACACAGAATGGGAGGCACTGTCTTGACTGGGCAACCAGATTGTAAGGAATCTGCTTTGGCTTTGCTGAAGTGCATCAGTGAAAACTTCGCTGGTTCTCAGCAAAGAAATGTTTCTGAATGCAAATCAGTGCAGGTGGTTTTTCCAAGTGTGCAAAGGAATAGACTGAATTATTTAAGTGCAATCTGTTGCTTTGTCTTCAGCAACAAAATTAAATGGAATCTTACTCTCTGAACTCCAACAGTGTCCTTCCACTGTTTATTTTCTCTGTACTCAGACACAAGCATAGTCGTATGGAATCTGTAAGTTAAAAGACAGCGTCTTCTAGAGTAAAACACAGGACGTCGACCTGCTTCATTCTATGTGGAACAACTTGTTTTTCCCCTAGGAAAGAATAAAACTCTAGCTCATAGGAGACGGAAGCCAAAGCCTAAGTGAGGGATGTGCATAAAGCAGGTCTCGCTTGTTCTCTTCCAAAGCTGTTGCTCCAAGTTTCTGGTGACTGAGGATAGGGAGTTCCTATAATGCACCACCTTTCGTCGTTGTAGCGCTGTTTCCTCGGCCACCTATGGAATGTATGATGGGAGCGAGCTGGAAGAGGAAATTTCCCCGCCTATGGCAGGGAGATTCCGCCGGCCTGCGTTGAGCCGAAAGCGGCAGCCGCCGGGTGACCGGCTCCGTAGGGGGCGTCGCGGGCCGTGCTCGCGGGGCGGGGCGGGGCCGGGCGGCGGGACGGAGCGCCCGGCCGGGGTCGAGGAAGTGGCCGCTGTAGGGACGCTCCGCTCCGCCGGCGATGTGAGGGAAGGGGAGTGGTGCCTTTGCTGCCAGCCCCAGACCATGGCGGCCCCCGGTAGGTGCCGCGGCTGCTCGCCCCGGGAAGCTGGGGGGAGCGCCGGGGTTTCTCCGCCCGGCCGCGTTGCGCGGCCGGGGCAGGCTGGGGGCGGCGGGGCCGGGCGGGCGCGGGCCCCGCTCAGCCCCGGCGAGCCGAGGCTCTCCGCGGCAGCCCAGCCCATCAGCGAGCTGTCCCACACCTCGGCGCCGGTAAGCGGGGAGGTAGCGGAGATCGGCGCGCTGCGCGCGGCTCCCTGCCCGCTCCTGCTTGCGAGGCAGTGCTGCTGCGCGGCTCTGGTCGCCACTGGCGCTCCGCTGCTGGGGAAGGAGGGTCCTCTCCCCGAGTTTAGGGGAGCCCCGGCGCCCTTCAGAGCAGCGGTGGCTCGTTTGTTCTGTGCTTTCTACCTTATCTTGCTTCACTTGGCTTGAGCTTGGGGCAGGGGCTGGCAGAGCTCTCCTGTGTCTTGAGTGCACTTCGGATTGGCAGCTCAGCTAGCTCTGAGGGAGGGTGTTCTGTAGAGGAATCTGTCCCTGCTCAGCCTTTGCCACCTAGATGTTTTTCTGTGATGTTTTGTAAAGAAGTCAATTCTTCCTGAATACTGCTTTATCCCCCTGCCTTTGCATACTTCCTTTCTAAGGGTATGACTTGATGCCTCTTGCCACAGTGGCACTGGGTCACAAACAAACTGAGCTAGGTTGGCCATCAATGAAAATATTTTAGCCAACATATGTGCAGGTAAAACTGGTTAGAACAGAACTGCAGACTCCAGGGAGAGAAGGGTTTAGCCTATATTGTGTAAGTCTTGCTAATGCCCAATTTGCAAGTTCCCCTCCCTGCAGGGAAGTGTATGTATTTTATCTAAAAAAGGAAAAACGTGCCATTCTCAGGGTGTGCAGTAACGTTAGTGTTTCACTGATGCATATCTCCTTGTGATGTAAAAATAAGCTAAATGGAGGCCTCGGGAGACTTGTGGGCAAAACTACTTTTCTTCTTATAAACAGAAGGTGATTTCACAGAGACTCTAAAGTAGAACAACTTTAGGTTCGCCTATTGTAATGCAAATCTTGTGTTCCTGTCACTGAAGTTTGGTTCGCAAAACTTTTATCTACTTTGATTCTACTATTTCCTTTTGCTTGTTTGCAGCACTTGATTTAAAGTGAATGTTTTCTATTCCAGTCAAATTGAGAGGTCTTGCTAGGATGTTAATAATTATTGCATGTGATTACTATTATGTTGTTATGCATTCCAGCTAGGCAAAGAATGCATTCATTTTCTTATACGTCACTTAAATACACACACTTCAGACACTGAAATCTGAAAAGTGCTGAGGACTTCTGTTAATGACCCACCAGCAGCTGCTAACACCTCTTGGAAGTGTTCTCTCTTTTAAGAATTTGATTATTAAGACCCCTTGGGTTATGTTTCATTTATATCATAGGCAATTGTCTTTCATAGGAAGTGACTTCCCCTCTGTCAAGGATTGATATTTTGGACTGCCGTATTCATGTATCCTCCGTACACATGAATCCCAAAGCAATCCCCTCTGAGAACAGGCTGCATAGTGCTTTTTCATTTAGTCAGAATTTGAGGTGGATGAAAATAGATTTGCTTGCTACTGCATATTATTGTCTGAGTTGGAGTAAAGGATTTGTCTGTCAGTTTTTTACCTGGTCTGTGGACAATGAGAAGTCATGGTCTATTTAGGCAAGGGATGTGAAAGATCTAGAAAACCTGTGTATTAGTAGAGGCCCTGAATCTTCTTTATGGGACCCACAAGTACAATGGAAAAATATTTATGATCTATAAATAGAAAAAGGTCAAACGTTTTGGCTTGTAGAATGAAATAATAGGTAATAACAGTTGATGACATCTGATTCAAATTTGAGAAGTGTTAAGTGGGCAAGATGTAATCTTATCCAGAGCTGATATGCCAGCTTCCTGCAGTATTCTTTAGCTATTTCAGCGGTAATCAGAACCTTATGATATGGCCATAAGCTACCATCCCATGTTTGCTCTGAATTCAAAGATTGTTACCTCACTACTCCCAGACACGGTCTGAAGATTAGCCTCATTGTTTGCTTCTCAGAGAGGGGCTATGAAGGTGTGATACAGAGCCTATCACTGTAGGAGACTTACTCTTTTGCCATGGGTCTTCTGTGATTTTGACTGAATTGCTTCATCCCCTTCCATTCTGTGTGGAATTTATAAGCTAGGGAAAGCTTTGTATCCTATTCTGTCTGTGCTATTTAGTCTGTGGGCCTTCCACCTCAATTAGAGGTCTTAGGCATTTCTGCAGTACTAGTTTGTAATCTTGTCAGTCTTTTGTCATTGCTGTATAATGGCATGTGCAACTAAGCACTGAAGAGGCAGTTACAACTGAGAGTAAGAGTCCAAAGGTTATGGTTTATCTTTGCAAACTGAAACAAATCTGCACCTGGATGTTTTTCAATGAAATAAATAATTAAACATGCCCTGCAATATTATTAATAGTGATGACATTTTGTAAACAGAAGGAAAAGTCCCTTTTATACACTAGGTTTAGGAATGCAGAAGCAAGGTATTGTTAAAATTTAAACTAGATTACACTTGGGAGCGTGAAAGATTTTTGAAATGGTTGGCTGGCACAAATCTTTCTTCATCTTGCTATTGCGTATACTGTTCTTATCTTTCTTACTTAATTGAAGGCTTCCTTGTGTTTGTTTTTCCAAAACCAGCCTGTCGAACACATTGTCAAAGCATCCATCTAAGGTCAGGCTTTTAAGAAATAAAATGCTTGGTGTTCACCTAGGGATTTCCATATATGTGTACAATAGGCAGAGTATACATTATGCTTTGAAGTATGCTCTGTGAATTTTTCTGTAACTGATGTGTGAAGAGTTATGGGAAAAACTCCCCAAAACATTGTGTTCTCCATTTATTACACTTTTCCCTGAGCGCTGGACAATAGTTGGTGTTGCAAAGGGAGGTATTTGGTTAGACAAATAATAGCATGATCCAGGAAAGCGAGTCCTGTGTCATACTTCTTTTAAAAGGGGATTTTGCAACTGAAAGTATTTCTAGATTTTTGTTTCCTTTGAAACAGTCCTGTTGCTGACTTAAGCTTATTTAGCTCTTCAGGACCCACTTCCAGTATTTTTGTGTATGAACATAGAGAGTTTCATTGGCTTTAAAAGTGGAGTCAGTAATTTTATTTCTCAGTTCTCCTTTTAAAAGCATGGTTCCTCAGTTTATCCTAGAAGTGTAAAAGGCTATAGGAGTTGAGGTAAGAGGGCCTGATGAGAGCTGGCACAGCTCTGCTAAGTGGAATGGCGCGCTGGTAGAGCAGTGCTGTCTAGGGAATCAACACCTTTCCTGAACGCTAGGTGAAGTTCCTTCCTACTGGGTGCAGAGGCTACACCGCTCTGGGTGATGGTGTCTCTCTCTGCAGATATAAATGCTGGCAGGGAACTCGCAGAGAGTCTGTCAAGTTTGCATCTTTTGCTTGCGTATTGGAGAAGGGAGGCTTCTCACATGCTTAGTGCCCTTACAGTGCAATGCATGTTTACAATCAATGGCTGCCCCACCCTGTGTCCTCTCCAAGCACAGCTGTTTCCTTTCATTGAAAGACTGGGGAAGGGCCTGTTTGCCAACAGGTTTAGTTGTGGAAGCTGTGCTCTTTGTAAAAACGGATGGTAGGATTAGGTGTTCCATTTTACAGAATGCCCATTTACTGAAAAGCCCTGGAGGCCACTGCTGCTTCCCCCAGAGTCTGGAGGTGAGACTTCTCCCAGAGAGCGCCAAGGTGGGACTTCAGGAGCCCTGGGCACACCTCAGGGAATCGCTGTGCTGTCTCCCCATCTGATGAGGTAGGGCTCAGCTGGCTGTGCTGCAGTGCGTAGGCTCTGTTCTCAGCAGATAACTGTGCTGCCCTTTCCCACTGTACTGCATGTAAATCAACACGTGGCACTGGAAGCAGAAGTCTCTGGTACTCCTCCCTTTCTAGAATAAAACAACTGACCTCCTGAATTCTGCTATTTTTTTTCTGTTTCTGCTCATATGATTCTGTTGTCTTTGTCAGGTGGTGTTCAGCCAGAAGCAGTATTTTGGCGATAGTGGTGTTCTCACTGGTGTGAAAGCCATCTTTTTTTTTCCACAGTAGTTCTGCACTCTTAGCTTAAAGGTCCCAAGGTTTTGGGTCTATTTGTCTGCTTTATGTGTTTGCTGGATCCTCTAGATTGGGAATGCTGTCTCCTGCAAGCCTCCATCTGGAGTTTAGGAACTGTATTCACACAGAAACATGCAAGCCATCCTAGTGAATACCACTGAACTGCAGTGTCCGTGTTCTCCATAGCTTCGACATCATCCTTTCACTGCTAGAGACTTTCCATTTATGCAGGTAACCATAACGCTATTGGTTGAGCAAAGAGCACATCTTTGAGCTAAGAGCACATGCTTCTCAACTGTGCCACTTCTTGCTCGAATACAGTTTAAAGTTGGTAATTGTATGGTTTAGAGCTGCAGTACCGTAGTCTAGGCATCATTTCAGCCTTCGTTTCTTAATGAAGGTTCTGGGGAAGGTAGAAGAACAGAGTCTTTGGAGGCTGTTCAGTTTTGATTGAATTTTAATAAGGTGACTGCAAAACTGTCATCTTCAAGTCTGGTAAATTCACTCTCTGCAGATGCTCTTTTTGGCATGCCAAATTTGAGGCATTGCCTTCTGCTTTAATTAGCAAAATCTGCCTTGTTTGCTTGCTTCTGGATGAAGATGGGTTGGAAATGTTGACACTTTTGAGGAGTCAAACTGGAATTAGAAGACAATTTGCTAATAGGATTTGAAATGCTCAGGACTGAAATTTAACATGGGACCAGAGCTGTAATCCTCAAATTTGGGTAAGCTTATTCACAGATGAATGGGAAAACTAAATTTAGTCTTCAAAGTTTTCTTGAGATTGGTAGGAGAGCACTGCATCATGTTGTATTGGTTCAGTCTGCATGTGATCTTCTTATCAAGCTGGAAAGAGTTTTAAAAGTGTAAGCCATAGTGACTTCCTTTAAGTGTTGCGGGACCTCATTTAAATAAAGGCCTTTCTTATTTTAGCTATAGTATGTTTAGTGTATACTCCGCTTGAGCATGCAATGGTCTGCAGTTGTGTTGCAGAGACCCTATAGTTGCCTAAAATGATTTCACTTCACACGCAAAGGTGAACTCTCCTTTTCAAGCTAGTTTGTTTTGGAGGTCAGGTTTTTGTGGTTTTTTTTTTTTTTCCCCTTATCAACATGCTTTAAATCTGTAAATCTCCATATGTGGTTTGTTCCACTTGAAACTATGTAGGAAATTCCCTTCTTCCTAGGAAGATTTTTTGGGAATGAAAAAACTGCTTAAATTTTAGTGGAGTAAATGCAAGTAGGAGTTCTACCACCCTTAGAATTGCACTGTGGCTGTGAACACCTCACTTTGGATATATCTACTGTTGTTTTGAAATGCTTTGGAACTTCTGACATGAATTATAGGGACATCCCTGTGGGTTTTTTGCTGCAAAGCTGTGGGTCAGTTCTTGCTTTGAATTTAATCCTCCTCCCTGTGATCATCTTGCACCTGTACAGGAAGCCCTGGGGGGTATGATGTGCTGATTGTGTATGCAAGTGACGCCACTGAATGGTGTCAGTACCTCCAGAATCTCTTCCTCTTTACTCGGCGTGTTCAAAAGCATCGGATTCTGAGCTACCAGCTGGAAGGCGAGTCTGCCATCTCCCACCAGGAGCTGGACCTGTTCAACAAAAGTCGGAGCATCATCCTTTTGCTGTCTGCTGAGCTGGTGCAGAGTTTTTATCTCCCTCCCGTCCTGCAAAGCCTTCAGGAAGCTTTATGGCCTCCGTACAAAGTAGTCAAGCTGTTCTGCGGTGTTACGGACTGTGATGACTATTTGACCTTTTTCAAGGACTGGTCTCAGTGGCAAGAACTCACAAATGATGATGAGCCTGATGCTTACCTTGCAGCTGTCAAGAAGGCTATTTCAGAAGGTAAGGTAGCAGCCGTGGAGTTGTGCTTCCTGGTCAGGGGTTGGAGGAGGGAGATACATGATATTGTTTATCCTTATTTTAAGACTGGTAATGTGATTTTTTTTTTTTTTTAATTGAAATAGAAAACTAAAGCAAATTGCACAGCCCTTGTAAACTAGGAAGTTTTGCAAGCCATTTTTTCTGTGCCTGGTCAGTTGGTCCCTAATTCAGGAAAGATTACCAGTGATTCACAGAGAACTTCTGAATTCGGAGGTTGTCTTAGGTGCCTGGTTTTGAATGCAAACTGAAAATAAAAACTGCGTCTCTCTAAAGTTGTGCCTGTAAATATTGTGCCCTGAAGTTTATTGACCCCAATCAATGGAAAATTATTTCCTTCAGACTTACATTTCTGTCATACCAGAATGAAAATAAGGTTGTCTAGTATGTATTCTCTAGCAGTGGGTCTAAAGTTGGAGATATAACCATGCTGGCAACAGATCAGCTCATTACCTGTGATGGAATGGCAGAGATTAAGTGGAGAATTGCACTGATAGCCTTAAAAATAGCCCAACTAGTCTGAAAGTGATTACCCCCTAACATGCACAGAGGACTTACTAGTGCAGAAGTATTAACAGCTGAAGCCCAATGTACCGAGTTTTAGTTGAGTCTGAACTTTTCTAAACTCTAGAGGAGTGTGTGGTACTCCTTTCTCATAGTTTATGTTGAAATGAAGGTGGAGAGCTCTGGGGAGTTGTGCTGGTCAGGATGTTTTTATGACACTGCCATACTTAGCGTTATAGTGTTCTTTGTCAGCCTGAGCAGGATTGGAGTCCTGTGGTTGCATCTTGGAGTAAGGTTTATCTGTATCTAGTGGCATAAATGAGGCAGTGCAGTCTTCTAGTGTGTCTGGTGTTGTGTGCATAAAGGTGCTTTATGCTAGAATTACAATGGCAATAGTCATGATGACAAATGTCACAGTAAAAATAAATTTTGAAAGTCATGATACTGGCCAAAACAGTCCCCGTGAAAGAAGATGACTTGGTGATTGTGCTGAAGATGGCATTCTTGGGTAACCAGGTCACAACAGATGTTTCCTAGTACCTTTTAAAAACCTGCAGAAACTAAAGTTTGCATCTCCCTTTCAAATACCCCTAAAATGTCTTGGTTTCCTAATGGATAACCTAGGGCTACAGTAGTCTGGATCCTTTGCTTTCAGCCTGGAAGAAGGCAGAAAACAGTGGCTGACCTTTTGTACTCTGAAAAATAAAACTGGCCAGAGATTAAATTAGCTTTTCTGACACTTTCTGGGAAAAGTAAAAGTTTATTTACTGTTTTTCTCCCAACTTGGGTCTACAGCATGACACCAGTGTTTTATTGATTTTAAATATGCTATTTAAAGTTAGGGAGATTTAAACAACATCCCCCTGGATTGCTAGTGTTAATGATTTTACTTAACATGTCCTGAGGACTGCCAGAGTAGGAGTTCAGTAGCTGAAGAATGTGTGAGAGTACAAAGGGATGTTGATCCTGAAATTGCTTCCTGGAGCCAGCTCTCACTGGTCTCTCTGTCATGCTGCATTCCGAGTGCACAACACTGGGCAGAAGAAAGACTCCTGCTTTGTGGGCTGTAGGTGGAGTGGGAAACATGAGTGTTTCTGTCCTTCGTTAGATGGACTGGCTGTAGTGGGAGGTTTCATGTAGCCAAGTGGATCCCTACTAATGAGAGGCTTTCACCTTGTTTTGGGTGCATTAAAAATCGAAGAGATTTTGAGGTGAGGTGAAGGGAAGGGGACGGACATGGCAATTGATCAGCTAGAAACCACTCTGGATCAACTGCTTCTTTCTATAGAGAGAAGCTGTGTTTGTCAACAGGAAGCACATAAAATCTGAATTTTATGCTGGGAAAGTGTATCTGTTGGCAGTGGTGTGCTGAATGCAGAGCCTTGTCAACTGAAGAGCAGGCTCTGCTTTCTTGATGTTGAATGGAGTCAATGAATTGTATTAAGCTGACCTGTCTCTCTTCCTCCACTTCTGATAAGTGGTTCTCTGCAGGTGAGCTAGCTCTCTGTGCGTACAGCTGTCTGCCTCTTGGCACACTGGGCACTATGCCTGGGTGACCTGGGTGCTGGATCTTCCCAGCACTTCTCAGAGCCCACCCTGGGAGGGGGCAGAGGTGAGTCTTAATGGTAACACTATGCTGTCTGTTTGAGCAGCCAGGGAAGTACATCTTGTATGCCTGGCTGTTAGTGAGCTGGCTGCTATACATCTATGGCAAAGCTTCTTTTGAGTAAGGCACTACAGTCTGACTTCACAGCTGGATGTAGAGCCTTCTCCAGAGGTGTCATCTCTGCTGAAAGTTAGCATGTGCTGGAAAAAACCTGTGCTTTTGTGCTTTAGCTTTATGTAAGTGGTGTTTTGAAAGGGAGACTGTGCTTTGGATTTTTGTTGTTTCTATGTAACAAAAAAATCAGCTTATTTTCTGTTTTCTCATGTGAACAAGCATACATTGATCTCAAACGGACTTCAGCATGTATAGAAAATACTTGACCGAGAGAAAAAATGAGATAAAACCAAACTCATTTGCTATGGAGTCTGCTGTAGCATTTTCCAAATGGTTTGGTACACAAAGATTCAGAATTTCTGGACTTCTGTTACTGTTATGGGATCCCTACCTGATGTGAGCTGTTAGCTGCATGCAAGAGTTGGTAATATCAGGCTGTTTCTTCATGCACATCAAAGCAGTTGCTCTGGCAAGCCATCTGCTGTCACTCTGACTCTTGTAAAGAAGGAACCTACTTAAGATAGGCTGGTTTCATGGCAAAAGTGTTGGGATGAATGTATCAGATCCTACCTCTGCGTGTGTGTGTGTGAAGGTCACTAGGTGAACTCTTCCATGGTGTGATTCTACAGACCAAGTTTTGCGAATGGCCTCAAATGCAAATGTTCTGATGCTTCCTCTGAAAAGGACAACCCCAGGTGCACATAGTTCCCTTTTTGGGTGAAACTGTGAAAACTTTCTTCTTGGTTGGTAATAAAAAATTAGCATCTGCCTTATAGTTTGGTTGCAGCCAACCCCAGCATGAGTTACTTAAAGTAAGTGTTTGTGACAGCAGACATGTCCCATAGAGAAACACAGCCTGTGCTCTGCTCCCAGGACTTAAGTGTTAGGATTTTGGATGACACAGGACACAGTGAGGGCAAATACCTCTCCAGAGCCTGCACACTGGCCCCACTCAGACTATGCTGTTGCCTCTAGCACAGCTGCTAGTCTGTGGTTTGTTTGGTGCATCATGGGAACATGACACCTCCAGAGATCACATGCTGAAAACTATTTTAATTTTTATTAGTTTAGTACAAATTCAGAAATGAGGAAACACTCATCTAGCCTTGCTGAGAAGTAACTGTATGCTGACACTGACTCTTGCTCTATTATAGATGGGGCATTTCTACTACAGTTTCTCAGTCCTGGCAAGCTACAGAGAGCATGAAGGTTTCCATTTGCAGGCACTCCTTGTTATCTGTGGGGAAGTTTTTCAGGCTGTGCAATAGCTGTGCTGAGGACATAGAAATGCTCAGGATGGCACTGTACAAACCAGCTCAGGTCTGGCAGAGTATAGTTATCAGCCAGGGTGCAGTGACCAGCCTGCTATTTAAGCCCTTTTTTCTGACTAGTGATACCACATCATGCTGTGCTGTATGCATTGGGCAGCTGGGAGTCTGTGTTGCACAGTTAGTCAGCAACATTTCTCTTCCTCCTGTGTTCTCAGAGCTCCGTTGACATCTGTTTTGTATTATGCACATTTCAACTTCTCCAGTTTATTTTAGACCCCACCTACCTTGAAAAATTTCAGATTTCCTGCTTTGAGTTGGTGTTTCCAAAGCATTTACTAATTAATCAGTGGCTTTGAACTTTCTGTACCCAAGCAAACTCTTGCAGGGAAAAATTCAGGGAAGTCGACATCTGCCTGAGATTGCTAAGGTGATAACTGAATGTAACAGCAGCTGTGAACTGTGCTGTTGAAGGACAAGTGCAGCAGCCTTGGCTGAGCAGAGCTCTCATGCAATGAAACAGACAAAGAAAGATCAGCACCAGCAAACGTTTTGCAAAATAGGAGGGTCAGAAGTGTGTGTAAGGAAGTATGTGGTGAATATAAAGGACCGTGGGCAGTTGGAAGGAAGATGAGAATTTTGCTGGAGACCTGTAGATGAAGCGCTGGAATGTGACCCCACCTAGTGAGGGGCTCATCGAGATATGCCAGAGACCAAGGCAGTGAGCTTTTGTGGCAGGGAAATGGCATAACAGAAACTGCATAAGCTGTTACCATTCTCCCTCCTGTATATGCCAAGGAATTGAATTAAATTCCTGGCTTTCACAGCGCTGGTGAAACCACAAATGAAACTTGAGAGCATATCACAGAATCATTCAGGTTGGAAGGGACCTCTTGAGATTATCTATAAAGATAATCTCCCTGCTCAAGCATGGTCAGATGAAGCAGGTTGCCCAGGACTGTGTCCAGTTAGGTTTTGAATGTCTCTGCAGGTGGAGACTTCACAAGGTCCCTGAGCAACCTGTTCCAGTGTTTGACCATCCTCAGAGTAACAAAGTGTTTTCTTGTGTTCAGATGGAATTTCATGTGTTTCAGTTTGTGCCCATTGCCTCTTGTCCTGTCAGTAAGGAGAAGAGTCTTGCTCCCTCTTTTTCATTCCCTCCCATCAGATAAACATTGATAAGGTCCGCGCAAGTTGTCTTTTCTCCAGACTGAATGCAGCCTCTCCTTGTATGAAAGATGCTGTGGTCCCGTAATCATATTTGTGTTCCTGTGCTGGACTCAAGCTGTAAAGATAAAATAACCTTGGAGTTTGAGGTCAGTTTGGACAGACGCATAAGATGTTCTCAAGTGCATCTCAACCCAGGGGGATGAAGTGGAGTACATGGGAGATTCCCTTCAGCCTGATGCTTCTGTAATAATTTGATTGCTAACTTTTGCTCATTGCTGCCATTTAAGGCTAGAGCCCTAAATTCACAATCAATTTTTAAGTTTGGCAGGAGCTGCTCCCCTGTTACTTTGGGGGTTAATGATAAATGATCTGTTCAGTGATGATACATAAATTCCTATTTGTTATGTATCTCGAGATTTCTGCTGAAAGGCAGGTTTTTCCTGGAGTAGTTCATTGGCCGATAGTCTTTCTGTGGAAGGGTGTCAGAGTTTGTTCATTTGATTGCTCAGACAAGCTCTGTGTTAGGCCTTGATGCACTTACGACCTTCTGCTTTACCGTGTAACTATTTCAAGACACAAGCACAGTGAAATCCAGTGTTATCTGTTATCTTATTCTTATAGTTGAGATGTCCTGAGGAATGACAAAGCAAATACCATAACCTAGAATAATACCCTGTGGCTTCTGTGGATAAATTTGAACACTCTTTCCTTTCTTTCCCCCCTTAAAAATATGTTCACTCACATTGAATTCTTTTAAGGGCAACTTTTCACTAGAAACCAAAAGCTACCAGACAGTAACAGAGCTGCACACTTTAGCATAGGACAGTGGTGATCTTATCTCAGGTGCCTACTACAATTCATTGAGGTGTGAGTGCTTTGTACTGTACAGTGGCATTGGTAACCATTCCTCTGACAGTAGCAGCTGCTGTATCTGTTGTGCTGTGTTTGTTTCTGGCAAGTAGCAGTCAGGACTACTCTGTCAGTCTAACACGGAGTCTTGCAGGTGAGGCAGTAGTGAAGGGGATGCTATAAACTGCGAACTGTAACCTCCCTCCCCACAGGTCCATTCTGTCCTGTATGGGAACATTTTCCTACAAGAGGGAGTGCTGTAGTGTGATTTCCAGTGCCTCTGGAGTTTACTGTTGCATGTGGAGGCAGAACAAGACCTGAATGCTATATCAGCTCTTCCCTGTGCTGCTTGTTAAATTTCATAAAGCATGACCACTGAGGAACATTATAGGCAGAAAGTAATCCTGCTAGGAAGAGGCATGACATGGGCAAGTACTTTAAGGTGAAGTTGTGCCACCTCCTTAAAGGATACAAAAAGAGTTTTGCGAGTTAATTGGACATCCCTGGTCATTTTCTTAGAGAAGGATTATGAAGCTATGTCAGGTCAATGGCTCTATGAAATTATCTCCTTAATCTTTGGCCTTACAGAAAATGGTGCTTTGGGACCTGTTATAACTGTATCTCTGAGGCTCCAGTTTGTGAGCAGACCCCAGTTCATACAGCTCTAACTTACTGCTATGTTCCTCTAGCCCTGCTGGAGTCCCTTTAGTTGTCTGTATGAGATTCTAGCATTGTATTTTCCTCACCAGCTGATCTCACCAAGCTCTGATACTGTGGTTCCCATGTCCTCATAATGTTCTTGAAGAGTTTCCAGTGCCATTCTCTGCATTTTGGCCCTTAGGACGTTCTAGAAACTGCAGATTGGATGTGGATGTCTGTGCCAAGTTTGTGATCTCTGCTTGCATCTTCAGAGTCTGTTTGGATAGCAGGAGTACAGTAAATGAAGCAAGCTGGAGGGAGGAAGGGACAGGCATCGATATACAGATACAGTAAAGGGACAGACAAATGTGAAACTGGGGACCATTTGGTGTTTGCTTTTGGCTCTCCGTGCTCTGTACAGCAGTATGTTCTGAGTAGTCCTGTCTCAGAGAATTACATCCAGCATTTATTTCTGCCAGCTTGTTGGAGTGGCCTTGAAGACATGAGGTAGCATGATTATCTGCTGTACTGCGGTTCTCCCTCCCTCCCTCTCTTGCCCCCCACCGCCGCCTTGAAGGAGCTAAATTAAGTGAATTCTTAAAACTGTATTTTTCTCTGTTATACTGTATTGAAATAGAAGATACGCTTCTTTGACCCTGCTCTTTGAAGAGGAACAGGTGAGGTGTTAGGCAGCCCTCTGGGTGCAATGAGAGTCCACTTTGTTATGTGGGAGCTCTGCAGCCTGGCTGGTTCTCACTGCCTGTCAAGGAGAGGAAACTGTGATGCTCTTGCACAGGAGTTAAGGTTGAGAGAACATACTGGTAGCATGCCCTTCCTTGGAGATGCTAGTATGGTTATAAATGATTGATGCTGGAAATGTAGAGACTTCAGAGAGCTGGTTAAAGCAATCGGAGAAACATTAACTAAGCCCCCATTTGACAGAAATGCATGAATGTCCTTGTCCATCTGTAGCAAATGGGCCTGAGCAGTTGAACAGGCTTCCCAGCTGCAGGATGGATGCATTGTTTGTCATCAAGATGCTTCATAAAGTCCTAGTTTATGCACATTAAAAGCAATGCTTCATGGCGTATCTTTCATGACAGTATGAGATTTAAGCAGTGCTAGCATAGGTGCATGCTAGTTTTCTAGGCAGAGACAATGGAATGATAACCCAGAACTAGTAAAGTACGGAAACTGCTGTGGTTATGAAGTGTCGGACTGTAACAGACTCCACGCACATCACAAATACTAATCATATTTCTCTGTAGCTTATAGTTCTGATAATCTCCCCACAGGTTGCTTTAAGGTAGCAACTAGGCCTAATTCTAAGTACATGCCAATGTGAACTGCAGGGCTTTAAAACACCTGCTTAAAATAAGAGCCCAGTGACCATCTCTGATGGCTTCTTCCAAGTTTGGAACAGCTGAAGTAATTTCAGCAAAATCTTTGCAGAAGTGTGTGGTCAAGCCAAAGATGCTTTACAGAGCAGGTCTGAAGACATGTGTGGGGCAGACTTCAAGTTGTTTCAAAGACCTTTGTTGTGCACTTGGACAGTTGTTTTGCTTCTAGGGTTGTATTCATGGCTGTTTGTTACTACCACAGAAAACTTTCCATGTGTTGTTCAAAAGTAACTTGAGAATAACAGTGGATCTTGAGTTTCCTGGGGGGAGTTTAATCAGTGACATAGGCTGACCTTAGCATGGACTACTGCAAAAGAGAGTGGTCTGCCTCATTCTCCACCTTTCATCTGGCTGGATGATCTGGTGTGCCATTGGGCTGCAAGGGTGGTATTCCAAGAGAGACTACTTGAAGGAGAGGGAGGGCAGGACTGCCCTTTTGGTTGTAATGTGGCCTTAGTTCTACTGAAGCCACTTGTAGAACCACACCTTCAGTCAAACAGTGATCTCCTGGTGGGATGTTTCCAAAGCAGTTACCCAGCTCTCTTAGGTGGAATTCCAGCTTTGTGGACTTTTATGTGGACAGTCTTTTCTGTCATGCAAGTGTTAAGCATTGTGCTTAAATTGAACTAAGGAGATGCTGCAAGAGGAGAGAGAATTAATCAGCAAGTTGGATGTTCATGTTTCTTGCATGTGGTTGCTCAGGAAGACTTGAATCGGTGATGGATGTAATGTGATTCTTGGCACCCTCAAAAATCATCAGCCATGCATATGCTTTTTCAGTATGCATTGTCTCCTCCTGGCACAAGTGGTTGAAGTGAACTATTTCAGCTCCTCTGTCTTGAGCTTTTGGTCATGTACACAGTGTCTGTTGTCTGGGTGGCCAGAACCCTGCATCTTCCTCAGAAGCTCTTTCCCATCTCTGTCCTACTCCCATGCACCTCAAACTAGTTCTTTAGGTTTATACACTTAATCCTGTCACAAATTGACTATTAGGCCTGTGAAACCCTTGGGCTAACTGAGAGATCAAAGAATTATAATGAGTTTGCTTGCAGTTTCTGAACCATAATAGCCTGTTGGGATCACTCTGCACGGCTCGACCTTAAGGAGAAGGAGCTGCAGCATTGAGAAGCTGGTAAACAGCTAGATATCTGCACGGCTCGGCCTTGAGAAGAGGGAGCTGTGGCACTGGGAAGCTGGTAAACAGCTGGACATCTGCAGGGCTCGGCCTTGAGGAGAAGGAGCTGTGGTAAACAGCTAAGAAGAAGTACTGTATAAGAAAAACAGGATGGAACCCGGACCACGTAGCAGTAACGGCAAGTAGGAGGAGTATGATAATGCAATCTTTAGGGCTAAGCCAATGATTGTAAGACAAGTATGCATAAGGTAGAACTTAGTGTATAAATATGTGTAAGGTTTTGCAATAAAGTTGAAGCTTGCTTTATCACTCATGTTGAGTCGACTGCATGCCTTCCCTCGCTCGTCGCAATAGCCAGGCGTGCTTTTAGCTTGAGGCAGGCATGGCGTGGTGCATGTTTGCTTGAACCTTAGCGAAAGAACTACAAGTTAAATACACTTTGCGTTTGTAGTATGCTCTAGACATCGTTGGATAAACTATGTTATCTCCATGTTATAAGGGGGACTCTGCATTTCACACCTGAGGTGGCAGCTAGTGTCTTTGCAGTCGGTAGGAGTGAAATGTATAAATGTTCCTTCTCATCCTGAAGTTCAGGGACTGGCAGCTTAGCTTACACGCCCGTTGTCAGCTGCTGAAGGAGAGATCCTGGTCCTGTGTCTCACTGACACAGCCAAGCACGTGCTCTTTTCCACTGGTGCTGGTGTGTGGGCCATAGCCTCTGGTGAAAATAAAGACAAGAAGGGGAAACAGGAAGGGGAATGAGGGCTGTGATGGGTGCAGTTGTATTTTTAAACTGCTATAGCTCTTTCTGTTGTGAACATCTGACTTCAGGCAAATGCACAGATTTTTTAAATTTTTTTTTCAGCTCAGCAGACTCACTAAGCCAGGATAACACTCTGGAGCGAGGTGTGTGTTTGAGCTAAAACAAAGTATTTTCTGGACAAGTAACAGCACTGTAGGGGCAGTGTTGGTACTCATGTGCTTTATTAGATAATGGAGGAAGGCATTTCTTCTCCAGGACTGTGCAAGGTCATCTGATGAGGTTTCTAAGAGCAGAATTTGGCACAATCTCAGAACAATATTCTGAGGGGTCTGTATTTGTGTAATGTCTGTCTCTTGATGGGGATGGAGAGAAGCCTGTGCTGGATTCAGACTGTGTGCTTTCCCTGCAGCCTTGCATGTTGCAGCTGTAAGAGTTGCTAATATCTCAGGTGCATCCAATTCTTTACAGTAAAGGTCCTGCTCTCAGCTCAGGGTGGCTAGTGAATGAGCAAGAGCTGTAAGTTTGAAAGAGTTTTGCAGGAGGTCACAAATCACAATGTCCTCTTATAACCTGTGATAGTATTACTGAGTGTTGTCTTGTCATTGTGGAGAAATTACTGAGCTTCTGTGAAACTTCCCTGTGCTTAGATCTTTGTGGATGGTGTCTTCATGCAACCTGCAGCATTACAGGCCAAGAGTGTACCTTCCTGAGCTACTAAGGAAGAGGGGGCTGCAGACCAGTGATCCCAAACTGAACTATAAGAGCTCATCCAGTAGTCATCTGCAGTCAAGGCAGAGGAGGCTGAGGACTGTTGCTGGGGCAGATGATGTGTGGTAGGCAGTTTCCTAGCTGTTACCTGTGTGGCACTGTATCTGTGACAAGAATTCCGGAGGCTTGTTAATCCAGTTCCCATTTTGATACATTGGACATCCCATCTGGGATTCCTACCTATGCTTCTGCACATCAGGAAATGTCATGTGGGGTGCCATGGTTATATGCATCAGACTGATGACAGTTGCTTCACAGCTGATTTTGCCTCCTCAGTTCCATTTTTTTTTAATCTGACATTAATAATGAGTGCCAGGAGTAATTAAAAACTGAGCCCAGCCCAAGCAGTCAACAGGAAGTCACTGGTGACATTTGTCCCTACACTGGAATATTCCTGCAAAAAGTACCTTTGATCCTGTGGGTTACCTCCCTGTCCTCTGCCAATTCCCCATCTGCTTGAGGTTTTTATTTTACCACTTTTTCTAGTACCTGGTATTTTTTAATATTTTTTTATTCTTGCTTTCTCTTCTGTGTCCTCTTCACTCCTGTGGCTTTTCAGACTTTTCTTTCTTAACCTCACTGTTCTCAGAATTATGTACTGAGTTTCCTGTTCCTGCAACGCAATGCAAGTGTGGTATTTATTGGCCACTTTCTCATCCCTACCTTCCAGTATTTGTAGGATTGACATGCAGTTGCCCTTGGCATTGTAAACAACTTTTGGTGACTCAGCTTTCTCCAAATCCTTTTCGTTACAAAGATAAAATTAAAAAATAACTTGGAAGCAGTATTTGGGAACACTGAACCAAGAAGAGTGAAGAGAGTCATTCACTTGAGCTAAACTTTCATGAAGGTCGTGAAAGCTTCTTGCACTCCCCTGCGAAGACTTTTTTCTCCTTTCAGTTATTTGTCTGTAGTCCTAAAATATAACAAAGGAAACCTGTTCCTTTAAGTTTGGAGGAAATGTGCTTTATAGAGGAACTGTGGAGTAATGTATGTTTTTGAGTATTAAGGATATATATTGCCTTCCTAGATTACAAAGGTAGACACAGCTTACCTTGTGCTTTCTCACAATTTGCTGAAACAGTGGTCCTGTCAGCAGGTCTCTTAACCCAGTTGTGTTCTTTGTAAAGGATAGAGTTTCCCTAAGAGATGCATAAGTGTGTGTGTGTGCACATTGGCTCGAGCAAAACTTGTAAGATACAGCGTATTTCCTTGATGGAAGATGAGAACTAGTTTATTGTAACTTCCAACTTTACAGGACTGATGAAATGTGACCACTTTCTTTGTAGAACTGAAAACCTTTTTTTAGGTGCTATATTTGTAGATGAGCTGCTTTGGGGTAAGAAGTTTTGGAGAGAAGGGGGAAGTGTCCCATACTTTATTTGTTCTGTGTGACAGTTTTACAAAGCCTAACACTTTCCTGTGTTTTTTCTTCTCAGCTGCTGCTTATCTGCATGCTTCTCTCCACACTGTTTAAAGGGGGAGTATTGCTATAGTATAACCCAGTTTTGAGGTGTTAACACAAGATGTTTCACTGCTGAGCTTATATCTCCTTGGCAAAGCAGGGCCTCTGAGGTTAGCATGATGAAAGGTAACTTTCTCTGCTTTCCCCAACTACTTTGTCAGTACTCTGCCTGCTTCTCGCAAATGCTGCTGGAGTTGTTCTGGGGGACTTTATGTCCTTGTTTGTCCTTGGAAAAGGAGGCTGGCCAGTTGTAAGCTTCAGGGGCTAGCAGGAGCTCTCTTTGAGGGCCTTCCCTCTTGCTCTGGGTGTACTGAGGTGAAAGTCTGAGGCCTCGTGAAAGCTAGTTGTCTCAGCTGGTGAGCTGGTCAATGGAGTGGGAAGTGTCCACAGATGCCAGTGAGGAGGTAGTCCACACATGCAGAACCTATATGGAAAAGCTGTTGCCCAGTCCTGTCATTTGCATTAATATCTGGATGACAGAGTGGTCTAGACAGGCTGCTGACTCCTTCTGAGCATTCATGTGTCCTGTGGTGTAAGGGCTGACTTCTGAGAAACCACAGCTGTCGGCTCCATGCCGATAGCCCACCAGCTTAACTAGGAGGAAATGGATGACAGTGAGCTGCGTGCGCTGTACAGCAACAGGTCAAAATAACTGGCTGCTTCATATTAGTTTCTCAAGCTGCTAAATGGCTCATGAAGCACGTGGCCATGCCTGTGTTTTCCCTAGGCTTTTCCCAGGGGTGAGTTTCTGCAGGGCAGCTGTGTGGGGAGCTTGGCAGGGCAAGTGAGAAGGGGCCGGCATGGGGCTGCTCTCTGTAGCTCGGCTACTGATGCTTCCTGGACGGGGGCATGTTCTTCAAGGGGAAATGTGGTTGGGTTTCTTGGACCGCATCTCCTCCCCTTGCTGCTATTCTCACAAGTATTTCACAGACTGTCAAGCATGGTCTGAGGTAGCCTTTGTTTAAAGGGGAACAGAAAGGTCCTCCAGTCAAGGCAGAGCCGTTTATAACACGAGCTGTTGACCTACAGGAGCTGCTCATGGAGAAACTCAATTCAGGTATTCACTTAACTTTCTAATGAGTCTGTTGATCTCCTCAGTGATGGCCTCTCTAGCCTGGGTATCATTACAATGATATAATTGCTGAATCTGTATGTGCAAATGGGTTGTCATTACTCCAGTATCTTAGTGAGTGGGAAGCCTGATCTAACAACATGTCCCTTTAAAGCATGGATATTATCAAATCTAATGGGATGGTTTCCTCTTCCAATGCTCTCATGTTCACAAGTCAGTGGCATGTGACTGAAACTTGCAAAATGACCATAGCATCATTTCACTGCATGTGGGAAGTTGGTAATTTGCAGTTTCAGAATTTTCTGAATGAAAGGAACAGATGAATAATTCATACCCGAAACTCTGAGTGCCTGTTCCGTCAGCTGTTGATCCAATTACTGATGAACATTGCTTACTTCTTCCCACATTACCTAACAGCTCTGTTCTTACATATGACCTCCGGGCAGTCAACTCTGTTACAAGAATGCGGAAGTGCAAGACAGGATCAGGCAATGCCGTAACTTCTTAAAAGCTCAGGTTAACCTTTATCTGTGAAGATGTTTCTAATATCAAGTAAGATAAGTAAAGCTGAGAGACTGGGGGGCTTGTTCTCTCCTTGTTCCCCTTTTATCCTTGCTTACTGTAGATGTTGTATCTGAGGTCCACACCTTTAGGTTTCATTTTCCTCTGAAAAGGACCGTATGTTGGGTGAGGTACAAATTACTACACTAGTGGTTCCATATTGGGGTGGGGATGGTGCCCTTAGTGTCAGCATGCTGGCAAGTGTCAGCTTGTGCTTATGTTGCAGGAACATTAATGCTTTGCTGTAATTCGATCATCATTGGCATTCTCTTACATGCAGTGAGCTTAGTCTTTCTGATTTAGTCATATTAGAAATAACCAACAGAGATTACGGAGACACTATTCTAGTAACAGTTGCCTCCTCTCTCTCTCCCCAAAAGACATGGTCTCTTGCTCTGTGTATGCCAAATGCCTGGCATGGTAGCTGTCATCTAAGAGAAGAATGTGGGACCAGTGCTTTATTTTCTCCTGTGCAGCTGGGCAGCCTGGCACTCCTAGGTGGGAGTAGTCCACCTTTCCCTAAGAGAAAGGTTCCCAAAACTGGGGTCTGGCTCTTGCAGCTGATGACTTTGGACAGTATCAATTAAAGTATTGAGTTAAGGTATTTAAAACTTCAGTCCATTTTCTATAATACTTAGTGCCAATGTCTGAAAATACAAAAGACCACCTTCAGTACATACCCTTGTGCCAAAGCAGTTTCTTAGTCAAAACTGCAGATATATGTCGGTGCAGTATTAAAATCTATTTGCTAAATTATATGTGCTGTTCTAGGTTTGTTGAAGAAATGCCGATGTTGGTGTTGATACCTTATTTGAACTTTACAGAGCTGCAGATTTTTGTCTCTACTCTTTCTACAGCAAACATTAAAGCAGAAATCTACTTGTACTCATATGAATAGTCTTACTTGCTATGTGGAATGATTCACATACTTAAAGTTGAGCGTATGTGCATCGCTATTTGTGACAAGAATTTCAGCTGAATGATTCGCTAAGATTTTGTGGCTTAAAGCCTGTCTCCTGAAAGCAAAGTTGCATTCATTTAATTCATAAAATCCCATTTAAATGTGTAGAAAATATCTTAAAAAATGCATGACAAAGAATTTCAAATATCCTAAGTTTAAGTCTTTGGTAATAATCATAAGGAAGAAGTCTAGATTTAAATTCCTGACTGACTTATAGCTTCACTGTTTCAAACTAGCAGGACATGAACTTCTAATAGAAGCCTGCTTTAATAACTTTGGCCCTCTTGATTTGTGGAAACTTGATGTACCCAGCGATTGGGGGATTCTGAGTAAAACCTGGACTGTTGGCAGCTTCACTGTATGGATGCCACAGGTTAGACGGTGTGGTTGGTTGCTTAGGTCTTTCTCATCAGACTGAGCATTTTAAATAGAACATTTCTTACTAATATAAAAACTCTGCCACTTTAAATCTGAGATTTTATCTAGTAAATAATTTATACTGCTCTTTACAGATGTGATTTACAGTAAGTAGTAAAAAACAAATAACTTCTAAAATGTTGTCTTAAATCTTTGACTGCTCCACAGTTTTCCAAGGTTTGGAAATTTTTGGCCATTGGAGATAGAGTTTTAAGAATTCATGCTAGTCTTCTGACAAGGGGAAGTCAGTTACTTTCACCCCATATTTTGGGAGACAAGGGAAAAAGGTGTGAATCATGTGAATCAAGAGGTAGAAACTAGATAAGAAAGCACTCTCTACTAAGTAGATACAAAATCATCTGTTGTGTCCTTTCTCTAGTCGGGAAAAATACTTCCTGGCAGGGGCAGGAGGCCTGGAATGTATTTTAATTCTTGCTAGGTTTTTTTGCAGCCAGTGATGTCAGTTTGGTTTGTTTGCTCTTCCATCAATATCCACGCTGTTACTGGGAAACAGGAATGAAAACGTTGTTTTGTACACACAGATTGTAGGGTTACATGTGTTTACTTCTACTCTTGGGTCTGTTTGGATGGAGTACTGTTATTCTTCAATGCAAAAGCTCTGGTACTTTTCAGTTTCACTCTTGTATCGATACAGGAGCTTATAGTTCTTGCCTGAGGAACAGGATCCCCTCAGATTGCTGCTTCATGTTGTATTTTGTTGACACAATAATGAACTTGGGGTGAGCAACATAAGCAGGATCCTAGAAAGCTAAAGATACTACTGAAATGAAAGACAAGTTGGTTTTCTTATTTTAGGAGAGGAAGACTAAAGGCTGCTGCCCATCTTGCAATGTTCTCAGAGCGCAGCTGGATGACTCCAGTTGCCAATCATTCTTGTATTAGGCATTGACATACTAACTTTCCTATCTAACATGAGAAGGGACTATCCATCTCAGCAAAGAGCGGCATTGTTGTTTTTTGTAAGCATGTTCAGTGCAACTCCAGCACTTTTGTGTGTTTGTGAATGTTCCCTGGTAACACCCTTAAGAGAAAAAAAGAGGAAGCTCTGTAGTTTCCCTTTCTTCAGCTAGATCCCCTTTACTGAGCATTACTTTGAGAAGAATAGAAAGTTCCACCCCACCACCTCGCTGGCTGTGTCTCAGGGTGGATGTGTATGACATGCATTTTCAGCAAAGGAGAGGGATGTTAACAGGACTCTGTATGCTTTATTTTAGACTCAGGCTGTGACTCTGTGACTGATACAGAAACAGAAGACGAGAAGAACCCATTTTACTCTCACAGTCTTGCCATGAGTGAAGAACACGGATCATCCAAAAGCACTGGGGACCATCCAGTGGTGCAGCCTGACCGCATACGGTGTGGGGTACTGTATGTCCATTCCTTGGGCTACGTTCTTATTGTGGACTGGTGCAACCCATTATGCTGCTCTTTAATGGACAGCTTTACAGGCCTGGGAATAAGTCTCTAATTCTTCTTCTGTCACCTTACCTCTCAGCTCCCTGTCTTCAGTGTCCCTGTTTCATAAACTTAGTTCTCTAGGCCCAGAAATACCTTAGTAACAGGCAGTGCCCAGTGTTGTCTAAGCTGCAGTGTCACTTATTGAGTCTCATTAACATAGCTGCTTGTCTTGTGTGCTGAGAGACAGGTTCACACTCTTGACTTCCCATCTTCAGGGGTGGCAAGCGGAGTAAGGTGATTGTAATGAACCAATTAACTCCACAGCCTGGTTGCAGTCTAATATGACAATTTTGGTGCATGTCCTGCAAGTGACTCTAAAGAGCTTGGATCATGGCTTCCTGTCTGAAAACCAGCATTTCTTAGTATAGCATCCCCTCAGATGGAAAAAGTTTATTTCTTTGTTTCTGTTTATAAGGGAGCTGAGCTGCTTGAGGGAAGAGACTGATAGCGTTGAAATGAAATAATTTTATAAATCTAGCTTTAATCAGTTTATAAATCTGATAAATCTGGAGTTTTATCAGCTTAATGCATGTATCTATGCTGATGCAAGCTGTAACAGAAGCCACCCACGCAGCTACTCCATGCCTGGAAGATGCTCTTGAAAACCATTCAGGGCCGTGAAAATGACAGATGATAATTTATGTGTTAGCTGCAATGGCAACCAAATTCCTAGAAAAGGGACTTAACAAAGTAAATGTTGTTATGTTGTGAACATGCATGTTGTGATGCCTTTTCTTTTAGGTGCAGACAATGGTTTATATTATTATGAAATGTAAACTAGATGGCAAAGTGAAAACTGAAGTTGAATTCTCTCCAGAGAATGCATCGTCTGTGCGTGTGCTGGCTGAGATGGAGAATGAGTACACAATATCTGTGGAGGCTCCAAGTAAGCTGGGTTGAGATTTCCCCCCACTCCTCCCTCCATTGCTTCCTTTCTTTCTCAACCTGCCTGTCCTGAAAAGTGCCAGAGGGTAAGGGTAAAGGTTGCAACGCAGGAAAACTTGAGGCCAGGAAATCCTGAACTTGCATTCTCGTATATGATACTTTCATGATGAAGAACTGAGATAGACTACTGCTTGGGGGCTCTGTTTTTCCCTCAGCAGCAGCAGGGTTGCGGTGTTGAAACACTTTACTGGGAGTTCTGAAAGCAGATTGCAGCTTTTAAAGCACTCTGAACTTAACTGTGTGTTATAAGCACCACCACATTAGCATTGGCAGGGCACCAAGAGAAGGTAAGTGCCAGTAAATAACTGTGTAACTATAACAGTATATGCTTAATGTGTGATGATCTCTCTGTGATCAGAGCTGAAACTATTTCTTCTGGCTTGCCTTTTAATTTAGATGTGTTCTGTCACTCTAGGTATTTACATTTACAAAACTGTAGGTTGTCTAAACTTTAGGTTCACTGAACTTTAGGGGCAAGATTTTGGAGACTGACAGATTGATAGTAGTTTGCCAGCCTGATTTTATTTATCTACTTTGGTCTGTCTTCTTGAAGAGTCATTGTGCCAGCTCTGAGAAGAGACTAATATTCATTATAGCAACTCCCGTAAAGTCAGTGAGGTGGATTGATTTAAAGAAGGTGACCTCACCCACATAAAAATGTTAACTCAATCTGTCTTAAATCAAGACTTACAATTTAAACATGGACCTGGAAACTCACTTGCACTTTGAGTTATGAACATGATCTTAACATTGATAGAGTGTACAACTATGTAAGCTCTGTGGTTTCTAACGGTAGGAGAAATATATTTTTAATTCCTTTCGTGCATGAGACTATTTCATCATTTCCTGGGTTGTTAACAGCCAAGCATATATAGAGGGAAATATTATTTTTAGTGGGATTAAAAATATTTGTGTTTCAAAGAGAAAGTTCAGACCTATGAAAGCACACTGGACAAAACATGAAGAAGTTCCCAAGGTGCAGGTAGGAGATAAATCCTGTGCATGGGTAAAGTTGCAAAGATGGAATTCTTTTAAGCTGATTTCATTCAGACACTAGTGAGGCTGACAGGGGTTGCAGTGACTAGTGACTTTTTGGTTTGTCTTCCCTTCTTCCCTAGCTGTCGTATTTTATGGCATGGTTTAGAGGCTGCTCCAGAGAAAGCTGGGGTGGAGAGATGTGAGGCTTTCTAGTTTGAGGTGGTATACTGTTAACGTTAGTGGTCCAGACTACTGTTAGCAGAGGACCTAGCAGGTCACAGGTGATGTGCATTGACATAGGTATGATATAGGTAATTCCAACGTACTTTCCTACCTAATGTTCAGACCAACATCATCTCCTTTTTTTCATGACTCTTCATGAATTCAATACAACAGAAACTGTTTTGGTATCCAGCTGGCAGTATCTCCAAACTCCTCCTATCCTCAGGGTTTTTGATGCAGACTCATTCTCATTGTTTGTTCTTAACAGTGATTTCTTCTCTTTCTCTCAAAGATTTAACCTCTGGAACAGTGCCTCTGCAGGTATATTCAGGGGACTTGATGGTGGGAGAAACAAGCATCACCTATCATACTGACATGGAGGAAATTGGCAGTCTGTTGGCTAATGCAGCCAACCCAGTACAGTTCATGTGCCAGGTAATGACTCTAGCAAACAGCTGCTTTGGAAACCAGCTCTTCCAGAGGCTAGACAAGGACACATAAGAAAAAGTCCTTGCCATGAAGTAGCTCTTCTGAAACGAAGAAGTGCAAGGTTATTTAGGGATTTTCACATAACCTTAACATCACCTTTTAGTGAAAGCATGGGTGCTTTTTCTGCGTCTGGAGCAAATAGTTGGCTAAGGTGACTCAGGCTATCCAACTAACAAAAAAAAAAAAAAAAAAAGGAGGTCAATCAACACTCGCATTTAGACCTTGATGGCTTGAAAAGATTGGGATGACAGAACTTGATATAACAGAAAGTACCATAAAGACATAAGTTGTTTAGAAATTTGTACCCAATGGTCTTGGAAAAGATGTGAAAAGGTAGCAAAGATTCATACAGCTGAATGAAGTAAAGTAACATAAAATTATTTGTTTATTCTTAGCACTTATTTCTTTAAAGCCAATCCTCAGTTCTCATGTCATGTTTTGCACAGTTGGGGTACCTGAATCCTATTAGAGGGATAAAGCTTGCACAAGCAAGTTCTCCAGATGTGTTGTCTTTGCTGCCTGCCAGCCATGTAGCAGAAGCCTACTGAGTAGTGTTGTTAGTCACCAGCATACCTGGGGCAGGGGAAACTGTCTTTCCCTTTCTTTTTAGTTCAAGTTGTGGAGCAATTGGTACTGGGCTATGCCTCTGCTTGGGCAATAGGCATGCTTCCCAGACTTTAGCGAAGAACCAGTCCAAAAGCCAGGCATAGAGTGCACACCAGAGCAATTCAGAATGGACTAATTCATCCTTAGAGCAGGAGTGATACTTCATTGGAACAGTTTCAGAAGTAAGATTGTTCCTGCCAAGGAAGTAGCTAGTAACAGTTTTCTGTGCTTCCAACTGCATGAGTGACTTTCTCATTGTATTCTCTTGTTGTGGTGTGTACGGTTCTCATCTGCTCAGATTAATGATACTGTTTCTGGACCAGGAAGCTATTCATGTTCTTTGCTTGACCTGAACATTGCTACCTTCAGTGTTTATACCTACTGTTTTCTGATATGTGCTAAATAAAGAAACACCTTATAAATCTCACCTTAACTGAATCTCCAGACTCCCTCAAACAAAATCACTTTCCATTTATCTCTAGGCCTTTAAAATCGTGCCATACAGCATAGAAGCGCTGGACAAACTGTTGACTGAGTCACTCAAGAAGAATATTCCTGCCAGTGGCTTACACCTGTTTGGAATCAACCAGCTGGAAGAAGAAGATATGACAACAAGTAAGTTGAAAGATTTTTTTTTTTTTTTTTTTTTTTAACTTCATCTGTATCAGTTGTTTTACCTTGGAGCGCCTTAAAACTACAGTGTGTGGTACCTGCACAGGCTGTCTCAAAAGTTTTGGATCTCAGCCAGGAAGCTAAATAGAAAGGGGATTGCCATTGGGTCAGGTGACCCTTTTTTCTTACATGCATCAGTCTTACTTCCTTGTGCCGTGACACACGCCGCAGCTATGTAGACCACTTCAAACACAACCAAAGTGAAAAGATCATGCTCTCCAAAATGTCTCACATGTTTTCTCCCAGTTCTTCTCCCAGTCCCATGTGGCATTTCTCCCCAGCCCACTCCTTTTTCCCCAACCCCATGACTCTGCTCTAAGGACAACTAAAGGTCATAGGACTTAAGCCTGGAGATGCGCTAGATACCTCAGTTAATTTGTGCATAGTTAGCTCCATTTTGAAACTATATATACTTTTCAGGGCTTTTACTCCTGCTTTGGTCTGTGTGTTTGCTAGGAATTTTGTTTCTCACCTACTGTCTTCGCTGCTGCTAGAGAGAAACTTAGATTCTAACAAGCTCCTGTTCTCACAGATCAGAGGGATGAAGAATTGCCAACACTGCTTCACTTTTCTGCAAGATATGGGCTGAAGAACCTCACTGCCTTGCTGCTTACATGCCCTGGAGCACTGCAGGCCTACAGCGTGGCCAACAAATATGGCCACTATCCAAACACCATAGCAGAAAAGCATGGCTTTAAGGACCTCCGCCAATTCATTGATGAATACGTGGTAAGAGGAAGCAGCAGTCCTTCTGCATTGTTCCACAGCAGGTGTGGACAGTGGCACCAAGCTTGGCACTTAGTGTTGTGGGAGGAGGAGTGATGGGGTAATAAAGAGTGCAGTGCGGTGTGGTATGGTATAGAAGACTGACATCCAGCCACACTGAAAGCTTCCAGGCTGGAGGCTTGGGTGCATCTCTGAAGCTGGGGAAGTTCTTGGGGCTTTTGCACAGAGCAAATATGATGGAAGCAGGCTGCCATGCTGGGTTTCCTTGTCATCCATCCATCTAATGAAATTTCTGTTGGCGTATGGTTGGTGCCTGGTGTACTCTTCTAACCCCTGATTTTGGGAAAACTACAGCCCCTTCATCCCACTTACTTTAGGGAGTAATATGGGAACAGAATATTTGGGAAGGTACTATCTGAGGTGCTCTCTAATCATAGTCAGTCATACAGTCTGGATTGATTATTAGCTCATTCACAGGTGATTTGTGTAGTCTGCCTGCTCCACTTGAAATCCATGTCTTCCTGCTTTAGGATAGCTGTCTGTTCCCTACTTGTTCTCTCTGGGAGCCCAATTCACAATTTAGTTCTCTTTGAGCAACCCCATGCCCAGAAAACAGCAGTCTGACTTTTCCAGATTATGACATGGATCTGACTGCAGCTACATCAGGCAGTTGTTTCTGTGGGGTCTTTCAGTGTGCATGGGATTTATCCTCTTTTCCATTTGAGTTGTTTCCAGCCTGTATGCTTCAAAATAACAAGCAGCTACTTGACTCAAATCACATGAATTATTGAGCAGGTTTTATTTGCCTTTGCTTTCAGTTGAAAAGTTGTGTATAATTGTCCCTAACAGTTGTCTGAATGGTGGGTGATAGATCTGCCAGCCAATTACAGTAGTGTTTAAGTCCTATTTGGGAGGCATGAGTGGTTTTTAGACTTGGGGCTTGCTTCTTGACATAAGCATGAATTTAGGGTTATACGTGAGAGCTAAATAAAGGTCATTATCTGTTCTAAGATCAGGAGAGCTGAAGAAAATGTAAATTGTGTGATTAAAATCTTTGCACTGGGGTAGAGAGATGCTTAGGAAGTCCCTCCAACCTCTTGTTGCAGTGTTGTGCTCCTCCCATGTCCCCCTCTCCACCAGCACAGTGACAGAGCTGTGTTAAGAGTAGGTTCTGCTTATTGACCATCAAGCTATCTGTGCAGCTTGGTATCAGAGCACACAAATAATCTGCACCAGTGTGTCCACTGCAAGGTAGTGACTAGAAGCACTACTAGTATGGATATCTGAAAATCCCAGTAAACCCCTTTACTCACCTAATTTTCTGTCTGGCAAAAGTTCCTCTGCACTGCCCTAAAGCATCACATGAGCTACCTGCCTGACCCATTTGACTGTGGAGGGAAGCATGTGTAAGCATTTTTGACACATATGCCCTGTGGATTGAAGGCCCATGAGGTGGTGGTTGTAGATGAAAGAGTATCTTGTAGTATTGCAACCGGTTAAGATGGCTGTGCTTGTGACATAGTTGGAACTTGGGGAGGAGGCTGGGATGAAGCTTTATATTTTGCTCCCTTACTTGGTTTGGTGAAGATCTGCACTGCCCTCCCCCTTCATTTTGCAAATATGTGAGAACGGGTTCTGCTGTCCTGTGAATTGAAAGTTGCCTGTATTACATGAACAGCTGCCTGCTGTGAGGTTTCCTGTTAATATCACAGAAAAGGGTCTGTGTACTCCCACTCTGGGTGCTATGTGCCACTGCTAAAGCCAAGAAACTGAAACTGAATCTACACCAAAGCTAAAACTTTGATTTCTTGTAAGTGCTCTACATGTGGCAAGCTTATGGCCAGCTATGCTTACCCCAAAATAGCCTTTGAGAAGCATTTGTATTTTTAGAATGAGCTTTGCTTATGTTCAAGGAGTTTGCAGACATAGGGTAGGACATGAAATTGAGGGAGTGAGAGGCTGTTAATGGCTATTCAGAATGTGTCAGCACCAGCTTGTTTCACCTTCATTGCCTGTTATTACAACACAGATCTTGAAGGCTGGGCCCAGACAGCCGTAGTGGGGATTTAGTTCCTTTGAGAAGTCTTAGTCTTTGGGAGTGGGCTGCTTTTAGAAGTTTTTTTCCATCAGTGATGGGAAAGTGAGATATCTTTTGCTTGCTTTGATTCTCCAGATTCCTTATTTAAATGAGACTTGAACATTTTTTTTTTTTTCTTGCCCTCCTTCCTCTCCAGGAAACTGCAGATATGCTGAAGAGTCACATTAAGGAAGAGCTGATGCAAGGCGAGGAGGATGAGTCTGTTTATGAGTCTATGGCTCATCTGTCCACTGATCTGTTAATGAAATGTTCCTTGAATCCTGGCTCAGATGAAGAGCTTTACGAATCCATGGCTGGATTTGTCCCGGGTGCCCCGGAAGACCTTTGTATGTATATTCACAGAATCACACAGAATCACAGAATCACAGAATCACTAGGTTGGAAAGGACCTTTAAGATCATCAAGTCCAACCATTAATCCAAAACCACCATGTCCCCTAAACCATGTCCTGAAGTGCCACATCCACACGTTTTTTGAACACTTCCAGGGATGGCGACTCCACCACCTCCCTGGGCAGCCTGTTCCAATGCCTGACCACCCTCTCAGTGAAGAAATTTTTCCTAATATCCAATCTAAACCTCCCCTGGCGCAACTTGAGGCCATTTCCTCTTGTCCTATCACTAGTTACTTGGGAGAAGATTCATGGAATCACAGAATCGTAGGATGGTTTGGGTTGGAAGGGACCTCTAAAGGTCATCTAGTCCAATGCCCCTGCAATGAGCAGAGACATCTTCAGCTAGGTCAGGTTGCTCAGAGCTCCCATCCAAGAGGCCTAAGCTGGTCTGCCTCTCTTATGCATAGTAGCACCTCAGTTGAGTTTGAGAGTAAGGGCTCGTTATAGCTTTTCTGCTGTCACCACATGGAAACCATGCTCCAGTTCTGATGTTGGCTGGCTGATAAAATTGCTCTAAACCTTCCTTTGATTGCCAATGTAGAAGATCAAGAGCTTTTTCCTCAGTGCTTTGAGGGACTCCCTGAACCCTGAGCAAGTGAATTAGCATTTGGAAGAGACCAGATTTTCTACCATGTCCTGATTCTCCCTTCTGAGATCCAGGGAGGTAGGGACTCTGACTTGCAGACACTAGTAGAAAGTGTCTGTGTCTTACATTATGCAAGATGTGATTTCACTGATAACTGGGAAACTGAAAAACTAAGCTTCTACCTCAACAGCCTGAGAACAAAAGAAAGCAAACATCTAGAAGTATGTGTACTGAAAAGATTATAATTGAAAAATTATTATTCTAATCCCCTTGGTTTATTGCTAAAAATATAGAGCTAATTCTGATAAATATGCAGATCTTTAACTTTTTCACCATTCCATTAATATTCAGTGAGGCTGATTGCAAATATCAAGTCAAGTACCTATGTTAAGCAATTGTAAACTTGCTGTTCTTACTTATCTGCCTATTTGGTCTGGCTTGATCCCACTGATACATTTTATTATTCACAAGATGAGCAGAGAATCTAGCTTATTATAGTTTAAGTACCTGCATTAAGTACTTCTAGTGTTTCTGCAGTTTTAAGTGTGCTGCCTCAGGGGAAAAGCTTTCTTACTGAAACACTTTTCCTTATAGACTATATTTGTCCTGAGCTGGTTTTCTCCTCTTTTAGATTAAACAATGTTATAAAACACATTTTTGCTGATTATGGAGTGCAGAAGACTCTGTCGATTCTCTGCCTGAAATCATAAACTCTTGAGAAGTTTTGTTTGGCCACTGCAGGGATAGTTTTGCTACCAAACCCAGAATTGTTCTGCCTTCAGGTGGAGATAAGCAGTAAGGCCGGTTGGACTCCTGAGGAACAAAACTGCTTTTGTTTGCAGTAATGGGGGTGAGAGTTTCTAGATATTTGGAAGCTCTGCCTGCAATCAGTGCACCTCTGAACGGGGTTGATTGACTAAGTCTGTGGAGGGGGAAAAAACATGCTTAAAATTACTAAGCCCAACTTGTCTTCTTTGACCCCTGAAATGTCCAGATCTCCCAGAAACTATGCAGGGGATATTCCTTTCTTTTGTAGATACAAATCAAGGTCCCTGTAATTTACCACTTTTGAACTGGACTCTGAAAAGCCTCTCTGAAAATATTCTCCTATCAGTTCCGATTTAGATCAGATTTGCTTCCTGTCAAGAAAACCATTTGCCAGCCCTGCAGACTGTTGATGGAAGAACTTATTGTTTTAAGGCACTTTTTTCTTCTTCCCTGCTGAAGTTCACCATCTCCCTGTCTGCTGTCTCAGTTGCCTGTGTGTGTATTCCTTTGCCAGTTTCTGTCAAACAAGCCACATTAAACAGTTCAAGTACACAGGTTTTCCTGCCCTCGCTTACTCTGACAGATCTCAAGAGGAAGTTTGGCTGATGTTTTGGATGAATACATGAAACGGAGCCTGCTTGGCTACCAGACATGGAGATGGAGAGCTAGAAAAGGTTGCTATGGGATGGGAAAGGTTGTGCATTCGAAGCCTAAGTCAGGCTGCTTTCCTTAAGCCTCCTCGGTAGCAAAGGCCCAGCAGGCATACGTCCTTTAGGGGAAGCCTCTGCAAGCACAGCTACATCAGTATGGTGGCAGAGGTCTCTGGGACCAGCACCAGAAAGTTCTCCTGGTGTGCAAATGTGCTGCAAGCTCTGCAGGGCTAGTAGGACTAGAAAGGTAAAAACCAAAGCTGTCCCTAAAGTAGATACTTACTATTTCTTTACTGAAAATCAGAGCTGAATGAGTCTGCATTTTAAAATGTTTTCCTCACTGGTGAGATACTGTGTATGGCTTATCTGTGATACCTCGGCAAGGAACATGAATGTGTTTCCTGATTCTTACGGAGTTCTCATGTACTGCACCTGAACACAAAGCTCTGTTACCTTCCACTCAGGAGTCTTTTCCTGAAAAATATCTGTTTTTCTTATGTAGTCTATTAGTCTTTGCCTGAAGAATATTTACAGCTTGTCTGAACAGTGCTTAAAATCTACCTGCATTGTAACAGCTGTATTGTAGCAGATAAGGTTAAATTGGCACAATGCTCAACACTTAGACTGCTTCCCTCAAAGTGAAGGTGTTTTAATATTATTTAGAATACCAGCACACAGGCAACCCCTCACCGAAATTAGTGGGAGTGCTGTCTGGTTTAGAACTGCCATCACAAATAAAGGCTTCAACCCTTTGTACTGACTTAAAGATTTGTGAGGGTGAAGAACTCCCTAGGAAATCGTAAACAACTCTTGCTGAGGTACTTTCTTCAGGTCAGAGTAGCCATTATGTGAGTTGTTATGGCTGTGGTATAGAGGACAATACCTGGACTATTTTAAGTGTAGCCATACTGTAGAAGCATGCCCATTTATTGAGATCAAGATGTGCTTTCACCAGTGTTTCAGAGACTGATCAAAGGAAGGTTAGATACCACAGGGTCAATTTGTCTGGCAGGAACTGGTTTGAGAATAAGGTAGCGTGGGACTGGAGCCACTGTAATGAGTTAAAAGTAGTAGCAAATACTTGAATACCAGAGTGTTCTGGTAATTCGTGTATTCTTCATCCCACTTCTGATTTTTCAGTGCATTTTTATGTGTTGTTTTTTCTCTCTGCATTTGGTCCTGGGGAAGCATTTACAGAGACAGTGCAGCAGCTCTGCAAGGGCTCAATTTAGTTTAAACTGCTGCATGAGAGTTGGGCACACCTGTGTTGAGTTGCTAGCTGTCCCTTTAAGTTTTGAGGTAAATGATGAAATTAAAAAAAATGGAAAAGGTTTTGTTCATCTATAGAACACTGCCTTCCCTTCTGCTGGAGGGGAGCATTTTTTCCCAGGTAGGTCTTAATGCCCTGAGTAGTGTAGATCATAAAGTACTCTTAATCAAATCAGTGGGAACTTAATAGCTCCTGCTGTTACCTTGTTTGTTGTTCTTTATTAATAATATTGAATCACCTTATTTAATTTCTTATCATTAATCTAATTGTTCCCACTTCAGAAGAGCACTTCCTGCTTACTATACTTTTCAAATACCTGTAAAGTCAAACATAATTTTCCAGAATATGTTCCAGGTTGGTGCAGGTTGCAGGTAAACGTCACTTAGCTGAGCCACTCACACACGGTAACAAAGAGCAGCTAAACAGCAAAAAGGGAGAGTTACGTCCATCGTATCAGTCTCGTGCTATGAACTACAGCGTCAGATAAAGTGCTTTGCCTTTTCTGCTTTCCTTTCACCAGCACCTCCTGCTGATTTTTGCAAAGCAGAGTATTTTGAGTAGGCTGGAGTTGTGTGCAGGAGGGGTGTGAGAGCAAGGACTCTTGAAAGTGCTGAAAACCTGTTTGATTTGTGTGAAGATTAAACTGCCTGGTTTGTGTGTGTGTTATTATGCTCTTTTACTTGGGGAAAGAGTTAGGCTGTATTTCCTCTGTCCAAGGTCAGACAGTGGCAGTGGCCAAGGGCTGGTGGAAACAAGTCCTGACTCTTAGCACTGTTTTCATATCTCTGAACTGTGTGGACACTCAGACCGTAGATAGTGTGACTTTCATGCAGGGGTTTAATCCTTTATCCTAGAGAGTTTCAGCTGACTAAAATCTATTGTCCTGTAATTTCCAGACCTCCAACACCTAAAGAGTAGATGATAGTTCACATAAATAAGTTGTAATGCCTTTATTCTACTCTCTTGCATATCCTTTCCCTCCTCCACCATATCTATTCTCTTGAGATCAAGCTTTCAACACTGTCCCCATTGATTTTTATTTGTTCCCTAGTTAATGCAAGAAACAGCAGCCTCCTTGTCATCCTTGAGCAAACGGAGGGAATTGTGCACAAAAATATAACTGCTTATAAAGTTCTGAATTGTGATTTATGCCAACACATTGAAGCCTTTGTCTTGCATAACAAAGGACTGGTCTCTGTAAAGAGGTGGCTTCCTTTGTCTGCAGGAATACCTGGCATCTAGTGTTTGCAAATGTTTAAAGGGGGAGGGGTGTTACTACTTTCTAAAGAGTGCCCATGCGTGGGTATTTTAGTTGTTGTGAAGAGTCATAATTTGTCTTCTGTGTGTCTGTTTGCAGGTTGGTTGAGCTCCCTTCTGAAGCCTTTAACCCTGCAAACAGAAACTAAACTCTTTGAATAAATACCTTTTAGTTACTAAATTCTAGGAACTACTTAACCTTTTTCCTGCCAACCCTTCAGACCAACTTTCCCCAATAGCCTCAGGAAAATCTGGGGACCTTTCCTGTGATACCCAAAGTTTGTGTGTGCCACCTTCTTGTCATTTCTGTCTCACTAGCCTGTTTTTGCAGCAAGTGGAACAGAAGGTGTCATTGATGGAGTTAAATACTTCTCAGTTTTGGTACATGGGTGAGATCTGTATGCAAGACAGGCTCATGTGCAAGAGGGTAGTGAGGTGGCAATCAGTTCTTCTAAGGAGAATTGGTGACTTTAACTACATTGACTCTGTGATAGAAAACAAACCCTGCGGTATCCTGCTGCACTGCTGGTTTAGTAATCCTGCAGTGCACAGCCAAAACTGGGAAGTCACTGTTCCCTCCACAAAAAATGAAAGGAACTTTGCACACCTGTCACATTTTGTTCTGCCCCCAAATCCATAAAGTAGGGACTTTCCTCTGGGCCTGTATTTGCTACAGGTTCATCTCTAAAAGCTGTGTTAAAAATAAGCAAGGTGGCTGCAAGGTGGAAAAATCACTCTACAGAAAAACATGGGTCTATAGTGCTGATTTTTTAGGATGCTCATGTCAAACCTGTGCTTCCATGTAGTGCAATGATACTTAAGTGAACTTTATATTAGGTTGGTGGTGAGCAGATTAGCTCCAGCAGCATGCAGTTTGGCATGGACTACAGAGCTCTTGAGAAGCTGCTGGTGTGGTTAATACAGCATGCAGCATTGCTGTGGCTATGCTGGAGGTATTCCTGTGAGGTTAAAGCGTTGGGTTGGGTGTATTCACATGACTGTCAGTGGGTCCTTTGACAATTATTGTTTAAAAAAAACCCCACAGCATTCTAAAAAAGTAAAATCATGCTAGCGTAGTGTTATCCCTTTCTTATAATCTCCTCAGCTTTTCAGGAAAGAAGCAAGAAAGGTCAGAAAATATTAAAAATAAATTTGTAGAGAAATATTTCATATTCTCTCATGTAACCCAAACCATCTAGTTTACTTAGTAATACATATTTCACAATAAGCCTCAACAATTCATTTATATCGCTCTCTTTTTTAATATCATTAGGGCATGGTTACCTAATATTTTATTATAGTTTTAGGATTAGTTTTAGGGTTACAATGAGGCTGACCCCTTTTTTTAATCAGAATTCTTCATGTCAAAACAATGACTTAACAACGTATATTGTATTGTTTGCTGTCACTCCTTTCTCAATACTAAATTATCATTTGACTCTCTAAGTGCCTTCCAGTCCAATTCATTAACTCAGCCAGCTGTTTTGATTTTTATCCAATAAAAAACCTAAATACTATCTTCTGTGTCATGGGCAAATTGTCCTTAATGTGTTGTTTTGGCAAGTAGCAGAGTTTCCACTCAGTTTGGCCTCTCAGGAGCACTGTGCAGAGGCCAAAACCTTCACCTGGCCAACACACTCTCAATAATAGCTAATCCTCAGCACCTGCTTGGAACCTTCTCAATAAGCAATGTTAGTCACCCTCAATTGTAAGCATCAGGCAGCTGACAAAAATGTGTGCGGAGTGGACTGAGCATAGCAAATTAGGAGCCTTTTTGAGGCAAATGTCTGGTCAGTTGCTTGGCTTCCTCTTTGATTTCTGCTGTAGACCAAAGGTCCAGTCAGAAATATCACATCATTTTACTGTACGTTGTTCCACACGTTTAAGGGCATAATCAACAGGTTCACCTTTCCGATTTTTTTCAGATGTAGAGATGCTTCAGTCCCAACCAGACACTCCAGTTGCTGGAGGTGAAGTTTCTCTAACTACAAAAGACTCAATGCTCCGCAAGTTTTTAGAAGGTGAGACCTGTTTGGAGAGAGGGATGGCAGTAGCACAGTTAAAGCAATTGAATGGAACTTGAGAATTCACCTTGATCTGTTAAGAATAGGAGCTAGTCCACACTCTTTGATATGGACAGCTTTGCCTTAGCAGGTATGAGGCACAATAGAAAAAGCACCTTATGAGGTGATTTAACAAATGAGGTTATTTTCTTACCAAAGAGGAGTGATTTCTGGTTCCAGTCCCTGCCTACCAGTGAGTGCAAGCACACAGCTAGTATCTATTCAGGAGTGGTTTATCTTTTGTCCTTATCTTAATGATGGGAATTAATCATGGTGTCCTGATGAGGATGCAGACTCCTCTCATGGGCAGAGGCTGGGTATAAAGTAGAGCAGCACAAGCTAATGATGAATTTTAATCTAGGTGCTTTATTCGAAAGTCCATCCATTGAAAACAGCACACTGGAAAGAGGAAGAGAATGGCCAGCTCACAAACCTATCTACACTTTGCCTCTGTAGTGCTCCCTCTGCCTTCTCTGACCAAAGCCAGACCTTAGCTCCATGCTATCCCCACTGAGCATGATCGTGTTGTCTAAGCCTTTTTGTGACTCACCAGGTTCCATGGGACACAGGCTCACTTTGTGTGGGTGACCCAGCTGGACTCAGAGCAAGATTAAGTCTGGGGCTCTTAACATCTTGTTCTGATTTCCCTGCCAACACCAATGCTCTGGCAGTCCTATTGCATTGACTTAACTAGGTGTTACAACATCACTAAAGGAAAGTCAGTCTAATGGTTAGGGTATTCACTTGTGACTTGGTAACACAGTAGGGAGTTAGTCCAGGAGCTCTTAATTCTTTTTGCTAGCATGCAAACAGAGGGAAACTAGCTTTTAAATCAGGTATGACAGCATTTGATAATTTTACAGTCATGTTAGGAGTGAGAACAGAATGGAGATGATGAGGTGGTACAGTGGTGGCTGGGATGTTAATGACTTTATCAAGTCCTGTCTTGAAGGGCTTTGGCACATTAAGTCACTGCAAAACCTGATGTTTTTGCTTGTGAAATGGCCAGCTTGGTAAGAATGTGATATGTACTGCATCTGGAGGGATCCAGTGTTCAATGAAGTGGCCAGGTTGTTTTTCTTACAAACTCTACTCTGTTGTAGGCAGTAGCATGGATTTGCCAGATTCAGAGGAAGGAGTTTACCAGCGGTATGGTGAAGATGTATACTCCTCAGTGGAACAAGATACTTTTCCACAGGAAATGGCTAGCAGACCACCAGTTCCTGTTCCAAGACCAGAAACCAGCTCTCCACAGCCAGACAATGAGCTGTACATCTCCAAAAGTGAGTTGGGTACCAAGGCCTAAACTGTAGACTAGTCAACTGTAGAATGGCCTTGACATAGGCTCCAGTTGCTGAATAAACACCAAGAAAATTTACGCATTTCTGAGGCCCCTGGATTATTTGGCTCTGGAGTCTTTCTCACTCTATAAGAGCTGGATTACCTTTGGGATCCAATTTGAAATGTGTTTTTCAGCTTCTGCCTACTCTGAAAATGTGGGGATATAGTATCCTGAGCTGTTGGCCTGAGCTTGCTCATAATGAAAGCAGTAGGATGACAGACTACCCCCAAATGGTATAAACAAATCCAACTAAATAGGAAAGATCCTGATACTAGGAGGACACAATCAAACTAGTAAATTGAGACATTGCTGCTCTGTAATGGTATCATTCATTCAATAGCATCGGTATAAGACATGCTTCTATACCTCAATACCTCCCTCTGAGGTAGGGTTTAATTGAAAGTGAAGAAAATTGTGCCTCTCAGTTTGCTAGGTAGTTTTGGAAATCTTGGTCATATTTCACAAACATTCCATCAAGAACTACAGTAACATGTGGGAGAGTAATTTCAGTGACTCCTCCTTCCCCCCGTGACAGGACTGTGGGGAAAGCATGTCCAAATTTCTCTTAGAGGTGTCTGAGCTAAATTCTTTGAGGCTGGTAGAAGGGGGAGTTCTACTGTACAACTCCTTATCTTATTTTCTTCAATGGACTTAGTAGGGTAACAGAAGCTGTAATGCAGTGTAGAATTGTGTATGGTTCCCATATTCATCCTTGCTGTTTCTGCCTTCATGAGATGCATTTCAGTATCTAAAGAGTGTTTGTTTTACAGTTTTTGCACAGAAAACTCAAAGACCTGAGAATATCTATGTCCCTAGAGGAAGGGTTAAGAAGGGTAAGTCATAAGTTCACCCTGAAAATCTTTCCAGTAATCCAAAAGCAAATTGGCTGAGGAAGCTTCATTTGTATGAACTGTGACAGTCTGTTTTACAACGCTCTGGGGATAATAGTCCTATATGAATGACCCAAACTTTCTGACCTTGTATGACATTGGAAACTTAAAACTGCAGAGTGCGAGGGGGTAGCCTTTTATCACATGCTGTTCATATCCCTTGTCTTGGAGTTTATCTTCAGTCAGGATCATGATCATTGAAGTCCTTTTACATGTTTTGTATTTGACCAGTATTACTTCATGGAGTCAATGTCCCGCTTTTGATCTGCTGGATATAGCCACTGCCTGCTGATCATTATTTCCTGGGATTTAACCTTTAGTGAACTGCTTGCCATTGATCTCTGCACTTCCAAAACTGTGCCCTTTATTTTTTCACCTCTTATCCCTGTACACTGTCAGAGTGCCAGGAACCAAATCTGAGCTTTTATCTCATGTGTTGGGAACGCCTCTTTATGTCGCAAATGACTTGCAAAGACCCAGCATCAGCAGGATGAGGTTTTCACCATTCTGTTTCTGGATTTACACTGCACAGATGACCTAGGAAGAGTCTAGCTTTGTGGCTGCCAGGGTGAAAGCTCTGTTTTGTGGATTGCTGAGGGGAGAGAAATTTTTGCAGTGAGGACGCAGAGCCCTTTAAGGAGTACATTTTATGCTGTTCACTTAAATTATGTTTTTAAGAACAGATATTATCCCTGGGACATATTTGCCTACAAGGCTACCTGTCAGATGGGCTTTTAGCTCTGACAAAGAGCAGGATGGCATAAGGATAAAACACCCTTGTGGTTAGGGAAACATACAGTCTGTAATACTGATTTTTTTTGCATCTCTGCTATATCAAGAATGCTTGAGTTTCTTTGTAATCAGTGAGGAGGGCACGTGCCACAAGTTCAATAATATTTTTGGTGGTGTTCTTTCTTCAGAGACAATAATCAGGCCTGTAAGGGACCTGTCTCAATCAAGCGTATATGATCCATTTGCTGGAATGAAAACCCCAGGTCAACGGCAGCTGATCACATTACAGGAGCAAGTGAAAATGGGCATACTCACTGTTGATGAAGCTGTACTTCATTTTAAGGAGTGGCAACTGAACCAGAAAAAGAGATCAGAATCATTCCGGTTCCAGCAGGTACAGGCTTATTACACTGTTTGAGAAATACAGCTGTCGCTCTAGGTATATGTCACAAGCTGTGTAGTGTGGGTACATTTCTTCCCTGGTTGGAGCAGGAAGACTACTAACACAGTCCACCAGCTAGCAGAGTTTTCTCCTGACACTGAGGGGCTGTTCCCATGCAGCAGCAAGCAGGTAGCTGTTTTACAGATCTGTTTGTCTTGCAGTAGTATTGTTAGTTTTTGGAGATCTGTACGTTAGGATTAGGGCCAAATCCAGTTGGCTAAATTACCTTTATAGAGGTCACGTAGCACCTACCTGCTGGCAGGAGACTTCTGTGATGAACATTCAGCTTGTCAGTTCTCATCCATTTCAGATCAGTGAAGATGCAGTGTCCCAGAGGGTGTATTAGCTTTAAAGTCCGATCTTGTAGATGTCATAGTGTAAAATTTCCATTCTTAAGTTAGAGTGGGGCTCCCTCTTTTAAACCACTGCCTGCTTCTTTTGGAGCCTTTTGTTCATGCTGCAGCAGCCTGCTGTCACACTTGAGGTGTTGGTCTCTGGTGTGTGACACTGTTTTGGGAGTTGTCAAACAAAGGCAAGACTCTTTTCCTCCCGATTCTCACTTGGAAGGACTCTTGCTACCCAGAAAGAGTCAGAGGAATCCCTTCTGTCAAAGAACGCAGTGCTACTTTAGTAGATGTCTGTAGCAGAGATGAAGTGGCATGTTCTCTGCCCAATCCCATGAGCAGCTTTCAAAGTCTCTGCTCCAGACCTTGCCTCATGGTACAGCAATTGGTCCATCTGCTTTTTCACGTTTTCAGGGGTTTCTTCCTCTTACATATGTACATATTTCCCTGCTGGAAAAGTTGTCTTTTTTTTTTTTTTTTCTCCCCACCTTTCCTTACTGTAAGGTGCAGTGTGCTGCCACACAATAGCGAAGAGCCTTTGCTCCCAGTTACATTTCCAGGCATCCCCTCTTGCTTCAGCGAGGACATCCTGAATTCTTTCTGAATTGTCCTCGCATTCTGGGATAAGTGGCAGCCTCCTCTGTCCCTGCAGTCAGAATTATTTGTTCATTAGTACAGAAAGGACTGTGCAGTTAGTTGAGTGTGGGTCTTGTTTCTATGCCAGTGTCACAGTGGAAACAGAAAATACAGGGAATTCTGTGCTGCTTATCTGCAACTGCCAGTGAGTCTGTGAACTTGACCTTACATACACAATGAACATCTGAAAAAACTTGGCTTCTGAAAGGCATGCATGGATTTCTGAAGGGAATATATTAAACCTGTTGACATGGTTTGGACTTCAGCCAGATGTAGCAGGCTTTGTTACAGCTTGGTTGCAAAGTTAGATGAAATATAGTATAGGTATTGTCTGAAAGCTGCTCATCCTCCTTTATCCAAAGCCCTGAGAAGAATATCTTGTGATGTTTTTAGGAAAATTTGAAACGGCTACGAGACAGCATAACCAGGAGGCAAATGGAGAAGCAAAAAAAAGACAAAAGTGCAGGTAACAATCTCTGATTCTGATATTCTCTGGTAGTGAAGCAGCTAACAATATTAATAGGCACTTCAGGCAGAAATGTCTCCGTGTGTATTGTAGTTATGCGATCGATGTCTTAACATTCACAACCATGTGCCTGTTGGCAAAAACATAGGGAAGTTGCTTTACTCCTCACTTTCCTAGACTGAGGAAAGGATGCTCACATCTGTGGAGTGAATCTTAATTCATGCACAGTTGTGATTGCCCTTATGTGATTGTGTTTAACTTTGTTCTGGGGTGCAAAGCTGTCTCTCAGAGGCTATACTTGCACAGACCCTTCTGAGCTTGTTCATTTTCCTTTCCAGATTTGGAAATTACAGTACCCATTCGACATTCTCATAATACTTTGGGGAAACCAGAATGTGGAATATATGAATATGCCCCCAGGAAAAACATTTTCCCACCAAAAAAGGAGTTAAAGCGAGGAGACTGGAAAACAGAAAGCACATCCAGCACAACAAGTAAGCAAACCCTGAGTGTCACCCTCTCTACAGAAAAGCTGGGTGGAAAACACTTCCCCAGCCTGACTCTGGAGTCAGCTCAGGGGACAGTTCCTGAATCACAGTACTGACACCACCACCCCAAACCCTGCATGCCTCAAGCTGGCTGTTCTCAAAACTAAAAGCAACTCCAGGTACATCAAGTGGTTTGGGCATCTTGTGTCTGCATTTCTGCAGGAGGAGAACCTGAAAGCTGAGCGAAAGATTCCCTTGAGCTTTTTTGGGGAAGGCATATCACCTGTCTTCAAAGTAGATGGCAGCTGCTTCCTTAGAAAAAAGGATGCTCCCTTGCTGTGACTCTCAGCCAGCAGTGTGCTCTTCTGGTCTGAAGGGTATAGTTATATTGCAGGCTGGGAACCAGTCTCTACATGTCATTTCCCCAATTTTTGTAGATAAAAGACAGCATTTTTTGTAACTGTGGGATCTCTTGAGTGACTTGGACAGTCTGCACATTTTTATTATCTTTGGTTTTTATTAGGTTTAATTTGTGCAGATTAAATCCCTGCATTCTCGCTGTTACTGCAGACTGAGCAAGTCTTACAGAAATCATTAAGATCATATTGGTCCTCTGAAAGAAAAACTGAGCCCCAGTGAGGTTACTACCTTTGTGGCTCTTGGCAAGATGTAGCTGGCACAAATCCAGACTAGGTGTCAGAAGCAGCTGACTGAGCCAGTAACTTGCATATAAGCGGTTGTGAGAGAAATGTTAATGAGCCTGCAGAGTTCACTGTGTGCAGCTTGGCTCTCTTTCACATGGCATGATTGTGCGAATGGACCCTAACATAGTATTTAGCACTCCTAAGTGCTGCTGTTTGTACCAGCTGATAATGAGAGTTACCTCACCAAGGCTAGGGAGGGACTGCATCTTATGAGAAAACCTCTCTAGCCTCCATTTCAGCATGTAGTTTTCCGAACAGTAGTGTCCCAGTATTGCACAGCCCTATAGAACACTCTGTATTTATGACTGAAACCAGCCATAGCAGGGAAGTATATGTTTGTGAGTTGCTGTCCCCTTCAGAGATGGTATGACTGATTGCAAAAACACTCCCTGCTCTGAGTCCATGCAAGTTAAATGGTTTTGCATTAATGATTGCTGAAGGTTGGTTGAACAAGCTTGTCATTTTTAGCTCTGAAATAGACTAGGAAACATCCCTGTGATAAGGATCGTTGTGAGAGGAGGTGGTAAACAGCTATTGGGAATAATAATCTCTCAAGCAGTCACTTATTCCAGGAATGAATGTGTGACAGTGCTGAGCGCCATCTACCTCCACAGGGTTATTAAGGACACGGGGACTGATAATTTAAATATGTATAAACGTTGGGTGTGTAACACTTGTGGAAAATACTTACCTGACTTGCCAGCTAATACTGGCACTGTATCCTTTCAGTTAGATTATGGTTGTGAGTATTTAACTAAAAGCTTGGACCTAGATAGGGCAGAAATCTGCTAGAAAGAAAGCAAAACTGGATCGTTTGGCCCTGTGGTCTGTGTTGTATGAAGTGCCATTGCTTGGATCCTGAACATGTGAAAAATAACAGTGGAAATAAATTAATCTAAACAAGGATTAAACGATGTGTGCAAGAGGTAAGCATGAGGTTAGAAAGAGTCCTGAGTTCGTGATTTGCAGTTAAATTACCAAGATTTAATAATCAGTCTGTTTTCTCTTGCTTACTGACTCCAGGTAGTGCAAGTAACCGCTCCAGCACTCGGAGCATATTGAGTGTCAGCAGTGGGATGGAAGGGGACAGTGAGGTAAGCTCTCACCTCTGCTATATACTGGTCCACTATTCTTAAGTACATGGCTTTGTTTTCATGGAAAAGAAATGGAGCTCAGGGATAGTATTGAATTTGCAGAAATTGCAAAATGTAGCCGCTTCTGTTGTGAAGCTAACAAGAACCAAATTCTGCTGGTCTGTAACCTCTTTTCTTCATTTTGTAGGACAATGAAGTCCCAGAAACAACTAGAAGCCGCAGCCCAATTGCCCACCAAGCAGAGAGGCTGCCTTTCCCAGAAAGGCCCCCCAGAGTGCCTCCTCGAGGTGCAAGCAGGTAAAGCTAAAATGCAGCTCAAACATGAGCTTTCAGTGAATCAATATTGAAGCCTCGGTCAGAAAGCAAGGCAGGAAACGAATGTGTCTTTCAACAAAATTTACCAGACTATCATCTATAAACACACACTGTTAGGAATTGTAAGATCCTTCTTTCTCCTTTGTAATACCTGATGGAATTGGTTTCCTAGTTGGTAAGATGCATATTGCAATGCTGTTACTGTGGTTCACACACTGCGAGGGGCAGCACTATTGAAGTACACAGCGCTTGCCATAATAAGATTGAACTAAGTGGAGTAGCATCCTGCCCCTGACCTGATCCTCCTGAGAAGATCCTCTTAGAACATACAAAGTGTAGTGGAGAGGGAATTCCCTTTTGGCATTCCCTTGGACTTTTTTTCTTTTTATAAATTTCAGATTTCTCCAAAGCACACTTGTTTATACATGTATGATTGGCCTCAAAGTAAGAACTGTACTAGTTTTATAAAAGGTGTTGAGGGGTTTTGCCTTGATTTGATCAGACCACCACAAACTTAAGTAACTTGTAAATGTTCCTTTAGTCCCACCAGTGCAAGTCCATGAAGTCCAGGGCCCAGAGGCTTATCTAGGTACACACGCTAATAAAATTCTCCAACTATTACAATAGTAGTTACTACTGTGTGGGTGCAGTAAGTTCTGAATGTTGGCTTGGCTCTGGCAAGAATATAGCTGGAATTTATCTGTAGTTAGTTTGAAAAAAAGATTTTGAATCTTTTTATCTCTTCCTATTGCTTTTCATCTAATTTTCAGGAGAAAGCTACTATACTGTCAAAGTTTTACTCCAACCAAGTATTATAGCATCTCTTTCCAGTAATAGTAGAATTACTGCAGCTGAAGAGCAGAAGAAATAACTTGGACAGGAACAGGGCTGTGGCACCTTGGCATCTGCTCTGTTACTGAAACACTAATAGCGTGTTTTTCTTCTTGTATGGCTATTGCTTGTACAGTATTCTTAGATACGATGTTATTGCATGCAATGTGTTGCTCCAGAACCCTATTCTCAACTATTTTTTTAATGCATTTGTATTCTCTGTCTTTTTATAGGCCTGTAAGCTGTGAAGGCTTTTATCCTCCACCTGTGCCCCCAAGAGGTCGCTGAATCTCTCAACATCTGTGGAATATGAGATTTTTTCTGTTTGTATGTGTGTTTGTACAGATATTTTTGGGTTGTCTTAAATTATTTATAAGTGGGAGACAAATGTTTTCTTCCCCTTCCTCCTCCCTAAAACTCTGGTGAGTTTTCCCCTGATTTTCACTGAGACTTCTTGGCCTTCTATAACTTTTTTCTTGGAAGAATTTTGGGACTTCAAGAAAACGTATCGTGATTGGGAAGGAGAATGCTGATGTGTGTCTTGGCAGCCCTGCACCAACATGAAGTTTCTCTTTGACCAAGAAAGAACATGTCCTTTTAGAAACTAAATCCTGAGAAGCGTTGTTACCAAAACCCTTGATACAACGTACAAGGGCTTGAGTGGAAAACATGCTTGAAAAAGTAAAGAAAATAATTTGTTCAAAGACTTTGTTTGAAGAACACTCCTTACAGCAGGAGCAGGCGAATGTTCTGCTGTTTGGTGTAACATTTTGGGTATGGACATACTGATCTTTCAGAAGGTGTAGAATCTCCCTCCAGCAATCATTAAACCATGGGAAGATGAGAAGTTGTCTTTATTCAAGAATGTATTTAGCATACAGCTTTGAAAACGCCTTTTCCTTTTCCCTTCCCTCCGTGAAGAGAACAGACATTAACAAGGTGTTGTGTGTGCTGCATTTACCATGAAAATTCCCAAGGCAGCTGGTAAGGGACCTGCTGTATCACAAAACAACTGTACTTAAAACTTTTTTTGGTAGGGAGTGGGTATGTTCTTAGTTGAAATCACATGACTGACCTCTCAGAGGAAGGAATTGGCAGCAATGCTGTGTTCTGTATCTCTTACATCTCTTATTGCTTCACTGTAGAAGCAATATGAAGGTGTTTCACTTCATGCTCTAGAATAGTATAGCGAGTCTCCAATTAGAAATGCACACACCTCACAAATACCAGCTGTGTAGTTAGGCTGCTGCAGTGGAAACAGGCACCCTGGGATCTGGACTCTGCTTGCTTTACTCTTCCTTTCTAGGGATGTGAATCTGGAACAGCTGTGTCCAGCCTTTTTTCTGCCTGAAGGCTTACAAATTTAAGGAGAGCTTCCTGGTTTGGCTCTCTGTGTTCCAAATGCAGAAAGCATGTAAAGCAGAAATTAATTTTGATTCCTCATCTCAAGGGATTCACAGAATCACACAGAATCACTAAGGTTGGAAAGGACCTTCAAGATCATCAAGTCCAACCATTAATCCAGCACCACCACGTTCCCTAAACCATGTCTTGAAGCACCCCATCCACTCATTTTTTGAACACTTCCAGAGATGGTAACTCCACCACCTCCCTGGGCAGCCTGTTCCAATGCCTGACCACCCTGTCAGTGAAGAAATTTTTCCTAATATCCAATCTAAACCTCCCCTGGTGCAACTTGAGGCCATTTCCTCTCGTCCTATCGCTGGTTACTTGGGAGAAGATACCAGCGCTCTCATCGCCACAACCCCCCTTTCAGGTAGTTGTAGAGAGCGATACGGTCTCCTCTCAGCCCCCTCTTCTCCAGACTAAACAACCCCAGTTCCCTCAGCTGCTCCTCGTAAGACTTGTGCTCCAGACCCCTCACCAGCTTTGTTGCCCTTCTCTGGACACACTCCAGCACCTTAATGTCCTTCTTGTAGTGAGGGGCTCAAAACTGAACACTACTCGAATGATGGAAGTGAGGTGGTGGTGTTTGGTTTGCTTTGGGGTTTTTTTTGTTTTTTAATCCATGCCCTGCAAACTTTTGTGTCTATCCTGTCCCTTAGGGGACAAGTATAGGGCTCTGGATGTCCGCGAGTAACGCAGATGGGAATTCTGCAAGATGACATTCAGGGTAGAGAATTAAGCGTCATTACCTACTTGGTTTTCAAGCCATTCACCCTCTTCCAGCCCTGAGAGAGACATAGATACATCTGCATTAGGAGATCCTTCAGGTACAGGTAGGACATGTAAAGCTTCTGTCTGGTCATATAAGCTCCCCTTAGTCTGTAAGAGAGCAGGTGATAAGAGTTGCAGCTCCTTTCTCTTGCAGGGTGGCAAAGCTAATGTGCAGACCTGCAGGAGTGACAGATGGCAACTGTTGACTCAGCCAGCACTGAGTGAAGATGGAGAAGCTCCTGCTACTCTCAGGGATATAGGCAAAAGCTAAATATCATCTACACATTAAACTCACAGGGAATGACTCCAAGTGCAGTTCATTAGCCTCTCCTTTTGATGATGGAGTGATACAGGTGGTGTGCTGCAGGCCTATAGCTACAGAGGTGACCCTTTCCTTTTTTTTCTTTTTTTTTTTAAAGGACGTCAGTGCCTTCTCCAGTAACTGTGATGGTACAGGGTCTCACTGACAGCTTGCTCTTGGTTCACAGTAGCCAGGGGAATGGTGAGGTGGGAGCTGCCTTGCCATGCTCTTCTCAGAACCGAACAAAGTTCCCAGCACTATTCAGTCAGATTGGAAGCAGGGAAGGATCTTTTGGTGCTGAAATGAGGAAAATGGCAGCATGGGTAAGTGAAGGGAACAGGGGTAAAAGAAAGAAACTAGAAGAGGAAATTCAACAGCTTGATTGTCTTCAGCTGTCACACATGCTTTGGTTTGCACACAGCTCCCTGGTCTTGCTCAAAAGCTGCAGCTGTGCTCCAGAGCTTGGAGCTGTGATGTGATAAGAGGAATTAATCTACTTCCACATCTTCCAGGCACAACATAAGGTAGAAATGTAGGATGTGGGGAAAACTCTAACAAGGCAGGAAGGGAAGAGCAAAATATGGAAGTGTGGCATGCAGATTTCCTTTTAAAGCTGTTGGACTGAAGCAGCCCAGGGATGTGTTTTCCCCAGCTAATTTTTAATTCTGTACCCCCTGCATGTGATAGCCAAATGCCTTCTGTGGGAGGGGTTTATCTGAACTGTATCTGAGGGTTTGCCTTTGCACAATCCTAATAACATGGCTGTGAACTGGATTTTTATTGCTAGTACCGCAGTGAGATGGCTTATATCTGCATTGCTGAAAAGTAGCTCATAAGTAGCTTTTCAGTCCCTCTCCCACTTGTGGCTTAGATACTTCCTTAGTCTGACCTGATCTATCACACAAAACCAAATGCTAGTGGGGCTCTGGTTTGGAGGAGAGGTGAGCTGGGACAGGTGGAGCTGAGTAATATTATAAATGCACTCTGTTCAGGCCCCTTCTGCACTGTGTAAATCAAAGATGTAGCTGTAGTCTCAGGCTCCCTTCTCGCTTCTCCTGGATTAGTTAGAGATCTCACTGGTCAGCAATCACAGCAAAACTATCACTCTATCAAGGAGAAAAGGAACAGCAGTAAAATGGCTTCACTGTTAAATGCAGGTAAACAGTTGGGATGCAGGCATGACTTTCATGTCTCTTGCAGGCCAGTAGAGGTGCACCTTCTTAGCTGCCAGAATGTGTCTTCCACATTGGTCTTGTTTCATTTAGTGCCTTTAATCCTCTTATGGCTCAGTGTATGGAGCCCTTGTATGCATAGATTCCAGTTGTGCTGGTGAGCATGTGGTGTGTATTGCTTCCACCCGAGATCGGAAGCGCACTGACACTGAAGCTCAGAGAGACCAGAGAAGAAAACTGCATGTGACCAGATTGTTGGTTACTCAAGAATGCGCTTGGGGTGGAGAGCAGGAACAAAGTGTGTTTCTGTTGAACATTACAGCTCAAGGAGTGAGCAGATAATCCAATTGCTGCTGAAAAGTAAATGGCCTGGCAACCTGTAGGGGCATTGACCAATCCACCAAGCTCAGGTGGCAGCTGGCTGGCCTGGGGAAAGTGCTCTTTGTAAAGCATGCCTCACAAAACCCACTGCAGCAGATGGCTCTGGCTGGCCCTGCTGTTGACTGAGAGGCTTAAGTATTGAATAAACTGAAGATGTTGAAGCCTCCTCTCTCTGTATCCCAAGGGTAAGCTACTCGCTGTTTTGGACTGAGGTGCAACAACTAGAAAGAAACATATGGTGTTACCAAAGCTGTCTAGGTTTGTTGGTTTTTTATTTTGGTGGGTTTTGTGGTTTGTTTGTTTGTTTGTTTTGTTTTGTTACTATAAACAGGGGTTTTGAATGGGTTTTGACAAGTACCTCTCTCCACAGAGACCTTGCTTCTACTGAAACAGGCAGGAAATTGCAAACGTACTATCTGGAAAAGGCTTCATATAAATATAGCTTCCGAAAATACATTCAGGGAAGGTAGATGGCATGTGTAAGACCGCAAGGGGAAAAGCTTTTAGTATCAGTGTGGTGGTCAGTGGTAAAAGGGGAAATCTGTTTTTGCATCACTCCTACAAGGCATAGATCGCGTGTAACAGCACAGAGCAGTTCCTGCATGCAGCTCATGGCCTTCACTATTTATTTGTTGGCTTATGCAATATTTGTGAAGATTGTGTAGGTAGCCCCAGTTGGTTTTGGTTTTTTTTTTAATATTATGCCTGATAGCCTCTGAAAATTGTTTTTGTATTTGTTCAGTTTAAAAATTGTATCATCAATTAATGCTTAATACCGTGAGCTTTTTGGCTTGGGGCTTGTTTTGTTTTTACTGGGGAGTTTTTCAGGCTTTATTTTAGCCAGTATCGACAGAAAACTTGCCACTTGTTACGTTTGGGTGCAGCTTTGCCGCCTCAGCACCTTCCTCTCAGCGAGGTGCGGTGCTTTGCACTTCAGCGTTCATCAGTTTGTTCCGCTTGGGCAAGTGCTGTGGAAAACGGGCCGCTTATTTTTGAGAGTACTTGCACGCAGCCCTCTGTCACGTTGTTCTCAAATAATTTTAGATTATTTCGTTGACCGATACGTTATGCTTTTAATCAATTACCAAATAATTCCGCCAATTAAAAAAGGCCGTACTGCCTTACCCGCCCGCGCTGCCTGGGCACGTCGGCTCCCGGCTGCCCTCCCTCTCTTTCCGCAGCCCCTGTTCCGCCCGCCGGCCCCCACCTGCCCCGCTCAGCGGGGGACGCACCGAGGGCGAGGCCAGTCCCTCCGCCGTTGGCGGCGGCCGGGCCCCGCGCACCGCTCCAGCACTCGGCTTGGATCCTGGCGGCCGCCGTAGGCGCCGCGCTTCCGGCGTGCGGCCGGATGACGTGGCCGGGCGGAGCGGAAGTGGCGTTTCAGGTCGGCGTTGGCGGCGGGGCGCGGGCCGGCTCCGCGGCGGGGCCTGCTGCGTGCGCGGGGACGCCGAGGCCCGAGATGGCGGCGCCCGGGCTGCAGCTCTGTGCGGCCGCCGCGCTGCTCCTCCTCCTCCTGTGCCTGCCGCTGCGCGCCCGCGCCGACGAGCATGAGCACACGGTGAGGCGGGTCCCGGCCTCCCCTGGGGACGCCGCGGCGCTCGGGCCGCAGCCCCGACCTCCGGGCCCGCGGGCCCTGTTGCCGCTGAGAGGTGGTGGCGCCCGCAGCTGCCTGGGGAGCGCGGCTTGGCGGGCGAGAGGGCGGGTGGGGTGGGGAGTGACGGGCCGCGGCCTGGGGGGGAGCGGGCGCCGCCGCCCTGGCGGCGAGCGGGTGGCTCCCGCCCCGCGGGGCTCCCCCTTCACCTTCGCCGCTGCTCGGGTTGTTTTGACCGGTGGGCGAAGCTTATACGTGGTTGGGTCTTGTCCTCTCTAATCCGATGAGAGTGGGACACCCCGGTGCTCGCAGGAAGGGCTCCCGGAGTTTGCTGATCCGGTTTGGGCATCCCTGTATTAGCCGTTAGCGTGGCGGCCGGGTGCTGTAGCGCTGAGCGAAGCGTCCGCGTGTCCCACCTTTTCCTGGAGCTGATAAAGCCTGGGCAGGTACGCGTGCTTTGTTTAACGAGGGCTGCCTTGCTGTTTGACTTGCACTTTGCGGGAATAGTCGTTTCTTCCGGGAGGATGTTTGCATTTGCTTCAGAACAAAAGCCCGAGTGCGGTTCTGCGCTGCCTGCGCAGTGACAGCCCCGTGGGAACACGCTGCGGCGTGACAGCTCGCCGCTGGGAGAGGGAGGTGTAGCGTGGGTCAGGGCTGAGGAGTAAGGGCAGGACGGGGAGCTCTCGGATTTGGAACGCTGACATGGACCCCTAAGCAAAACGGTTGCAGAAAATACTGCTGTCTTGAGTGCTCACCAATCGGTATGAGGGTAGTTTTTCTAAAGTGCTTGCAGTATCACCCGAAAAGACTCTAGGAAGTAAGTATCAGTGCTTCACCAGTTTCTGGTTTTGCGTCGGAGTGTTGTTTCCCACGGCTTTTGGCATGGAGAGGTGAAAGTCTGTGCGATGAGCTCAGATGCGATTTTGGAACGAGACTTTCTGAAAACCATCCCTATTTCCACCCGAGTGGGGAGGGTTAGAGTGTGGCTGTGATTAAACACAGTGTCTGTCTGTCAGAACGTTTGTGCTCTTGAGCAGCCTGGCTGGTGAACACTTGCTTAGTTTCTTAATGTAGCTTTCTCTAGGTGTTGTATGTTAAGCTTAATAAGTGTTTTTAGTAAAACAGATAAATAACATTGATAGTTTTTGTATAAGCAATAGTTAATTAGTTGCTTAATTCCATGCACTTACGAGGTTTGAAAACTGTTCAGGATTGTCTTTATTTCTCAAAAGATAATGGGATTTCTTGGTGCTGCAGTTAAGGACGGAAAAGTTAAGCTAATATTGAGTACTTTCAAGGAGCAGATATTCTTTGAGCTAGATTAGGTCCCAGTTTTGTTGCTGAACCTGTGTTTTAGGGTTAGGTTTCTGCTGAGGTGAGATGGTTTTCAGCATAGCGCTGTGTTTATTTTAAAGGCTGTTTGGCTTGAGTGATTCCTAATTATTCATTTAGCATTGGTAGTCTTCTGGGGAAAAAAGTATTTCATAAAGCTGTCATTGAGTTTATTTATTTTTGAGCTCTCTCCTCAAAAGTGAATTCTTCTGATGCTGTTCAGGTCTTCTGAATGATTACCTAAACAATTACCAATGGAAATGACAAATTCCTTTTGAAGGCTTATCATTTTTTCATCTAAATTACTGAAATCTTCAAGATTATAACACTGTCTCTTGGTTTAGTGTTCTAGTTCATATGAAGTCTAGTTTAGTAACATCATGTGATGGGTTAGGAATAGTTGATGTAGGGAGACAGTTATCTTCTTTTGGAAGGCTGTCTCCTTGCTTAGGTATTTTCATACTTTAATATTGTGCAGGAGATTGAAGTGTAAGCGTTAATAGCACAAATGAAACATGAGCAGGATTTTGTAGTAGTACCCTGATTTTTATAGTGAGAACCTGAAAGTTCCTTAAATACTCCATTTTAATGAATTTCAGCTTTGAATATGATTGCAGTTGGGAGATTAATCTTTCTTATAACTAAAGTGCTTTATTATGCTTTGGAGGTAGTGGAGGGGAAGTAGTAATATACTGATTTAGGACTTGGTGAAAATTTACATTTTGTAGTTACCAACTTTCTGAGTCTTAGTGGTAGGAATACACATCATTATATGCTGCTGTTGCCTTACTAATGCTTTAGCGTGCAACTTCTTGTGCCCAAGCACTTGTTCATATCTGGGTGAGGATGTGTCGTTACACAGACTTTACAGTTTTACTTTTAACTGCCAATGTACAGAGCCTTACCTGTATTGAGCATTTAGAAGTACTGACTTAAGTGTTTAATGCTCTGTGTTACCAGGTTAATTTTTGAATTCCTTTACTGCTATTACTGCTATAATACATAATAGTATACAATATTTATAAAATAATACATACGTGTGCTATAATATGTATTTTTGTATTAATGTAAATTGGTTGTTAATGTTTTATATGTGTCCTTTATTTTATAACTGTAGGCCTGCATAAGTAAATATTATAAAAGGTAGTTGTGAGAGGACTCCACATGAAGCTCTAGGACTGTAAGTACTAGTGTTTCTGGAGATACTAGGTATGGATAGCTTCACTGGATCAACAGCTAAATCCTTTGCCTTAAATTTGAATTAGTCCTTAAAAACAGCGTCTGCATTTCTTTACAGGAAGAAAAGTATAAATACAATTATAAGATAAAGATTTGGGTATTTAAAACAGTAGTTAGTGAAGACACATTGGGATTTGACAGAACATTTGTAATCTCCATTATTAAAATACAGTGCGGCAGCATAACTTCAGACCACAACAGAACAATTTATCAGTAACTACAGACCACAACAGAACAATTTATCAGTAACTAACTGAAAACTGTGTCATGTACCTGCTTTTTGCCTGTATTCTGGTAACTGCACCACTTTTTGACAGTTGGCCTTTTATGTGTGGAATTGATAGCATAGATGAGATATTGGTGGCCTTATCACAATATATGCTGATCCTGCAGAAGTAGGGTTGGTGGGCTCCTGCCTGGCCTTTGCTTTCACGTCTTCTATTGCTAGACTTGTTGGAGTTGATGATAAAATAGGCAAACCATGATAATCTTTTAAAATATCCTAGGGTTTTTGTTGCGGGGGAATGTTCTAGGGAGTAGGTAGCATTTTAATTTTACCGTTGCTTCAATTTAATTATCAGTGCTCTGTAAGCATGGAAATACATGACAAACATTTGAAAAACAAACAAAAACCAGCCTGTACTGCATAGCAAAATTCCTAATTTATAATGATTGAGAAAAGCATTTTTGTTTGGCTTTTTGCCTGAAGTATGTTAAAGCCCTGAGCTTGTAAAGTGTGTTTAAAATTAATACATAAAATGATGAAATTTGTATAGTATCTGTAAATTGTCAGTTATCGAAACACTGTAGAAAACATTTCTGTATGTAAAACTCTGCATACAAAGTTGTGTGCAGATGAGCAGCCTGATTCCTTTTTGAAGTTCTCGTGGTTCCATTTTGGAGAGGTGAAACAAATGTCATAGAAGCAGGACGTGGTGTGCCTGAGCAACCTTGTGCATCTAGGAGGTGTAACAGTAAAAGGACTGCTTGTACAGTTGTTCGGACTGTGCTGCCAGTACAGTTCTAACCATGTTTTGGTGAGGCCTAAAATTCAGAGAGAAATGAAGAGATATTACTAGAAATAACCTGCTTTATCTGAAGGAGAGCATGAGGCTGAAATCCACAGTTTAACAGAGTATGGATGTGAGCTGCAAACATTCAGTATTACCATAGTGCTTGATAGATAGAATATCTGTAAGATACTGGGGACTAGAGGCCTGGGATGTTACTCGCCAGTTGAGTCTTACTTGCTGCCTCTCTTGCTTCCTGTCCTGCTTCTGCAGCTTTGCTCTGCTGGTAACAGGTGATGTTGGTCCTTTTCCCTCTGAAAGATGTGCAGGTGCTCAAGGAACTGCATTGTAGAAAGCTCAGTCCAAACTTCCACTTGAGAAAAGGAGGAAAATTGCATACTTTCTGAAAGAAACTATCTTGATTTGAATTTATTTTGCTGAATCATCACATAAGATTTGGTAGTTGTAATTCCCTCTGTGCCTCCATTATTTTTTGCAAAGTGTTTTCATGGTTTAAAAAAGAATATCAACAACCTGCCTGTCTCCTATCCTTTTCTGCAGCCTTTCATGTACTGACTTAATCATCACAATCTTAATTGTTTTATAGAATAAATGGTTTATTTCTAGGGTTACCATGCTAATTTCTATGGTTGTGCAAAGAGAATATTAAGTTGCTTTCCACATCACAAGTGCCCTGTTGGGTAACAGGAAAGAAAGATATGTCTACTGTGCTGAAGATAGTCTCAGTACGCTCAAATAGTTTTTAAACCGTACAAGTGCATGGAAATTGTCTTTGTAGTAAGCCTCAAAGTGGGGCACACCCCCAAGTTTTCAGTGGTTGTATTGTTGTGGAAGAAGTCCATGCTTGGCCAGGTCAAACTGCGCAAGCTTCATGCCAGTGTAATATTCAGCAGGGGACTGGAATGGTAGCGTTGCCCTGTTGCCGGTATGGAAGGGTTTAATGTGATTTTAGCTTGCACATGCACAACAGCTCAGCCCAGTGCTCTGAATAGGCAGTGTGACCATATTGTGCTGCCGTGGAACAGATGTCCCCAGCTGTGATTAGGGTTGTAGCTGATACGAGGTTGCACTTGAGGTGCAGATTGGTTCTCCACCACCTGGGTGGCAATTATGGATAGGAGTTTCTGAAGATTTACCTTCCATTAATCGGATTGTGCCAGCATATGGTACGTAACTTGTGTTGATGCTGAGACTTGTTCAGGCTGCCCCAGTGGTTTTGCACAGTTGAAATAGATCATTATATACTCCATATAGTTAGGGAAATTACTGAGCTGATATTAAGCTTAGCGCAGAAAAAGATGCAAAGCCAAACTTGGTATGCTTGCAGAAGGAGTACTACATTTTTCATAAATTACAGTAAGTAAAAGGTATTTAAAATTGTGTTTTGTAGTCTTCCCTCTTATTTGGAAGTAGTGAACTGTGTCAATTCTGGCACCATTACCAAGTTGTTAAATGCTTGTGTCTGGGAATTTAATTAGGATCTCTGAGATGTATGCAGTATATTGTCCCTCCATATGAACCAAAACCAGAAGAGCTTGCTGAGATAGACCAGGGTAGAGATCGCAGCATCTTATTTGTTGACCTTTTTTGCCTTGTCAGTTACTATGTTCTTAACAGGACACTGTTCTCCATCTTCGGGCATGTGAAAAGCTGCCTTTCCACCACCTAATTCTTTGCAAACAAGTCAGGAAAGAGAATGAAGAATAAAAAAGGATTTTTGAAATAGCAGTAGTTCAGTACAGCAAAATAAGTCCTTTACGTTAGGAAGCTGTTTGGCACTTGTTTTCATAAGGGATGAAGATAAAATTGCATTGACACATAACTGTAAATACTAGATTTATGTCACTCAAATTATCTGGAATCTATTCTGCAGATCATTAATTTTACTTCAAATTATTTTACTGTTTGACATGTTATTTCATTACTACTTGTCCCTGCTGCAAGCCTCAGTAGTTTAGGTACAGCTGTAATAAGAATAAGTTTATTTTCTGAAAATCCTGTAGCAATGATGGGTCAAATAGTGAATCAGGACCTTTATTATATGTAGAATGAGAGCAAGAAATTTTTATTTAGATCTCTTATGATGCCACCTGTTCTTGGTGAATTTAACTGGTTGGATGTGTGACATGGATATTCTTGCACATTGTAGCTGACTTCCTCTTCTGTTTGTTCCATACCTGTATTGATAGGGAGCTCTTAATACTTTTTTAATGTTTTCTGGCATCTGGCAGAATCTCAGTGAGTCAAAGTATTTTGCATTCTGATTATGTAGCAGAAAATAGGAAAATTATCACACTTACAGTGGTTATGAAAGTTTTATATTGCTGTATAACAATTTTTGAAAGAGACCATTGAACTCCACATTCTGTCTTGTTCTGTGTTGGTTTTGACTGTGAGTTATTGCTGACTTGCCTGCTAAGGTTAACAGGAGGCAATGGCATTTTGATTTGCTCTGTTGTGTTTAGAGCTCTGAGGGTACAGTTGAGCAGTTGCTCATCAGCCAATAACAGAACAGTAAAAATAAGAATTCAGGGTTCCTCTGGTTTGCCGTTTTGTCCAGTGTGTCTAAGGATGATCAGTTCCTGATGAAATGAGAATAGTTTCTTCAATATACTCTTTCTGCCAAGAATGAAAGGTAGTGCTATGGAGCTGAAGTTTTCTTCCCGTTTTCTATGGCTCCAAGTTCTCCACAGCTTGCAGGAGTCTCCACATATGCTGAAAGAAGATGTAAAAGAGCATGACAGTAGTTGAAACTACTGCAAGACTGACAATGAATGTGGTGACCAAAATCTGACTGGTACTGATACAGCGTTCCTGAGTGCTGTGGCTCCCTTGGAACCAGGGCTTTCTTTAGCCACTTATTTTGTTACCTCTCTCATAGTGCGACATTTTTGCTGGAAGGTATGTTGTATGTTGACCTTCTCTGAACCTGGAAGTCCTCATAGAGAGGTGACCAAACAGTCCTACAAGATACTGTAGTTCTTTGTCTTGCCTAAATAAGAATTGCTTTCCTGCAAGTGTGTTGACACTGTTATTTGTCGTAGATGCTTTGATATTGTGAAGGCAGTAGTGAAAAAGAAAACAAACAAACAAAAAGCCAAACCACCACAAACTTGAATTCTTTGATAGCACTGAGTTCTTGCCACTAAATTACCCTACCACTAGGGTAAGATTATAAGGATAAGGTATGTCATGACAGGGGAAGCATATTTAAATGTGAAAGCTCATCTTTATAATTGAGAATGAGCAAAACCCAACAAATATAGGGAGAAGAAAATCTGTTTGAGTTCCTACTAGACATCCACCCCCCACCCCCCACCCCCAAAAAAATCAGGCTGAAGTTGCTTAAGCTGGGTTTCTTACTACAGCCCTCTTAATTTAGGGAGGCACTGGGAGCACCTGATGGACTGTAAATTGCTGTAACTGGGGACTTGCTGATTGAGGTGTAGCCTGGGATGGCTGAGGTGCCATGTTCGTTTATGTAGCAGTCCTGAACAGATTTCTCTTGTGCTGTTCTGGGATGGTTGTGAGAAAGGAAGACGTAGTAACATGTAGACTGAATTCTTTGCTTATGTTTGGTTTGGCCTCTTTTCTCTCCAGAGCAGACTCATGGCATCATTGTGGGACTCATGGCGAGTCATTGTGGGAAAAACTTGTAGTCCCTGAAAGAGGGCTAAGCATCCTGCGGATAAGAGACAAGCAAAGACCAAATTTGTTCTTGTAGATGTTGTAATTACAATGTAGTTACATTATTAGATCAGAAAACATATAACAAGATTTTGAATAATATGTTCTTAAGAAGTTGGTTTCTGTCACTTGAAGGTGATCTGGTATAGCTCAAAAAATGCAGAGGTTCCTAATCCGTATGAAGCAGGGCAGAAACAAGAAGCTAAGTAAAGCAGCAGTCAATGCTGTCTTTATTCAGGCACTGTCAAAGATGAATTCACAGACCAAAGGATATTGTCATATTCTATTTACTAAAGGTTGAAGAGAGATGTAGCTTGGTTCACTTGTAAGCTGTTGCATTACAAGGAGTAATGCTAAAGTGGGCTCTTGACAAGTTAAGACCATTTTGAGAAAGGGCTGAAAATACGTTCTGCAGCTGTTAGAGGAAGAAACAGAAGATGTGCTAGGCATAACAGACTAGAAAGAGATACGGACCAACTTGTCCTTCGCTACATTGGCAAGAGCTAGAGATGGTATCATAGTGCACATTCCACTATCTGTTGCTGAGGGGGCTGGAACTGTGATTTTTCTTCCTTCTTTCCCAACTTTGAATTTGGACAACTGTGCTGCACTGGTATAACTTTTCTGGTTGCTGGCAGAGAGGAGAAATGTCTACTTTCTCTTGCTGTGGTGTTTATTCTTTGCTCCCTCATCGACATTCTTTACCTGTCAGAAATGTTCTGAAGTGTGTTCTCTGCACATGGGCAGGTTTGTGGAACTGATAAGTGTTTGGTCTCTGCTGCAGCTCAGAATGAAATTAGCAAGATATTTAAAGTTTCTTGATGGAGATCCCTCACATAAGAGGCTTGAATGACCCTTGTGCATCTTTGTAAACAAAAAAGATGAGCTTGTAATTGAGATGATGTGTTAGTATAAAGGGATTAAATTATTTCCCAAAGCATGCTTGTTTAAATCCTTGAGTTTAACTTTTAAGCACTTAATCTGAAGAATTTATTGCATTCCACATGTAGCTAATTATTTCTGAGTAAACCTGTCCGTGTGACACTGGTTATTCTGAATAAATGGAGTTGAAGAACCTTTGTTCATTTGTTAAAAAGGGAGATGCAGTACTGTATTCTGTATTTCAGCTGTGCTGTGTGAAATAGTTACAGCTAATTAACATTTGACTTTCTTTTCATCTCCAATGTATTTGTGTATTGGTCTTTAAAATAGTACTTTATTATTCTGTACTTTAAAAATTCGGGACCTATACGGTGATTGTACTTGCAGGTGTGTAAGGTTATAAGTAGGGTTTTTTTCTGCCTTAACAGTTAGATTGCTGTCCCTCCTAATCTGTTGAAATTATAGTAGATGAAGAAGTTGTGTTGCGTGAGAGGCTTTGTAGTAACCAGCAAACCTGATACCTCATCCAGATGCATTCAGATATAGAGCAAGTAATGATTTCATATCACTTAGTTCTTCTGAATTCATGCAGTATTTGAAAACTGATAGATGAATGGCTTTAAGGATTTTTTTATTGTTGTTGAAAAGTTACAAGGGCTTGAAAAAAATTACTGTCTCCTAGCCAAGGAATAAGTTTTTCTGGCTAACAGTAGCTGTGGAAAGTGAAGGGTGGATGTTCCCACAAAGAATTTCATGGCAGCCACCAGACGCTTTGCTGTTCTGTTTTTTTTACTGTGAGAATGTTGGAAATGCATCAAAATACAGTCCTTCTGTCTGACTTTTTTGTCTCTAGGCTCCTGTAGGTATGCCACAGTTTAATTTTAGTGCTTCCTTTGAGGCATTGCGCTCTTCTGGGAATTTTGAATGTCATTTATACCATTACAAAAATGAAAAGGAGCTGCATTTTAGGAAAAGACAGTGTACCTGCCACCATAGGTAGATTGTCTGATTTATTTGCTAAGATTTTGTTTAACAAGGAGTTAGTCTGATATTTCTTTCAGTGGGTATAAGTAGAGTTTTGCTTTTAATTGATGCGTGTTTCCACAAAATTTGTAAACGCTTATTTATTTTTGAGACTTCTGCTTTTCTACACATCTGCTCTCTGCATCTTCAGCTTCTCTATTAAACTTGTATGAATTCCCCCTCTTCTGATACTTCAGCAAAAGGCTCTAAGAAACTATATGATCAACTATGCCTTTTTTTGGTAGAAAGCAGGCTGAAAATCTTGTCCTAGAATCCCTGCCACTCAAAAGACAAAAATACCTGACTGTCTCCAAATGTAACTTGCCTGTGATTGAACAGTCCTGCCTTGCTAATTAATATGAATGAGAGAGTTTCTTGAATTTTTATTTTGCTGGGCTTCTCATCTAACTGAATAACTTTATCTTTCAGTACCAAGATAAAGAGGAAGTTGTTTTATGGATGAATACAGTAGGACCCTACCACAATCGCCAAGAAACATACAAATACTTCTCTCTTCCTTTCTGTGTGGGATCAAAAAAAAGCATCAGCCATTACCATGAAACCCTAGGAGAAGCACTTCAAGGAGTTGAATTGGAGTTTAGTGGTCTTGACATCAAATTTAAAGGTAAGCAATTGAAAGTGCATTTAGTCACTTAAAACCCCCCCCACAAACCCAGTCAGACAGGTTTAGAATTGTAAAGCATGTTCATCTAATTTTTCCTGAAATAACATGAGATAGATGAAACTTTCCGTTTATCTTCTGTCTCCTCTTGTGACCACTGTATAGTCTATAGTCAGGTATTAGCTTTCCAGAGTACTTTCTGCCATTTCTGAGGGAAGTATGGAGAAGCAGAGCATTGGACAAATTTCTTCTGTGAATGACCTGCAAAATACTTTAATAATGGAGAAATTAATGCATTTCTGTTTCAGTAGTTCTTTAATCTAATTAAAGAACACTTTAGAACACTTAGAAAAAAGATACTTAACATACGATTTCATAAACAAAAACAAGTACCACTTGAGTAACATTGAACCTCCAGCTCCTCAATACGTAGAAATCGGTACCATTCCTATTTGGTTAAGAGAAGTCTTTTGGAATTCTGAACTACAGGGGGCCAAAGTCATTCCAGACTAACACAAATTCAGAATGGTGGAAAGATGCTGTGGTTTTTGTACCTTGTGATTGTTTTGGCTTTAATTATGTCCCTGCCAGATTAGTTCGTCTATTGTCTTCCATAGTTCTTTACAACAGGTAAACCTGTTTTCCTTAAGTCTTATTTTGCTTTCAGGTTAGGAGTTTCAAATTCTTATTTATAACTGCTTGTGCTGATGTTTTGACACAGAAAGCTTTAGATTTTGTCTGTTGTAAGTATTATTTATTGCAGTGGATCCATGAAGTGAAATCTGAATGGGAGTCAACTCTATTTTACTATCTTTAATCTGCTATTAAAAGTATTAAAATATCTTTTTTCAAAGTATAAATTACTTGTAGCAGTAGTTATTAGTACTTATTTACTATAAAATTATGTAAAATTTGTTGAAAACCAAATCCCCTTCATATACAGATTTTTAAAGTTACAAAAACAGAACAGGATTGCTATCAGATTCATTTTTTACAGGCTTAAAAGCTGTCATAAAACCAATACAATTTATATCCAATGCTTGTAGGAAAATCTAAGTTTCATAGACCAGCCCTTAAAATTTAGCATTTATATAAAGGATTCTTTTCCAGTTTGGTTGTTGAAATGTGATGATAGTTTTTTGGTGACTCTTTAATGGTACATCTTGTTCTTGTCTGAAGTGGTGTTGACTTTTTAAAAAAAATAATTGTAACTGGATTATATCAGTGATTGAATTTTTTTTTTGTAATGAATAAATTTTATGTAGTTGTGATTGATCCATGCTCCCACCTCTGCACCAGTGGTCCAGAACTTGCTGCAATGAAATTGAAACAAAGTTATTGGTGATTAGTGGTTTTGTTTGTGGGGTTTTTTTTTCCTTAACAAATAGAAGTTTATGTTTGGGCACCAACAGATTCATATGTTCTTAAGAAGAAGATACAGCTTCAAGGGGTGTTGAGTATCTAACATCTACAGCTGAAATAATTAAGAGCTGCTCAAGTACCTTTCCATAATCATTTAGATGCTTGAATACGCATTTAAATATCTAACCATAGGGACCTGCTTTTCAAAATGTTGGCATGACCATCTGAAAGACTTGTACAGGTTTTCATCATGAATATGTGAATCAAATCTAATCTCTGAGTTGAGAGGTAATCATATTTTTCCTCATGTGTGTTTGGGATTATGCAAGACTAACAAGTACTGCTGTTTTTCATTTTCGAAGAGTGTTGTAAGAGTTTACAAAGTTCAATTAGATTTGCATTTTATATCTTTAGATTTTTATCCTCTGAAGTGAGTAAAGGTGAATTAGAATTGTTCTAATAAATTAGCTTCTGCGGTGAAAAACAGTTCCCTTTTCAACATAGTTTGACTGGACAGCAGTAGCAGGAAAGTATGAAACTGATGTTGTTCATCATATTCAAAGAATTTTTTAGGCTGCAGCTGTCAGTAACTCAAGTACTGGAGACGATGTAAGTAAAACTGTCAGTTGAATCAGTGGACCTTGCCTGTATTTTTCAAAATAGAATAAGAAAGTTATGGCTCTGCAGAAATGCATTGTGCTGAGAATGGAGGTTTGCACTTGAATGCTCGTAGTGGTGACTGGTGGGGCAAATCTGCAGTGTATTCAAGAATTCAGGAAGTAGTGTTTCTTTTTGTATTTAAAAATTTACCATGTGAAAGGATACTGGCGAACGTATAGGATAGCTGGATTTCCCTTCTGTTACAAATGTGAACAATGTTATTCTTACATCACAGGTCTCAAATTTGTATAAATATCTTTGCGAAGAAAGTAATGAGTTATTAACATACATTTATATTGTAATGTAACTGTAAGTTGTCAGCTGGCTTAATTCTCTTGTCAAGCTAAATCTAGAGTAATAATGCTTTTTATGTAATATGTCAGGTTCTTTATTCAGGCATTTGAATTGACATCCTCTATTTTACGCCTGAGACCTAGTGAATTATTAAATGTATTGAACATTGGGATCACAGAGACTTCAATTAGAAAATTAATTTTTGACATTGCCATACAATACCAATCCGAGAATATGAATTTAAAGGGGGAAAGGATTTTTCAACATACTTGCATTTTGCGCTTCTTTGGAAAGGTTATTAAATAACCATACTTCTAAGTGAGATCTCCTTGCCCAAGGCTTCCTTCTGGAACACCTCTAAAAAATGACAGGCATTCAGGATGATGTTCATGTTGTACTATGATGTTCAGTGCTGTACTAAGAGATGATCAGATATAATGAGGTTTTATATGTTTGAGTAAAACCCACTTGATATGACTGTCCATGAGAAATTTAAAATCTGACATAAGCACACCTGCTTTTGTAATGAGTCTTGCTTTCATGCTCTTTTGAAATTTGCTTAATGTGCCACTGAAGTTACTGAAGCTGTATTATGTAGCAGATGTTACCTCTTTGACATCCCTGATGTAGACACAACACAAAACATACCTCTAACTTCACACTCCTCTTAGATACATACACAACCATAGCTTGGGTAAGAACTATCTAATATACACAAAACTTTAGATGTGGTAAAGCTGTAATGAAGTAGACTTCAGCTTCCCCAGGCACTGAATACTCTTCTAGACTACTTTCACTTAATCATTCAACACAGTGGACTTAAGCTTAATCATCTAATCCTCTCCTATAATTAAACAACAGCTTCAGCATTCTCAGTGGTTGGAGAAAGGAGCACTTTTCTTCCTTCCTCTTGCCTTCATTCACTTGTTTTAGGGGGAGGTGAGAGGAACTGTACTGTGTAGTATGGCTGAGGGTGAAATTGTGTACGATATGTAAAGTCACACATACGTTTTGCAAGAATTGACTGGGGTTGTTTCTAATGATTCTGTTGGGGTTTTGTGTATGTGCACTGGAGTAACTTGTAACATAGTTGATCTATAGTTGATTGAAATATCTCGATGATGTCTTTTGGTATTCTGAATACCGAGAGTAAAATCCATAAAAATGGATGAAGATGGTTTTTCAGTGGCATGCTTGTTGGATGTCAGTGCAGTCATTTCACTGCAAATGATATTTCAAAGTCTTTATTTTTATTTTGCAGCAGCAAAAGCTGCTGTTTACATCCTAGAGTATTAGATGCAGAATGGCTCATTTCTGTTAGTGTTTAAAGAAACAAACAAAAAAGTCAAATTCCAGGGGTCTGAAAGTCCATGGAGTAACAATCTAATACCAAATTTGTCTTGGTTAATAACTGCAAACAAAGGCTTCTGTATTCAAGCGATAAATGGGAAAGGTCTCTAAAAAGAGCACTTGTAGTTCGTGTGATTTTTATTTCACTAGTAGGACTTGCTCCTGACCCCGTGTTGTCCTTCAGTTGTGCTGGAACCAGGGTGGGCTCTGTGTGTGTGTGTGTGTGTGTGTGTGTGTACACGCACACCAGTCAGGAGAGAGCCACCTTCTGTGGCTAATGCTTCTGCTAGTTAATGCTTCATTTAACAGTCTTTTACCCTCATTTTAATTCACAGTATATTTTCATTTGACTTATGTCTGTTGAACAATCCTTTCCAAGTTAAAAAGTTTAACATTAGAAAGGTGTTATCCTTTATTTGAGTACAGTGTGAAACTGCTAGGGAGTGACAATAAGGTGGCAAGTATTTTGGAGAGAATTAATTCCTTCTTAGCAACAAATAGAGAAGATAGGGATTCTGTTTTTTTCCTTTTAATTAATATCAAGATGACTCAATCTGTTAAAGTGAAAAAGTGCAAAGCAGAGGCTATTTTTTGGGGAGCATGGTCCAAAAAGTGTACGGTCTGGCTCAGTGGATGCATAAACGCAAACTGAGGCCTGGATTTGTAAGTCCGTGTTTCAGCTGTGGTACCAACTTCAGTGACTTCCTTCTCCTGAGTGTACCAGTCCACGCCCTGAAAATGTAATCTAAGCTCTGAAGCTTAGATTGCATTTGTTAGGTCTTGGAAGAATCAATAATAGAAGAATACTAAAGTTTTCATAAGAAATAGGAGAAAGAGATGCATCCATTCCAGAATAGCCAGGGGCACTATTTTCTCCAGGGCTATAGGAAATCACTGCAACTATGCAGGACTGCTTTTGGCTGGCTTCTTACTGTCTTGCTTGACCAGACATACTGTGCCTATTTTCATTCTGACAAATTGTTGTTATCAGAGCAATGATGTTTTGTGTTGGAAATATTCTGCTTGCTGGTGCTTTTTTTGTGCAGGTGAATTGATTTTCCTTTTAAGCTTTATATTGCAGTCAGTGTATAGGACAAAATAAGCTGAATTTTGATACAGGTTAGAGCTATACTTGGGGCACAAATTAATTTTATCTGCTAGAAATGGGTCCTTGATGCCAGTGATGACAGGAGAGGGGGAGCTGGAATTATTTACATTCACTTTGTTTCACTATTTGCAGAGTGAAAACATTTACTAAGATGATGATGGAGGGGGTTTTTTTGTTTCTAAATCTGTTGCTGCCTGAATTCTTGTAAATATGAACCCTTTTGTCTTTTTCACTTGAAAAGGAAAGATTAGGGAAGGAAATTGGGATATGAAAAAATGGTTGCTAACTGCATTACTTACGAATTGTAGATGAGGAAAAATAGCTTTCTGGCTCAAAGCGATAGATTTATTTTATTTCCAAATGTAGCCTCTTCTGCATTCTTTGCATTATTCCTCTTTTTGTCTTCTGTCCTTTTTTTCTACCTTTACCCTGATTGCTTTGTTTCTTCCTTTATGATGTTTTTTTGAAAATTGCTGAGAACTTTAAAAAGTTTTATTTTTTTACGAACAGTATTGCTAGTCAGTGAGCCTGATTATACTAAAATGGAGAGATAATATCATACACAATTTTCAGTATTTGTTAATAATTTCATGCCTCTTGTTACAGTAAAAGAGGTCTCATGGTCTGTCCAGCTAAAGCTGCCATTAGCTAATAGGTCTTAATTTTAGTGTGGGTGAAGTAGCAAAAGGATACTTTGAAACCTTTCCATATCCAGTTTGTGGGAAGCTTCTGCATGTGAAAGAGTAGAATTGGAAAATCAATTGTGTAATTGCTTTAATGGTTAATGGTTCCTTTTTAAATGTCCTCTTTTTTTGCCTACTTGAGGATAGCCAAGAGGGGTTAAAGACTCCAGCAGTGTCTGTGCCTCCATTTGCTTGATTTGCTTCTGCTTTGAGCCAGCTCATTAATAAATCATTAATTGTGCTTTAATTTTTTGCAGACGATGTAATGCAGACTACTTACTGTGAAATTGACTTGGACAAAGGCAGAAGAGATGCATTTGTGTATGCTATCAAAAATCACTATTGGTACCAGATGTATATTGATGACTTGCCAATATGGGGTGAGTGATATGATGCATAAACAAGTTGGCTACAACTACAGGAGTCCTGTGCTAGTGGGTTTCATGGAGTCATTTAATGACTAAGCTTCATTACAAGAATCTCACAAGTATGTAGAACTTATGTAACCAAATACTACACATAAGTTGAAGGATTATTGTACTGAAAGAACAGTAGGATGGCTTGTACTAGTGAACTGCAACAACAGTGAAAAGCTGTTTTGTTTCTCAAGCACTGACTTAATAATACAGTTCTTAGGGTTAAATTCTTCTAAAGGCTCAAGTGAGTGGTAATGAGATAGGTCAGATGTAAGGTTCATGTTAATGTGTTCATGAATAACAACTTTCATAAAACTCAGTGTTTAAACTTTATTTTGCTAGTTCTTGTGTTTATTACTAATGCAAGAGCTGTTTGATTTACAGTAGTTTAGTGGCTTTTAACAGTTTTACATCTGCAGTCTGTGGTTATACGAAGGAGTTTTATTTTTACTTGCTCTTATATAGTTCTTAAAATTGCTCTTGATGAGTATTATTAATCTGGGCTTAGAAGTGCTTGTCTTGAATAAAATTGTTTGTGTCCTTATTGCCATTGTCTCCTAATCTCTCTGGTTTTTTGTTACCCCCTTGTAATCTGTCATCACATACCTAGTGAAGAGTGCTTTGCAGATTGCACTTTGCACTGATAGCAATCAACTAAACTCCCCAAGCCCTAATCTCCTTGTTGTAGCTATAAACTGAAGGGAAACGAAAAGCACCACAAAATGCTTTGTTAAGGTAAGGTCTTTGTTGCCTGTGTTCTGTGAAAGAGGTACAACCGCCCACAACACCTACAAAAATACAGTTCAAGCCACATGATGAAAGTCTTTTGATAGGTAGTATGCTGAATAACGATACCCATCATTCATTCATTCTGAAAGAGGGTGGGGTTTTTTAGCCCTTTCCAATAATTTTAATTTGTTGTAGAAAGTAGCTATCTGATGAACATGAGCCCGAGCCAGAGATGCTAGTGCTTTTTTATTTTTTTATTTTTTTATTTTTTTTTAAATGGGAATTGATTCTCTGCCTCTACTCTGCTGTCATGAGACCCCACCTGGAGTACTGCATCTGACTCTGGGGCCCCCAACATAAGAAGGACATGGACCTGTTGGAGTGAGTCCAGAGGAGGGCCACAAAGATGATCAGAGAGCTGGAGCACCTCTCCTATGAAGACAGGCTGAGAGAGTTGGGGTTGTTCAGCCTGGGGAAGAGAGGGGCCTGGGGAGACCTTATAGCAGCCTGCCAGTACCTGAAGGGGGCCTACAGGAGAGGGACTTTTTACAAGGGCATGTAGTGATCGGACAAGGGGTAATGACTTTAAACTGAAAGAGGGTCAGTTTAAATTAGATGTAAGGAAGAAATTCTTCACTATGAGTGTGGTGAGACAGTAGAACAGGTTGCCCAGAGAAGTTATGGATGCCCCATCCCTGGAAGTGTTTAAGGCCAGGCTGGATGGGGCTTTGAGCAACCCGGTCTAGTGGAAGGTGTCCCTGCCCATGGCAATGGGCTTGGAACTAGATGATCTTTAAGGTCCCTTCCGACCCAAACCATTCTATGATTCCGTATGATTGATTTATCTGTTAGTCAGGAAGGTTCTTGCTTTTTTCAAATCTATCTGTTTTTAAGAGATAACATGGACACAGAAGTACTCATATATTGTGTTTGTTCTTTTCAGCTGATTTGCTTACTGTGTGTAGCAGATCTGTGTCAAAGCTTGGAGCAGACCCTAATTAATCTGTGTGGCCTTTACTATATTTCTTGTACAATTGCTGGTAGGCTTTTTAAAAGCATGCATGACTGACAGTTGTTGCTACAATATTTTTTATGCTTTTTGCCTTTCAGCAAAAGATCAATGAATGGTTTTGCTAGACTAGAGGCAGCTCTGTAGACTTTAGACTGCCCAGGGATGATGGATGCTAAGCTGACTTCTTTGGAATCCTCTGTGGCTAGCAAGTCTTGAAGACTTTCTTTTTTAGGACTGATTTTTCTGATCTTATTTGGGAACATTTTTTCTAACGTCAAATACTGAAGAACAAATATACTTACTAAATACTCTACACACTGACTAAATTTTATGCTCTCAGCTGAAAAGTCTGGTTTACTGTGATTCCAGTGTTTTTAATATTCTTCAGCAGTATGCTTTGTATGTACAAGTTGTCATTCCTAATGCTACAGCTAAAAAACATATAGAATCTAGATATCATATTCATATGATATTAAGAAGCTGGCTTTCATAGTTGTTTGGAACCAGAACCTCAAGTTGTGATACTTAATGACTGCAGCATTGTAAGTAATTATAATATTATGCAAGGATGTAATCCGACGTCGGGTGTGAAAGCAAGCGGTGCTGAAGATCTTGGTCTGTCTCCTGAAGTCTAGGTAAAACTAGGAGGACTTCAGGGTAGGTTAGTCAATGTTAGCCTGGTTTTTATTTCAAAAAATGAATTGGTTATTGATGGGGGGATGAGAAAGGAATGGATAGACCTGAACTGTTCAGAAGTGTTTATCTGCAAGTCCGAACAAGTCTTCCTGACCTTTGTGTTCCAACTACAGTTTACAAAACTGCGAATATAGCTTATCTGCGTTAATTCTGTTTTTTCTGAGTCTGTGTTCAACAACAGGAATATTTCAGACTGAGTGCTGCCTAAACCTTAAAGCTCTGAGACTTGCTGCTCACCAAATAGTTTTTATTATAAATATTTCTGTTCTGAATATGGCATCAGCAATACCATATACATGGCTCCTCCAGTTTGTTGGTGTCTTCAGCTGTGTTGTATAGGCTTCCTTAATACCACGTAATGTGGTGGTAGAGATACTAAGGAGAACTAGTATCTTTTGCTTGATTGAGTGTCATCGCATGGCTGTTAATTTCAGTAATTGTAATTAAAAACATTAGGACTGCTTAAAATACACGGAGTAAGAACTTCAGTAATTATGATGGCATCTCTGAAATACTCTGAATACTGAGAAGTGTTTTTGTTTTATTAAGATACTGTCCAGAACTGGTTACCCTTAGCTTGCATTAAAAATATCTTGTGCTGAAATGGCTTTTTAGTTACTATGTGAAGGCAATCATGTTAATCCACTTCATTTGGATTACCTTTCCTGAGAAGCCTACTAGTCAGCATGTATTTTATGTAGTGTATCATCCAGTCCACTATTTTTTCATTGTTTATTTGTGTCCAGTAGCCAGATAAAACCAAAATTTTGTTCCCTAAATGTAAATGGCTAGAGTCATGTTTTTGTGCTACCAGAAGAAAGTAACCATTCTCTGAAGAGCTTAAAAGAAAATTATTCAGATGGTGCTAATGTTTGCTGGGAATTCTCGGCAACTTCTGATTAATTCTGTTCTTAAAGCAGAACACTCGCTTCTCTGGGCTCATCCAGATGCATTTGTGGCACTCCTCCTGACTCTTGGCAAACTTTACTTAAGTTCATGTTTTATGTTCTTCATGGTTTTCTACCTTGTTAAGGCTTACTGATATCAAAGTTGTACACATAACCATTAATATTTGAAATTCTCCTTATGAAGTCCTCCAAATATCCAGTAAGGAGCACTCTATTTTCAGTAAAGACTAGGCATAAAATAACTTTTCTTAACTGCTGGTAACTACAGGTAATGACTTCAGGATGCTGTTTGAGGGCTTTAGAAGGTTTAGACTTCATTTTCTGACCTGAAAAAAGCAACCAGATCTTTTTAAGTGCATTCAGATAAAATGATTCCATTTTCTATTTTGTCCTGAATTGCCATCCCACAGTGGAGTGGCTGAGCTTCACTGTCTTCATTTCAGGATGTCTCCCTAAGTGTATGGAGCACTGTGTTAGTTCACTCCTTCAGGTAGTGATTGATCAGAATGTCCTATAAAGTAGTTGAGAGGTCTGTATTGTCATGGTTTTGGATACTGCCATGGGAACAGGTGGTATGCCAGCTGCTAGGCTGTATGGCATAGGCACAAACTGGCACCGTGTTTCATGTGGATGAAACATATATGCATACAACGCAATCCTGACAGATGAGCATGAGTAAGAAACATGACAGAAAAACACCACCTTGAAAATTAAAAAGCACAGGTAATGCACAAGTGCCATTCCTTCATATACCTGCTGCCTGTTCCAGATCCTTCACCTACTTGTTCTTCCACTCCCCCCCACCTTTGTATATCTTGAGTACTGCTTTTATTGTGGTGATCTTTGGTGTGATGGTCTTGACATTAAAGGTGATGCTTGTAGCCTGTGAACTTGGTGACTGCTAGACTTGACTTTTTTTTTCCCAGCATAGTACATTCTCTGGAATTTTTCTATATTAGGTTAGACATTTTGCAGTAATTTATTGAAAAGTAAGAATTTAATCATGGCTAATACTGACTTCAGTTGAGTTCTGATGCTCCAGGAGCATCTAAACAACTTTCCATGTTGGAGATAATGGCTGTAATAAAAATCTTCCAGCAAACGATAACTTTCTGAATTTTTCAGTGAAAGTAAAAGAGGGAGTGGTAAAAAAAAAAAAAGTAATTCTTGACAAGCATTGGAAGCTTGTATGCAAATGAGAGCAGAAAGTATGTGTTGGGGAGTCAATGAGGAATAGGAGTGAAAGTAAAACTTTTAAGAGTGAGTGAAGGGATAGATGGGAGATGGGAAAATACAGAGTTCTTGGCTAAATTCTGTTCATGGCTATGAAATCTGTATTCAGCTAGTTGTTTATCTGGTAAGAATTCCAGATAAAACTACAGGAACTGTTGTATCTTCTGTTTCTTCTGCAGCGTTTGCAGCTACATGCTTTTTTCTTTTAATGCCATTACAAAATGCTTCTTGCAGATACCTGTGGATTGAAGGTGTAGTCCAGGTATTAGAGCTGAAAAGAAGAACGTAAGGTCTGCTGTAGTTATGTTGCTTTTTTAGCTAGCAAAACTTTTGTAATTCGTATTTTAAAAAAATAATTACAGAATATTTGAAAAGCATACTGGTAATAGATGCTTACACTTGTTTCCTATGCAGGTATTGTTGGAGAAGCAGATGAAAATGGAGAAGATTATTACCTTTGGACTTACAAAAAACTTGAAATCGGGTACAATGGAAATAGAATTGTAGATGTCAATCTGACTAGTGAAGGAAAGGTGAAATTGGTACCAAACACAAAAATCCAGATGTCGTATTCAGTAAGTAATTTGGTGATGCATCTGTAGTAAGAAATTCTATGTGGTGAAATAGCTAAAAAATAGGTACTAGTATACATACAACTATGTATTGATACATCAGGCTATATTCACTCCTTCAAATATTTTTTTATTATTACTGAAAAACCTTGATAGGTTTATTAAGAATAAATATTAAATGATGATTTTTTTAAACGCTTCAAACAAACTGAAGCTTCTGTAATCTGCAGAAAAGTGTTTTGGTGGGAAAGGAAAATGTCCAAAAAAGTATGGAGACTAGACTTATAGTGGACCCTCCAGTAGGTATGCATTTTCTTAATGTTTGTAGCTCTGACATTTGCATCATAGATTTGAACTGACTCCTGAGCTAGGACCAAAACTCACTGTAAGCCTTCATACTTTGCAAGCAGTTAGTATCAAAGCTTATTTTGTTTTTGCAATTCCAGTGAAATTTGTCTTATTTCTGTAACCTTACTAGTAAGGTTTTCTCTGAAGCCCTCTGCTATTATATTGAATTGCTGTCATAAAAAGTAATAAATAAACAATGTTTCCTGATCTGAGATAATGAATTAAATTTTTCAGTTTTCCTCTGTACTTATTTGATGTTACTTAAATTTGTAGTGATTCACTTACGTTTACCACATTTGTGTACTGAAACTAGTTCTTAATGCATTGCTTTTCTACAGTATGTTAGCAGTAGGTGTCAGCATAAGATTTTTTCAGAGGAAATTCTTGCCACTATTATATTTGTCTTGTGCTGAATAAGTTGTATAGATTGAAGTACATAAAATTGGTTTTTATATGTGCTTTCTAGAATTATGTTCACACTAATCTCCCTATTTCTTCTGCAAAATTGATAGAAAATTTCAAAATTTCTACTATTTCAGGTTCCACCAGCATTGTAAAGTCCATTTGTTCTGTGAATTTTGAGGTGGACAGCACTGAGTAGCTGCCAGTAATGAAAATAACGTTAGAAGTTCCCTTAAAATACTTATAGTGTATTGTACAGAGCTCAAGACTTACCTATCCAATTCTGTTAGCACCACTGGGCAGCTACTGGGCTGGTGTGTGGGGGGATGTGTGTGGTGGTTAATTCATGGATTCTCTCTGGTGGATTTGTTCTAAGGAGTGCTTCTCAGTGGCAAGTGCTCTAAAGAGAAATGTATCTGCTTAAAGCAATGTTGAAAGCCATTAATGTTTTGAGCTGCTAATCTTGAACAAGGTTGTAATTTGAACTGAAGGGCATTAATATCATCCCTCAAAGTGAGTAGTACTTGAGTCTTGAGGATTTTAATCTGTCTCAGGACTGTGGTGAGTGATAGGGGTATTCAATCTACATTTATATGCTTTCTTCTATACTGAGTAAGAGAACATCTGTTGGAAAGGATAGTTCCTTGTCATGTATTTTAAAAAGATATGCACAAGGGGGCTGCATTTGTTTCAAGATCACTAAAAATCCTGATATTTCCTAATTTTGGCATGCTTTTGAAAAAAATTTAGTGTAGATTTGCATTTTAATTTCTGAAATTGCATTTAAAAATTAAAATCAAAACAGTCTTGCAAAAATTCTGAAAAATAGTTTGCTACCCCATTAGCATCATATAATTCATTAGTATGATTAAGTCTTCCAAAGCAGTCCTCTGTGCAGCTAGTGGAGCCACTGACAGCACTAATATGCTGTTACCTTGTGTTAGTATGGCCACAAACACATACTTTTCCAGCTGGTTTCAGAGTTATTTATTGGCAATTGAAGTGTCTAGATTGCAGTAGCCTGTGGTCTTACAGGTTTTAGGCTGCAGCTTTTAGCTTTTAAAATTTTAACGTCTGTCTTTTAGGGTCCAGCTTGATCCCTTTTATCCAGTTCCTTTCCAGCACTGGAAAAGTGAGATACAGCTTGTATCTCAGTTTATGCCCTTCTTTCCTATTGGCATCTGTTTTAAATCTGTTCTTATATCTTCTCGTTTCCCTCACTTCTGCTAGACTGCATCTTTTTTCTTGGGCACTGTACTTTGGAGAATTTAGGTACAGATGATCTCACTGAATACCAGTCTCAGTGCATGGCAGCAAAATGGATCTCTGCTGCCAGTGGGGGAGCAAAAGTAGCGGGTGTTTTCATCGCTCAATGAACACTGTTCTCCGCAAACCTCTCTTCATACAACACAGCACATGGAAGTGGAGAAAAGGGAGTGTGCTGTCAGCAAAAAAAAATTTTCTGGAAAAATGTCCATTGCTTTCTAGCATGTCATTCTTGAACATATTTAAACATGCTTTATTTCTCTAACCTTTGTTCTGAAATCTTGGGCAAGCTTGGGAGGGTTTTTAAATGGTATTGCCTCGTCATTTTATGAGTATCTACTGTGGGAATAATTTTTGAACTATTCATTTAAGAAACTTGAAAAATAGGGTCATTTGATGGGCTTCGGTTTTGGCACCTTCAGTATGAGTATCTTTATGAGCACCTTCTATAATCATGAAAACGGTTTGTTGTATTTGACAACTAGAAGTTTGCATCTTTGGTTAGCCTTGCAGAGACAGTGAGAGCTGAGGCAGTGCTGCAAGACTGACTCTCCGTTGTTCTTAAACATAAGCTTAGACAAGATCAGATCCATGGGGCAAGGTGGTGGATGTTCATTCTATGTCTGACCTGTAGATACTGGTCTTCAAGAACATCAGTCCATTGTTTTTGCAAAAACCTCCATTCATATTGAAGAAAACATCTGAAGTGGATTATTTTTAAAATGTGTTTTGTATTTCTGCACGTGAGTATAGCTGAACATATTATAATGAGCTTTTCAAGTGTAAATTTTTCTCCCGTTAGGTGAAATGGAAGAAATCAGATGTGAAGTTTGAAGACCGATTTGACAAGTATCTTGACCCATCTTTCTTTCAGCACAGAGTATGTATTGTTCTAAGACAAACCTACAAAATATCACTTTGAAATGGTTGTTTTAGTTCACAAGATGATATGGAATTTTTAGATGACATGTTTGAATTTTTGGATGTCCCAGGTGTTCTGGGACAATGAAACAGGCAGGTCTAGGATTGTAGGTTTTAAGTGATATTTCTGTTGCTCAAACAAGGTGGCTTCAGTTTTTTAGAGTGCTTCAGTAAATGTGCAGGCAAGCTTCAAGCCTGCAGCAAGTACAAGACAGTTCAAGAAAATTTATTCACATGGTCGAAAGCAATGAAGTTTCAGGGACACAACTGTATGACTTGTAAGCTGAATAACTGTTCTTGGTCATATGTGCACTTTTTACTGAAATAAATGCAAAGCAAAAAGCATTAGCCTAAACCATTTGGAGATCTCAATTGTGATGATTGGAATGTGTGGTTATAATCTCCTGAAGGATAGTATACTAAGCTATACTACTTTCTGAAATTAGAGATTTTTGATTCTATTTGGAGCTCGGTGAAAACTAGAAGATGTGCTTGTCAGAGGCAAAATAATGCTGCTGCACATTTTGGTCCCGTTCAAAGCTATGGTTCCTTTGGCTTTTTGGCTGTGAACGTCCCTTCTTCTACTTAAGCCTCTTCTCTAGGAAGGCAACAGTAGATCGCGTTGCCTTTCTTTTACCAAAGGAGCATGTGCAGCCAGTTGTTTGAACTTTACTGGTGCTTAACTAAGCTGTGCTAACTTCGTCATGAGCAAGTTTGGCTGGTGAAAGGCTTTATGTATGGTATTTCACAGGTCAGTTTTAGTGGGACTTTCTACAAAAGTAGTGTTATTTGCAAAATGGGTTTATTGTTACTTAGCTAGTGCTGACAAGCTCTCCTGCTAGGCAGGGATTTATTCTTATCGGAACAAATTTGAAACACATTTAGAGTTCTAAACCTTAAGAATGTGTTTTCTTTTTGTAGATTCACTGGTTTTCAATTTTCAATTCTTTTATGATGGTGATCTTTCTGGTTGGCCTAGTGTCTATGATATTAATGAGAACTTTGCGAAAAGATTATGCAAGATACAGCAAAGAGGAAGAAATGGATGATATGGTAAGATCTGCACTCAAGCTTTTTTAAGTCTCTTTTTTTAAGACTTATTGTTTTCTCTTTGCCTATTCACTGTGTTAGCAGCTTGGAATGGCATTCTGCAGTTGCATAGAAAACTGCCTTATGTGCGTCTTGAAAGTGTTACTGGTTTTCTTTATAACGTGCTCCTAGGTTGCAACCCAGAATTCTGTCTGTAGTCACCATGTTAATGTTCATATCCACACTTAGATTAAACAAGGTCCATTCTGAGTGTGTAAGAGAAGCCTGTGTATATTCCTAAGCACTTCAGAGGATTTTAGGGACAGGGAGGGAATCTGATAGATTTTACTGCATCATACATTCAGGTAGTAATTTTTGTTGTCTTCATAAGCATTTGAAAAGTAAACTTTTCTCCTAGATTTGATGCATTCAGGAGAGAAGACGTAATTGGACTTGAAGTTGCTTTGATAAGTCAAACCTTTAAATTATGCCTAGCTTATGTGTTTGTCATTAATTGTCATGACTAAACTTAAAATTTTTTTGTCGTTGTTCCTAGGACAGAGATCTAGGTGATGAGTATGGGTGGAAGCAGGTCCATGGAGATGTTTTTAGACCATCCAGTCATCCTCTAATATTTTCATCGCTTATTGGTTCTGGTTGTCAAATTTTTGCTGTGTCTCTTATAGTCATTGTTGTTGCAATGATAGAAGATTTATATACAGAGTAAGTATAATTGTGCCATGCCTTCCACATATAAATGCTTAAATGGACAAAATAATTAGAAAAATGAAGTTCTAACTGGCCTGGAAAAAGTGTTGAGAGTTTTTAGTCTTTATCTTTAGATCACAATGTAGTATTCAGAAGATCTCTTTTAAGTTGTAGTGAAACTTTGTCCCACTCTTATCATGTGAGTTGGCCTCCTTTTAATTTTACTCTTTCAATTCTTGCTTTTTACATAATTTATTATGAAACTAGTTTGTTCTGCAGCATCACAGGTAGATTATATGGGAAATAAATGTTAAGAGGCTTCATCTGGTTGTGACAAGATCTTACTCTATTTCTTACCCTGTTTACCCCAACATGTCCTGTAAAGACTGAAGTAGGAGTGTGCTGTGTTGTGAATGGTCCTGTTTACTGACAATGAATTAAGCCAATCTTATCCACAAGTCTTCTCAGGAATAGTGATTTAATTTCTTAAATTTTTTTGACAGATACTGCTCAGCCTGTGTTGTGTATAAAACCTCCAGCAATAGGTGGGCTGTGGTCCTGACTGGGGAGAATAATTTAAAACAAATAGTACTCAAGTTTAACACACCACTTGCTGTCCACCTAGTTCTCTAACTTTTATTTGTTTGAGAATTTTGGTGTCCTGGATGGACTTCATCTGTTTCTGTAGTGATCACATTTTGGATACCGGGGGGAATTTTTTTTAACAAGTCCTTTGTTTTAAGCAATGACTAAAATTTCAAATATCTGTTCTATTTTCCCTTGAATATCATCTGTAACTATCGATTTTAACAAGTTGTAATACTTCTGAGGTGCCACTAGAGAGAACTCTTGTTTTTGAATTTAGCTGCCTTTTAATGGTATGTTTAAAAAGCCACTCTGTAGTATCAGTATCTTGGCATATTTTCATTTATCATACGGTGTTATTCCCCCCTTGTGCCTCATGGTTACATTTCTGGATAGACTTACATATGCATTTTTAATTGTAGAGCAGGTCAGCCCTTTAAGGCAGGGGCTGAAAACATTTCAGAATGTTTGTGCAATGTAGGGAAGCTGTAAGTTAGTAATGGCAATTCTAAAATGTGTCAGAACAGTAATTTTTTAAAATGTATATGCACTTAGTCTTTTGTTGCAGTAGGCCTTTATATCACTTTCAAAGTGAATTTAATTCTGGGTGTGTAATTGAACCATTGACCAAATCTGATGCAGGCAATTTTTACGTTTACCAAAACAGTGATGTGAGTGAAAAAGGCTGTAGAATGAATTACAAGAATGACTGCCTGTCAGTGTTATTCAGGTCTGTTTAAAACTGTTAGGGATCATGCAGCTGATGCCAGCTAAAAGTCTGTCACTGGAATTTTATTGTCAGCTATTAATTTATTAATACTGGTTTGTGTTTTGAGAAGCTTCTCTATTAGAATATTTGAAACATAAGTCAGTAAGCTTGAGAATAGGAAATTTTGAGATAATTTTAGATGAACATCTGCTGGTCATATTACAGGTAGCCTGGATTTACAAATGTCACTTCAGACTGTGCATGGTCATCTAGGGTTTTGCGTGTGTTTCTAAATTGTCTTAATTTAGGAGAAGTGTTAAAATTGGTTTCTGTCTAACCAGTAGCTTTCTAAAATGGAACTATTGCTTATCTTTCTTTAAGAAGCAAATGTCAGCATAACACTCCTTTAGCATGTGTAACCAGCAGGTATATTTACTCAGTTCAATCCATGCAGTCATGGAAGCTGGTTGTACTGAAGGTTACTTCTTTGAGTAGGGCAGACGTCCAGTAATGGTTCATCAAAAGCCAAAATGCCGATAGTCTGGAATCTCTAAGAACAACTAATTTGAAAAAAGTACAGAAAGCTGGCTGAAAACCTTCTACTGCTTTTTACTGTCAAAGAGTAGCAGAGGGACATGGGGAAGCAGCTCTATTCATGAGTAACATTTATATCTTGCTATTCTTAGACCTGATTCTTAAAAATGTATTTGGAGACGGCTTTGTGATTTAAAATCATTAGCTTGCATGTAAAATTTCAGAAAAATTATGCCAAAATGAGTACTCCAACATTTAATGAGGTGATAATTTAAAAGTGACTTAACTTTTCTGATTGGACTACTCCATGCTGATTTGTGGCTTCATTACAGTATTTATAGTTTCTAAATCAGGTTTTCTAATTTTCTGTTAGATGAACACTTTTGATCTTATGAGTTCATTTCTGAGGGATGTCAGAAACATCATTCGCAATCTTAGTGTATTTTTGTTAACACTGCCCTTTATATTAAGTAAAGAGGACCTTTTATCCGCAATGGTTGAATCTTACACTTCATGTATGTCGTATAAATACTTCAGTTCTTTATACAGAAGGTACACACATCTAAACGTTAGGGTATTTTGATCAGAGGTGAGATTTTTGTACTCCAGTGAAAATAAATGCATATTAGAAAAGAATGTAGTACATCAGGACTCTTTTTCTTAGGTTGAATTCGACTTGGCCAGAAGCTTTGGATACAAACAGTTGTCATTCTTAGGCAGATTTTACAATTTAAGCACTTCTGAATTTTTAACTTAATTAAGAATATTAAATAACCGCTTCTGCTAAATGCACATATTTTGCTGTAATATTATTTGTTTTTCTATTTCATTTACCAAAAAAATCACTTCTTGTAGGAGAGGATCAATGCTTAGTACAGCTATATTTGTTTATGCTGCAACATCACCAGTGAATGGATATTTTGGAGGAAGCCTTTATGCTAGACAAGGAGGTAAATTGTTTTCATGTTTCAGCATTTTCATTACATTGTTAAATGGAGAAGTTGTTATTTTCTGATTTGCACCATTATAGAAGTGTCCTTGTGGAGTTAGGTCGTGCAGATGGAATCTTTTATATTCTTAATAAACAGAAAATATTTTGAGTATATTTAACTTTCATATTATTTCCTATTCAGTACTGGCTGCATTTTCTAACCAAAGATAGCTGAAGTCTTTGGTTAATTTAAAAGTAATAAGAGCTAAAGAACTGTTAACAGTTGTATCTTATGAATTGCTTGTTACACTCTTGTATATAATTGTGTGGCTCATGACATCCACAGAGTATAATAGTCTTCCCTTCTTCTGTAATGTGCTGTTAAACAGCTCATGTTGTCTTCTCCAGATGACTTCTACATAGCCCTCCTCGATAGGTACCGGGGAGGGGGTTATATTTACTAAACACTGAAAGGATGAGTACACAGTTCTTACTAGACCTTAATTGTGGATGGGGAAAACTGTTCATAGCATCTTTTAAAGAAGGTTATTCTACTTTTCAGTATGTGCTCTGCTTTATACTTAGTAAATTCAAAATGAGTATCGGTAGAGAGCAGAAGCCCAACAAAACTGACCTAACAGATTTGGACAGGCTGTCTTCAAGTGCTCCCCACTATGCCTCTGAGTTATGACCAATTACATCCTTGCAGTCCACTAGCTCCGTCCATTCCCTATGCTGCAATACAAGAGTAATCAATACCTATTATCTTCTACAGTGCTTTAGAAAAAAATAATTCTGGTAAGTTTGCAAAAGAAAATTTGTATCTTTTTAGCACAAGACACTTGTTCGTATTCAGTCTCAACTGTACTCTAATCTACTCTGTGTTTAGAGGTTAGATGTTTCTTTTCATGTGGCTTGTGTATAAACCTAGTGATTTGTAAAAAACCAGATATAAGTAGCTTAGGGTTGCTGTTCTAAAATGTACTGTGCTGTATAGTTGAGCCAGATTTGCATTTTTTTCTACAGATCAAATGTGAGATGCTGATTATGTTGGCTCATGGTGAAAACACGTATGATGGTTTTGAAAGTATACGCTAGTTTTCTGACTGCTTTTTATTTAGTGCATATTACACATGCATCTATGGTGTACTAAGTTTAAATACTGACCGTATTTAAGAGCATAGAAAGTAAAGGGAATATAGACAATGAAAACTCTTAAGTTATTGCCCAAGAGGGTTTTTTTGAGCTCCTTGGGGAGCTCTAAACTTACTAATAACTGCTAACAAGTTTTGCTGTTCCCTTTATGCCTGGGGTTTAGAAATCGCTTTCCTTCTACCTTTCCTGCTGTTGAAGATATCTGAGTTCAATTTTACTGTATATTAAATGCTGTGGCATTTTGCTTTATACCAGGGATAGCCCGTTCTTTAATGCATCCTGAATGTATGGAGTCAGCTTAGTTGAGTCAAGACAACCCGGAGCAGATGCTGCCTGAAAGCAGCTGTAGTGCTGAGTTGTCCCAGGAGCAGTGCTGAGCTCTCATGTGCTCTGAGGGTGTGAGCAGGCTCTGCACAGGGCCAACTCTTCTATCTCTGTCTCTACTAATCTGCAGCTTACATATACACTTAGTGTTTCGTACCCTGGGTTCTTTGGCCAGCTTAGTCAGCATATGCTGTTCAGCCAAAATGTTCTCACGCTGTATCCTTTTTCCTGTCTCTTCACCTGGCCTGATAAATTGATTCATGTGCTGCATCTTGTGGGTTGCCAGAGTCAAATGAAACTAATAGTTGACTCTTGGCTCTTGTATCGAGGTAGTATGTTGTTACTTATTTCTTTCACCTTTTTGGGGGAGAAGCCGCCAAACACCTAAATTCTGGAGAGCTTGCTGATAACTTTTTAAACAAAATATACCGTATCTCACCAGTCCCATTGGAATGTCCCTTCTTACAGGAAGGCGATGGATAAAGCAGATGTTTATTGGAGCCTTCCTTATTCCAGCAATGGTGTGTGGAACTGCCTTCTTCATTAACTTCATCGCCATCTATTATCATGCTTCAAGAGCTATACCCTTTGGAACCATGGTGAGTTGTCTTTCTGGAGAATTTAAACACCGCTGTAGACACGGGAAAACTACGTTTTAGTCTGAATACAATTGTGAGTCACAGCTTTAGCTTCCTAGTTAGAAATGTATTCTGGGAGTAGTTTAAGGTGCTTCAAGTAGAAATTGTTTTAATCACAATAGCAACAGCTTCTGGATGCCAACAACAGTCTTCTCTCTACTTAAAATGACGCTTTTGCTTTGTATTCAAACTTAGTGTTATCACAACATAGGAATTTAGCAACTTGAATTTTCTTCTGGATGGTCAATGCAAACTGGTTATAAGCTAAAATGCAATACAAAGGATTCTAAGTGAAAGCTGCTTCCAAATCATTGCAGTCAAGCAGAAAAAATAAAAATAAAAGATCAGGCAACAATATGAGATGAGATGTCCTGGGGAGATCTGGCTTTATGAAAATGAATCTCTGTTTTCACTTTGTGAAGTGATATTTAGTATCCAGTTATGGTCTTGCGTCTGTGTATTAACCATGTCACTTGAAAAACAATGCTGGTTGGATTACTTTCTCATTGAATCATGATGACTTTTCTTGTGGCTTTTGTCAGGATTTTGTTTGTTGTCATGGCCCTTTCAAGCAACCTCAAATAACCCAGTGAATACAATGTAGGAAATATCACTTGGCGCTTTGGCAGCTGTTTGAGCTTGCAAGGGGTATTATTTGAGAGGAAATTTTTAAAAAATATGCACTGCAAAATTGCTCTTCCTAATCTGTGCAGTAGCACTGTTAACTTAAAAAAATACAGGAAGGCTTATTTTCTTTCCAGTATCTGTAGCAAATCTTGGGAGTTAATATTTTTATAGCTTCCTTCTCTACATATCAGTTTTCGTGATATATTAAATTGTTCAGTCTATTCAGGGATGTTTGAGTAGCCTTGGATTTCTTCTTAGTTTAAATCTACCACAAAATGGAGCTTAGTATCACAAGTTCTGTCTTATAAATTGTATTATTTGAGATATAATAAAATTCAGTATGTGACTGAAAATACTTCAGAACACATTCTTAATGAATGAATGCCATAAAAATCATAAATGGTAATAAAAAGACAATTCTCAGTTTCAGACAAAGGCTTTCAATATTTTTTTACTGATGGAGGAGTCATTAATTTATATGTACATTGCTGGTTCTAGTCACCTCTTTATTAGCAGTATTTTCAATGTATGCCTAAATACCAACTTTTTACATTGAATTAATTGTTATAAAACCACTAAATATAACATCAAGATAAACATGTTTATAAACTGTTCACTTCATTTTTTTGGTTTTCTTCTTGAAGAAATTGGACTAAAATTCTATCTTCGGATGTGTTTGTATTAATCAGTCAGTGCCCCAAAGGAATATTTTATTGGTTTGTCTTTCCTAAGCTAGCAGTCATATACAATACTGTCATAAAAGTTTACAACATTGATCTTTGATATGTGCAAAGAGGCTCTGTTTTACTGCTGAGCAAGCATTTATGATATCACATTTCTCACTTGTATTCCCATTTGTAGGTCAGGAATGCTGAGGGAAGGGAATTCCACCTGTGTGGAACTTTGTCTTGTAAATCTGTTCAACTGATGTGTATTTTAAGATCATGGAAACATGTACATGCAAAAGCAAATAGCAATATAAATCTTCAGGGGTCACTTAATCAGGATGTTAGGACTCTTTATACACAGTGATTTTAATGATCTCAAGGTTTTATGAAAATGTTTGAATCACTATGACTGTGGCAGTAAAACTTCAGTGGAGTTAGCAGACTTTTAGTAGGAGCAGGTTATGAATCGGAAACTTCATCAGAATAAGCAATGCTCTAATGACTTCAAATCAAGTAATGAAGCTGGTTTGTAGAAAGAAATGAAAATTGTTTGAAATTACCATGTTATGCTTCAGGTTGAAGTCCTTGGGAAGCCCTCTGGCTTTTTGGGTAAGATACCTTTGTGTCTTTCCACCTTTGTTTTCAATGTAGAGAAGCTTCCAGAATTCTCTAGTGCAAACTTGCTGCTGCTGCTTTCTTGGGGAAATAGAACCTCTGCCATCTAAATGTAGTAGAACACAGAAATTACTTCCTTTATCCTGGCATGTCTTGAAACCACCCTCCTTGATTTAAATGGCTGGCAAGAATTACCACATCTCTTCTTGACTACTGTAAGTCTGGAAAAAGCAGAAACAGAGTTGCTGAAAAAAGTCTCTGAGCTAAAAGGTTGCTAAGAGACTATGCGTAAATATGACATCTGGCGCTTTGCCCATTTGTCATTGCAACTTCCCGGTGAACTGCTAGGTAGTCTCCTCTCTGTGACTTAATTCCTCTCTCCAGACAGATATTTCAATGGAATGTAGGCAAGGGCACCTGATAGTGTCAAAGCCAAGACATCCAAGCTAATGGACAGTTGCTGCATCTTTGATCTACCTAGTATCTGCTCTTCTACACTTTGTCTTGAAATGCTTAAAGTGATTGAGCTCTTCAGGACCTTCATACACCTCACTGTCATTCCAGTCTGTTTAGAACTTCAAAGCTCTGTTCACTTTGTATAACTCACTCCTGATATCTGGGATCTCCTCAAAGATGTGGCAGGGACTGGGAAGATGCAAAGCTTGCTTCAGAAACCATTCTTCAGTCTTGGGACTCTGCCTTTTAGCCCTTTTGGATACGCATGCAAGCCATCTTAACCTATACTGACAAACCTTCTGTAGTGAAATATACCGTGAGCCTGAACAAAGGCTTGATCTCTTCCCTGGGATATCTTTCAGCTGCCCCTCCCTTCAAAATGCAGTAAAGAATGTGACAGATTTTATTCAAATATGAGAGCTTTTTAAAACTTAATGGCTTAAATCTTTCAACTCCCTAAGCATATGAAGGAGGTAAAAAAGTCTGGCGTTTTTCTCTCATCTCTTCACCTTTATAGAAATGCAGTGGGTACTGTTCAATTCTTTGTTCTTTTGGAGCCCAAATTTGATTTTTTGGGGGGTATTTAGTTTATTATATCCTGTTATTAGTGAATATAGAGAAGTTCTGAAAGTGGTGTACACCTTGACTTACTTTCTGTTGATGTTTGTCAGTCTTTTTGATGTATTTATTAATCATCTTTCTATTTTGTTCTGTTCAATTATATGCAAAAAATGAAACATGGAACAATTAAACAGAATTTTTTAAAATGGCAAGTGAAGTGACCTCTCTATATACGTTTGAGGAGTGGGCTGCTAGTTCTATGCAGAAATACTTACTAAGTAATGCAAAATTTCTGTGGAGTACAGCATGATTGAATTTGAAGGGACCATCTTAATTCTAGCATTTCGTAAGTTATGACTGCTTATGTTGTCTGTGTGTGATACATAATTTACTGCGAGTAGTGTAATACTCTGCAGAATCCATGCAGCTTCTATTAAACTGTTTAAGACGTACCATTTTTGTTTTGTTTGAGCAGTAGGTTCCTGTGTGGATAATGTTTATAGCATACATTTTTAATGATTTAATTAAATAAGGTTACACACACTGAATTTCTCTTAGGATTGAGACCCTAGTGTTTGCATCTTTTATACCTTGTTTAAACTAGAAAAAAGTGTTTCCTCCAACAGATAGCTTAATCCAGGCTGCAGCCGTCCCTGACAACTTCAAGTTGATATGAGTATTGGCTGCCACTGAAAAAGGAGGACTTGGTAGCACCGAAGATTTTCATGCCTTGAGCCAGATAAGGAAATAAAACTGGTTAAAAACAGAAAAAAAAATCTAGTTATATACATTCATCAAGATGCTTCCTCAGATTGCTTGAAAGTCACTGTGGAACCCTTAGTCAAAAACCTAATTTTTGCTGAAAAGAGATACAGCTTAATGCTTCTGCCTATATTTTCAACAGTTCAATTTATTACCCAGAGCAGCACCCTAGATTAACTACTTAGTTGTAGTAAAATTAATAACACTTTATTTTGAAGCTGTTTGTTCTTTTCTTGTTCTGTATAAGGTTTGGCCAGATGATGTGAGAACTGTTTCACTGTACAGATTCAGTAATGTAGATACAGGGGGAGAGTCTCATGACTGAAAGTACAATTTTGGTAGCTGACAGGAAAGATCAAGCTGCTGCTGTGACAGTTAATTTTTATTGCTTTTCTCCCTTGTGCATTAAGCAGTCAGGGCACCATAGCCTGCCAGTAGCTGTTTAATATTAGATATGCTCATAAAAATTTTAATTATCACCTTTGAATGAAGTTTAATCTACAGTTGTCAGAAAATATGAAACACATGGCACTAGAACATAAATTATATTTCTCTTGACAATGTTTCCTTTCAAATAAGGAAAACTGAATTCTGCACATTCAGTCGAGGGCAGAAGAGTATTCTTTCCCCATCAAAACAAAACAAAAGAAGGGGTTAGAAAGGATGCAGGCTTGGTGAGGTTGACAATCTCTTCTATGGCAACTAAAACCTGCCAACTAAATCAGATCCTCTTATATAAATAAGATATTTTGTACAACAAAAATACAACAGTCAAAATTAACTAGGTGTGTTTTAATGTACTGGCTTGGTGGAAAAACTAATTTACTTTGTCTTCAGTAATATGGATTATGGAGAACGTGAGCTAGTTTGCTTGATGGAAAACTGAGTTTGTAGATTTGCCTGTTTGCATAATTTGTGTTTTCTGAAGTTGTAGTTAAAGCTGTTCTCTGAATTTCTCTTGGCTGATGTTACAGTAATACTTCTCTTAAAAAGCTCAAGACCACGTAACTTTCTTATCCCTGCCTGTCATGCAACAGGTATTATTGGAGGTTGATTTTTTTTTTTTAGTACACTACCGGTGAGCTCAGTAGGGAAGTGCTTCTGCGGGAGGGCAGAGCACGTATATGTGTTGGTCCTGCCTTCGTTTCCTTTTACCATTTGTGATGGTGAAATGGAGGCCAGTAAGTGTCTGAGCTGCTTTCACCATTGTAGTCTCATCCTCCAAAACCTTTGAGGCAGAAATCTCGTAACTTCATCTCTTTTTCAGGTAAGACACTTCTGTACCCTGGTGCCCTGTGTTTGCTTCAGTTTGGATTTAAACTCTCTAGGTTTAGATATTGCCCATCCTGCATCATCACTGCCCTTGCCCTCTGTGGCAACAGGCACTACCTATTTGGGAAGGAGGCAGTGTCTTCACCTCAGATCTGAAATTAAAAGGAATGTGCCTGAAAAGGCAGAAGCTAGAAAAGCCAGCTATCTCCAGTCATCTCTCACATCCAGAGAAGACTATTGCTGCCAAGAATGAAGAAAGTAATTTTCAGCAAGCATCAGTCTGAGCAGGTAGACTGCCTTGGAGTCAGAGAGATGAAAACAAGAAAGAAGATGCTGCTGAGGTCAGCACAATGTGTGCTGATTCTAACCAGTACTGGTTGTGCTGGTCAACCTACTAAGACCACATTGCTGTCACCAGGGTGGGGTTATCTCAGAAGACAAAACATTCACATCTTTTTCAGTTTGGACAGCTTATCAGAGGCAGGTGGAAGCAGAAGGCATTCCTGAGCCTGCATTATGGTCCACCCTTGCTTGCTTAGCTGGGCTTCCTTTGCACTGCAAAAATCATCTTGGATAATTTTTAGGCTCTTGAATGGCTCCAAGAAAAAAGGAAAAAATTTGCTTCAATTCCAGCTGTCCTCAAAACATAGCATAGCATTGAGACGGGCAGTTCATTGTTTAACAAAATGTTGACTTCGCCTAACAGTGCTTACTAGATCTCACTGAAGATGTTCTGTCTGAAATCAGTTTATTTTTCAGCCAAATGGTTAATAGAATGGAAGATGTTACACTGTTACCAATCATGCTTTGACTGATCTGATAATGAAACCACAAGCACTCAGATTTTCTGACAGATGCCACTTACAAGTGTACTGGGGACAGATTTGCAGTACTTACTGAAGCCATTATTCAAGGAACTTTTGTCTGTCTCAGCTTGTTTTACGCAGATAAACATTTTAGATTTCAAAGCTTCTGCTGAGTCAGTCTTCCAGACAACACAACAGCCAAGCCCTGCTGGAACAAGTTGGGCCTTCTCCTTGCCCACCTGATTTGAAGCCATTCAGGTCTGCAGTTGGTGTCACTAGAACTAGATGCTACTTACTGCCTTTTTTTTCATCTAGGAGTTTGCCAGCTAATCAGTAATTAAGCCCGGATGTTCCTTTTTTCATTCCTTGTCCAAGGTTACGTTCTTTCCAAGTGGATTTCCTATGGTAGACGTATTTACAAGATGGACAATTACAAGCTACTGAGTTTTGTTCCAGGTGAGCTTGGAACCCAAGGCTGTTCCTGGACAGTTTCTTTCTGCAGTAAAGCAGTGGATTCACTTTCTACCACTGTCTCCAGTCAGGGATGATTTTCGAGATCAAGAAATGAAGCTACAGACATCTTGATAGCTGCACTGTAAAAGACAGTTGTGGCTGGATGAGCAGATGCTCTCGCTGCCTGTGTCTGAGCCTTCTGCCTCTGCCAGGTTTGAAACCTACCTGCCGGAGTGCCACGGAGCCCCATGGACAGGGGCCGCCCAACACACCCGGAGGTCCTTGCCAAGCAGGAAGCAGAACAAGCTCTTCTTGCAATATGGCCAGCTCAGAAATTCTTCGGATCCTCTCCAGGCCTTAATTGTTCAACGTCTCTTCCACCCACTGCACCTCAAACAAGCTGGGACTTTTTGGTCAGGGTTTTAGTAAACGTAGCACTGAAGATTATGTTCTTTGATGTTTCTGATACTTTTTGACATTTTTCTCTGAAAGTTCTCATCTGCTCATTCTTTTAGACTAAGCAGTTTTCAAGGGCAGAACCTGCACCCATTAAGTAACTTGATTGTATACTTCTCCTATAATTTATTCTTAGGTGGCCTCAGTGTCCTAGCTAAGACACTATGCTTGCTTGCCTGTGCTTTTTCAAGTAATGCAAGAAGATAAGTGGGAGATACTAAATATGTATTAATTGTGTAAAATCTGCTTTATTATTGGCAAGTATAAATACTACCTAGCTTTTCCTTATTTACCACTGAAGTGTCATACTTTAGTGGCTCATGATGTAATTCTTTAACAACCTCTCCTCAAAGATACACAGAGCAGTCTGGACAGTGTTTCTGCTTGTTGACTACCTGTTTGGTGTACCCTTTCTGTGAAGCATGAAGGCTTGCTCTATCCATCTCCTGGCAACATTTTCCATTCACTTCTGGCTGAGGCTAGTAATGATATACAAGTCAGTAATAGAGGGATAACCCGCTGACTTTTTGTCAGATGTTGCTTTAAACCACTGTGATTGACTTAAACCCTAAGTTTGTATTGGGATAATGTAGTGCAGCTCCTCATGAACCCTAGGAGTTCTTGCTTTTCAGCTGCATGCAGTGGATGTCTGTAGATGCAACATATGTGAACAGCCTTTATTTATACTGGAGTAACTGCTTCTTACACAAGTCAGCGTGTGCATCTTAGACCTGGTCCTCTGTCCATTGTTTTGGATTAATCTGCTGCCATGGACTTTGCGTGCTGATGGAGTAAAAGAGGAATATAGGAGGCACCAGGGTGTACACAGAGCCTCGGGCAACAGTGCTTTTAAAAGGCAGTATTTTCATATGTTTGCATAGAGAAGGTCACAGGGTCAATATTCAGAACTATGGTTATTGCATTACAGGCAACTGTTCTGTCTTTAATTATCAATATCAAAAAGTTAACAAGCTGCCCAATGCTAATTCATTTTGTGCTAAAGAGTTATGGGTAAAGAATATCTTGCTAAACACTTTCAATTTTCCCATTTTGGAAGATAAAAATACGTTGCCTTCAAGGAATAGCAAAAGTAGAGCTGAATTCATATACTGGAAAAAAGGTGATACATGGTAAAATTTTAAGGAGACTGTTCCATTGGGAAGAGCTGGAACATTGGCTTGGCTTTGCTGCATTGTGCATACACCTAATCTCTATATGTAAGTAGGGCAGTTGTGCTTCTAAATTGTGTGTCTGTGCATACCAGTGGTCACTCCTGTCTTTGACAGTCTGTGTTCTTAATTACCTGGTTGGTGGGTAGTGGAGAAAATTGAACCCAAAATTTTTATTGGCAGCATTCTGACACGGTTTTGCAATTCTTGTTTGGGTTTCTTTTTTGGATTGGATTGAAAATTTTGCATCCAGCAGTTGTAGTTTTGTGTGCAACTGCCTAACTGCTAGGTGTTAACTACCAGGGATAGCGTACTCTGCAAAAGCTCAAGAGAAGCTGACAAAATTTTCTGTGATGAAGTACCGTGAAGATTACCATTTCTTTCCTGTGCAATGTATCGAGTATAATGATTAGATGAAAACAGTAAAAAAATATGTAATGATTCTGTTCTCTCAACTGATGCAGGAAAATATACTTGATAAAGTTTATTAGGAAGTTTCTCAGGAAATAAATACTTCCATTTGATAAAATAGATGTGTGTTGACTAATGCTTCATAACTAGGAGTATGATTCTACAGCAGTAACTACTAAGAACTATATATATATAGAGTGGGTTGGTTATCTTCTTTTGTTATCTTATACCTGTTTTTTGTTTTTTTGTTTGTGGTTTGTGGTTTTTTTTGCTTACAGGTGGCAGTGTGCTGTATTTGTTTCTTTGTCATTCTTCCATTGAACCTTGTTGGTACGATTCTTGGCCGAAATCTGTCAGGACAGCCTAATTTTCCATGTCGTGTCAATGCAGTGCCTCGTCCCATACCAGAGAAAAAATGGTAAAGACAAGCATGAATCTTAACTAGAAGTATTCACTTCAGTACGTTTAAAATGACTTTTCAGGCATGGTCATTACAAATTTTTCTGGAATAACTTTATTTAAATTGAGTTGTGCCTAAAAGAACAGCTCTGCTGACATTTCCTTAATATGATTTTTCTGTTAAATTAAACCACCATGGTTAATAGTTAGTTGTAGGAGATTTTACAGTCCTGGATGACTGATTCATATTTGGCCTGAAATGCTCTTTAGTCCCTTTTGTAGAAGGGATGGTCCCAACCCAGTTCTTGTATAGGTATCTTGAAACTAAACCTTTCCTCTTTAGTTAATGCCGCTTACAGATTTAGGATTAAATGTGCCTTGGAGGCAGTACTGTTCTGGTTAATGGTCTCCATGTACAAACTGAGACATATTTGCAGGGTGGTGGTGGGGAGAAGCTTGGAATGCCGTTCGCAATTCTGCACTTTTGTTGATGGCACAGAGCCTAAAATATTGCAGGTATATGGTTTGAATTGTGAATAAGCCTTTGTTATTTTTGAAGTGAGTATAAAGGGATGCCTAGTCTCAAAAAGTAGACTTAGGTTTTTGGAAAATCATGAATGCCAGTCACTTTTTCCTATTAATTTAATTCTGAGATTGAAGCAGCAAGCTTGGAAATGAAAATATCCTCAGAGGATTTTTTAAAATAGATTTTTCTTGCTTTCCCTGTTCAGAGGAATGGAACAGACTAAGTGAAGGGGGCACTGAAACGTGTACGCCCACCGTATCCAGGAAGTGTAGCACACTTAGTCTCTTTTTAGTGGTTGCTTGTGCAGCTCACATGCTAGGATTTGATTTATATTGTGACTTATGTCTTGGGAATCTGATGGATTTTTCTGGATCAGCATGACAGATAAAAAGAAATAAGATGCTTCTATTGAAGATGATGAAATTGCACACCGTCAGCTTAGACAAGTCTACCTATAAATAATAAAAGAAGCTGCAAATTAAATCACTGGCTACTAGCTAGATTCGGCATCATTGCAAGTACTACACAGAGGTCACCTTTAGTAAGTGACAGTATCATCTACAGGTAGCTGAGTATTAATTTTTGGCCATATGCTCATGACTCAGTATAGCAGTAAAATAAACACTGGTTCTTAGTTATGTAACTATTACCCTGTGAAATTTTCTTGGCACTTTTTGCTGTATTTGTAGCCATCAATAGCATTGAGTTTTTGCTGCTTTCATTCAAGGCTGGTGGATGTTATGGGGCTTGATTGCTTAGACCATTTCTGGGCAAGAGAGATTCTTTCTGTAGCCTTTCAGGCTGTTTAGTTCCCTAACCTTATGCCTGTAGGCGATAGGCATGAGCCTTATGTTTTGTTTCAGCTTTCCCCAAGAATAACTCCTGCTTTTATCCATACACATAATCTTTGGGGGAATCTTTTTCCTAATATGCTGGTATGAGACAAAAACGTTCTTGTTAGCATGCCTTTTAAATAAATCTCTGTGCTATATTAATTATCTGGTTATATGTCTTAATATGTTTATAAATGAAAGATTAACATTGTCCCTAAACTAATCTCGATATCTTTCAGGTTCATGGAGCCAGCTGTTATTGTTTGCCTAGGTGGAATCCTCCCTTTTGGATCAATTTTTATTGAAATGTGAGTATGTCAGCTATCTGCCAATTTGATTAAAAATTATAACAACTTAAGTTCAGTTATGACATAATCTGCATATTTTATTTACTCCTTTCAGGTATTTCATTTTTACTTCATTCTGGGCTTACAAGATCTACTATGTTTATGGCTTTATGATGTTGGTTCTGGTTATCCTCTGCATTGTGACAGTTTGTGTCACTATCGTTTGTACATATTTCCTGCTAAACGCAGAGGATTACAGGTGGTAAGTATTGCATTGTTTGCATAGTTAGCCAGATTGTGAGAGTTTTACAGAAAAGTGATGTTTCTTCAGTCTAGATGGGTCTTTTCAAAGTGTCCAATGTCCAGATTTTAGCTGTAGGGAATAAAAGCAATTCTTGGATCCTTTCTGTACAGAAGCTTTCTGCGTGTATGTGGATCTGTGTGTGTGCATGTGTGTATTAAAAAAAGGTATGTCAAGGCACACAGGAGTACGAAGAAGGATCATCCCTTGGTATCAGTAGTAGCTGTTGCCGTAGAAGCTTTTGTCACTTATAGCAGACAACATGTATATTTTGTTAAATAAGTCTGTAGAACCAGTGCATTTCATTTTCAGGGTAAGGTTTTAGGGCATTGTACATTTTCTTGGGAAGCCTTTTGGTTAGATACATGATGGACATGCGTGTTTGCTTTCAGGCAATGGACAAGCTTTCTTTCTGCGGCATCAACTGCGATTTATGTTTACATGTACTCCTTTTACTACTACTTTTTCAAGACAAAGTAAGTGGTAGTTTTCTTGCTTGAATATCAGATTACCGTATTGCCAAATAAGTTTGTTAATAAAAACTGGGGAAAATACCTGGCATAAATTCCTATCTTTGTTTTTCAGGATGTATGGCTTGTTTCAAACATCATTTTACTTCGGTTATATGGCAGTATTTAGTACAGCTTTGGGAATAATGTGTGGTAAGTGTCAAATATATTGGCAGTTTTCTATCAATTTTTCAGACTGTCATGTTTCCGATTTTAGCTCTGTGGTTTTGGTAGTGGAGTGTGTATGTCTGCAAGATCTGCTCAGAAAAGCTCACAATCTTTAAAAATAATCTTAGAGTTCTCTGTTTATACTTGTTTCCTACCTAATATAGGAGATTTCTGTGGATTATGTCTTCTGATAGGAAGACAATTTGTATACTGTGCAGAGAATTTTACCCTCAGTGCAATCTTGAAAGACTTAATATTGGGCAAGAAATTCTGCAAAATAAATTCCAAATTAAGCTGAGTCCATGATAGCATTTTGTTTCGGAATTTTTACTGTTGCCCCAAGACAAGGAGCTAGGTACGCCCATTGAGACATCAATGGTATTGCAATACTGATGACACTACCCTCTGGATCTTGCGGCGTGTATATATGAGGGTGACCAGAACAGAAAGGACTGAAACTTCTGGATAACGTTTGAGAAATAAGTATTGGAATATTGACAGGTGAGGAGAGTGCAGAGTGCTCCAGTGTGCAGCTGGCTTTCATTGCTTTTTAAGATACTGTTTTGACAGATGTTTAGAGAAAAACAGTTCTCTGCATAGAGGTCATCTGAGAAAGTCAAATATACTTGTTCACCTGTTATCTTTATTTTTATCCTTTGCATTATGACTTTATAGAAGTGCTACTTGGTTCTTTTGCACTTTTCTATGATGTTATTTGCCTTTATTTGTGATCCTTATTTAATACTTTTCTTCTTAGCAGTGACTGAATAGTCCTGTAGACTCTAGTGGAGGGATTTCTTTGAGTTAGATATTTGAGACACATGATATCTTACAGGAACTTTCTGTAAAGTATATGTTTCTTGATATCCCCAGAGGGTGAATAATTTCATAATGCTTTATAAAAAGGAGAGGGAAATAATCTCTTAACTGCTGAGTACCTGTTCCCCTTTTCTCTCATACAATCTAATCTTGCTTCATCAGGTTCTTGGCGCATTACAAGAATTCCCTGCTGTTCTGGTAGTCTTGCAGCCATTTTTTTTCTCTAATAGGCTTATACTTTTCAGCTCTAATCTTTTCTTTTTAAGTGCTCAGGCTGGTATTGATTAAAATGTCTATGATGCAGAAGCCAAGCTTGCCCATGAGTTTCTGTAATTAAAATGTTTTTTATGACATGGAAAAGGAAGATTGCCAAATGCTTTCTTGTCATAGTAGGACACTATGACATATTAGAGTAAAATCCAAATTTATTCAAAATTAGAAAATACTTTTGACACATTAAATTTTATTTCCACAGCTCTATTGAGATTTCCTTGTCTTTTTAACTGTGTTGGAAGAGAAGCTGTGAGATTCCTTTTTACTGAGAACTCCCATTTTCAGCATGTGGAGGGAAGACAAAAAAATCCCCTGTCAAAAAGCATTTGTCTAGGGAACTTGTTGCCATTGAGGGCTAACAAAGACATTTGTGTTAGAGAATTGTGCAGTGTGCGTGCTACTGACTGTACGTCTCCTGTGAAAAGTGTGTAGAGCTGTGCTTTGGATGCTCATGCAAATGGGCATGTTCAGCATCACACAGTTGGATGTGAGACAAGCTAGTTAGGGTCCAAGGCAGCCACAGGGAAACTCTCTGTAGGCTTGTATCATCCACTTCCTTTTTTAGTGCCCCTAACTATGCTTAGTGAACTCAAATCCTGCATGTAATGGGATGCTTTGATCCACAAAGCCTGCTGCCCTGTGCAGAGCATCTGAGTTCTGGGACTGGACAGGAGGGAGCCCACGAGAACTTCCAAACCTTTTGAGTTCCTTGTGCTTCCCTCAGTGACAGAGAAGAATAAAACTTATTCCCCAACTCAGTGGATGGCTTAGGAGCTAGGTAGTACAGGAGGACCTTTTGCAATACACATGCTTCAGCATCCAGATAAATACTCTAAGTATTGAAGGGTTTTAAAAAAAATTCTGTGCTTATAAAGTCACAATTGTAGTAAGTGTTAATTTGCTTCAAGTAATAGATGGGAATTAATCTTCTTCTGTTTTGTGGTTGCTCTTCCTCGCTATTTGGGTTTTTCTGTTTATTTAAAAACTTGTCCTGCTGAAATATGCTTGCAGTCTACTTCTGCTAAACCTATATAGGCCGTAACAAAGTTAAACACCTTATCAAATGACTTTTATAATAAACAAAATAATTCCCTTTGGATTTTTTATTCAAATGAGCCAACTGCCCTGCATTTGTTTCAGGAGGACATTCTTTAGTTGTCATTGTCTAGGGTTTCCCCCACCCCGTGTTTTATTCAGTGCCTGTGAAGTAGCCTTGAGGCTTAACCCCTGCCTTGGGCATTGGCCATTAATGGCCTTAATGGATAAGGCTCCTGTGATTCAGAATAGGCTTTTATGAGTTTATAAAAACTCTTTTTATAGAGTTTTTATGGGTGAGAGCTTGTGACTGTTACTCCCTCCTCCTCAACCTCACTTCCATCTCATGTACACATTTTCTAGATCCCAAATGAAACACAATTAGTGCTTTGTTCTCTCAAATCTCTGTGATACCTGGTATCACATCACTAGAGAAACCTTCAAAGAACAAGTTCTGGAATGCATCTAAGTTTAGCAACTAAAATGGGCATTGGATCTGTTGGCCGTGTCTGCTTTAAAGCCAAAACAATGATGAGTCTTAAAACAGGAGTCCAGTGCCGTTATTTTGTCCGTTTACTGCATAAGACAGAAAATGAGTTTCTTGATAGGCTACAGAAAAATCTGCCTGTGCTTCCATATGACTCCAAGCTGACGTCACCTCCTCTGCACAAGCCTGTGCTTGGGTCTGTCAATGCTGTATTGGTCTCTCCTTGAACTGCCAGACCATCTCTCCGCAGACCTTCTCTCTGCTGCGTCCTCAGCACACTTAAAGCTTGCAAGCAGCAACCTGACCTCGTGTGCGCTGTTAGTTTTAATCGAACTCTGTTTTGTCCAAGTTAGCAATACAAATCCCTTGTTTGCTGGCCGTGGTTGTCATGATATTTATACAGCTTGAAATGCTATGCAATGCAGCGGCTGACTGCATAGGCTCCTTACCACTCTGGTAGCATTGGAACAATGCATCAGGTTTGCCTTGTGCAGCTTTCCTGATTAGATCTGAATGTTGGGCTTTTGGGGGTCTAAAAACCAAAATTCTGTCTAAGTTTAATGTCTGACCTTATGAATTATCCGAGCATTCCCAAGGATTTAAAGAACTCTCCAGGTTCTGAATAACTCTGTGGTCAGCAATGCTAGCTGCAGGTCTGTATGGCCTTAATTTCTAAAGGCAAAAAAACTTTATATTTTTATTGAAAAATTAAGTTTTGGCAGCAATTTTTTAACATTGATTAGGCTTTTGTATTTAACACATCTTACGCAAGTCTGGTGCATCCTAGATCACTGAAAATGTTTTACGGCTTGTTCTAGGCTTTTCTTTAAACAGGTATTTCTGATTTCCTGAAGCAATGGAGTCCATTCTTTACTGAGCATCCAAGTGTTTGATGCTGGGAGTTCTCTTACCTGTGCTGAGTTACAGGCCCTGACTTCATCTTTTTCTTCCCATATTTTATGATGTGTTATTCTGGCAGTCTGACAGCAGTTATCTCTAATTCTTGCTTGATTTTTCAACTTCACTTCTAACCCGAGAGTCAGCCAAACTGACTTCCACAAGGCTGGTTTACTCTCATTTTTCTTGGAAGAGATGAAGGAGAAGCACTCGGGTATATCCTGTGGATATCATAAGACAATAGTATTTACTGAGCCTGGCAAACCTGAGGTTCTGGGTTTGACCAGGTAGGTTGCTGAGTCTCTTTCTCAGAAGAGGTCTTGGTCCAGTGCATTTCTTTCATTTTTCTAGGTGTCCTTAGTCTTGCAGTATTTTGGGTTTAGCATAAACTGTTGCCCCTATCAAAAACCCAGTGACCTGTTCTTTTATTACTGCTGTGACGATGCATACTCTGCTCATGACTCTTACTAATTTGAAAACCACAGGTTGCAATTTCCTTTAACTACTAACTGCTACTAGTTTAATCTCTTTGTACAGACCTCCTTGGAGTTTAAGACTCCTGGGATGGGGATCTATTATTATTTGTGCCTTGTGGGAAGGAAAAAGCCATCTGCCAATAAAACACTCATCCAGAAGGCATGTCACTTATAATAAAAACCCGCCCTCCCATCCACCTTCCCTGCAGCGTGGGTGATTGTATGTTTTTTACCCTCTGTTCAGAAAAAGGGACCTGGTTATTGGCAGCAGTAGGGGGGCTGCTATATTTATCGAGGCCAAGTGAGCATGGCCTCTTGGTAAGATGGCTTAATGGATTTAGATTGCTAGACTAGGGGAGTTCTTGCCAGACGTTCACTGGGAGCATGGATAATTAGAGCTTGAGAACAAGTATTGCAGGTAAATAATTTTCTGTGCGCAGAGTGCATGCTTTATGTGACTTTCTTTGTTTACGTGTATGTGTTTTCTATTGCTGACTTATTTTGATGATCAGCTCTCTAACATACTCAACGTTTTTGGTTTATTTTGCAGGAGCTATTGGATACATGGGAACAAGTGCCTTTGTTCGTAAAATCTACACTAATGTGAAAATTGACTAAGGAAATAAGAAAACTGAACTATGGATCAGTTCCCGTTTTCATGGGGATGAACTTGCACAACAAAAAGCGCGAGAAGAGATTTGGGTTTTGACACTGGGCACTATATGGGTCTCCATTTTGTGGATGGCTTAAAGTAACATCTATTTCATTGATCCTAGGTTCTTACTGACTGCTTTCTCCAACTGTTCACAGCAAATGCTTGGATTATATGCAGTAGGCATTACTACAGTACGTGGCTAATCTTCCCCCCCAAAAAAACAAAAAACAAAAAACCTAGCTCATTAAAGATGAATAGACTAGCTCTCTTCAGTGAAGAGGACAAACGGTTTATTTAAAGCATTTGTTCCATTCAATAAAAAGAGGGAAACTTGGCTGCTAAAACTACTTGATTAGTAGTCTTCCTGGTACTTAACATTTCTAAACTATGTAAAAATGCCGTTCCAGAAAGATTACTTTTCTGATTTTTACTGCCATTGCCAGGATAAGAGGTATGTTTTATATTTTGACTCCAGGTTCTTTTTGGTTTATTTGCGATATCAGCTATACCCTACACTCATTTGTTTAAAAAATAATTTAAAAATATATTAAAAACCCATATGCATGTAATATATCAGCAATTGTTCTAGTTGGACCAACTTCCCTTTATTTATCTTTAAAGTAATATCCAGCTACATCTTAAATCCATCCAAAGAAAATACAGGCTGAAGACGGGATGTATTCTCTGCAATGCAATTTACTGTACAGTTAGAAAGCAAAATGTTAAATGAAGAGGATTGTTTGTTTTTAATAAACACTTTGAGGTCTAGATTAAAACAAAACCAACATTTTAACTGAATGTCTAAAGTGATTCTCCTTTTTTCCAAGTTAGTCTTGCTTTTTTTTTGGTTTGGTTTGAATTAAGATTTTCCTTTAGACATTATACAAGGGGTAATAAGTGTATATAACATTAAATAATGTAACTTAGGTGTAGATCCCAAATGTATTTGGATGTACAGATTTACTACAGAGTACTTTTCTGATGATTCGGTGTAAAAATGTGTGAATTTGGGTGGCTTTTTACATCTTGCCTGCCATTGCATGAAAAGTTGGGGTTTCTTCACAATGTGTGTATGTCATGATTTTCTGTTCTATTTCCTTTCTCAAGCTCTTACAGGAATTAAATTTGTAATTTAGAACATTTTAATTTTTGTTAATCCTATCTGGACACTTGTGTAACATCAGAAGCACAGTTGCTTTAGAGTGTTCAGAAAACTAAAATAAACTTTTCAGACAAAAATGTTCTGACTGTGAAAATAGATGAGTTTGCAATTGAAGATGTTTGAAAAGGCAATACTGCTGAATGCCAGTTTCTGTACACAGTATTAGTGTGGTTTTCAAATATCAAAACCCCATGCTTTGAATTCAGAATTTGCAACTGTATTGTACAATACAGCTCCAGAGTGGGTGACCAGCCCAAAAAGATTCTTCTTGGCTGAACTGTTTGTGGAGAAATCCGTTCTGTGATCCAGCTAGCGTACTGAGAAAAGTGGGGGTAAGTGTGGACTGAAATAAATGGGCAAATAGGTGTTAAGTCTATCTGAGATTACTGTTAATTATGCACTGTATTTAGCTAGAAATATTCTGAATGTGTTTGTGACAGATTTGAGAGCCAGTCAGCTTGATTTTTTTTTTTTTTTAAGGCATCAGCCACATAGGAATGCTTTCATCCGTGTGGCTGTCTGAATGTCTGAAATAAGAGCACCTGCCATGGAGAAGGCAACTTCCCGAATTAAAAAATGAGCGAAGTGTTCGTCTTGATTAGCACTGTATTGTCTCTATGTAAAATAAAGTACTGATAATGCAGTAGCCACAACAAGAAAAAAACGTGCTTTGGCAGGGTCAGGTTGGAGCCTGGGGGAACTGTACTGATAGGTAACAGTGAGAAGCAATGCAGCCTGCTGTATATGGCTTCTGAAAAGTATTTGAGCTTTCAGCACTGATTTCCCTGGCCAATTTTAACCAGTCTGTCAGAAAATAATTAAGTTTTGCTGCAAGTGAATGGTTGGTGTCTGTAGCCGAACACTCTGCCATTTAACAGAAGATTTTTTTTTTTTTTTTTTAAGGTACAGGCTGATTTTAAGATGAGCTTATAAACTGGGTCAACAGTTAGTTTTCCCTTGTTCCAAAACATGGAGACTTAAAGCAAAGAATGGTTTTTGTACTAGTTCTTGCTTGTGCCTACAGCTGTGGGAAGCCCTCTTTTCATCCATGTTCTTCTAAATCTGAAGAGAGAAGCCATTATCGCCACACAATAAATACATTAAGTACTCCATCAAGATATAAGTTTTTTAAAGGGAATATTTGGATAATGGGTCTGTTTCTCTATTTAGAGCACTGCTATGTGATTAGTCTATCAGAAATGTCACTAAACCATTTGTGAATCTCATTTAATCACTTTTTAATGCCACAGAATAGTGGGCTGCCTACTTGCTTTCTCTATCCTCTGGCATTATTAGCTTTCGCATATCCAGGTAGGATTGTATAGCTTTTAAAGTGACATTGAAAAGATACTTACTGCACAGGCATTGCTTTTGTTTCTGCAAGCACGTTCCTCTGGAGAAGTACTGTGTTTAAATAATTGACATTTTTATACTTCCACCTTAGCACGTAAGTTGGGGGTTTGCTTTGTTTTCCCCCTTCCTCTTGGTTTCTGAAGGAGTGCAAAATGTGACCAGTTTTCAACAGCTTGTCTTTATGGTTGCTGTTTGGGGCAAGGCTATTTATTTGCCCCCCAAAAAACTGTGGATATAACTTGAACCATCTTGCTTAATAGAATTTGGAAGCTCTCTGCTTAGATGATGTAGTCCTTCCTCTTTTATGGAAGAAATAAAGATCTTACAGCCAACACTTCTTTCCATGATCATTTCTTAGGAGTTTCTGGTTCTTGAATTCAAGCTTTTTGATAACTCTTCAGCTGGCCACTCAGTGCTTCTCTTTCCACTTCTGATACAGAGGCCAGAGAATTGGGTAAGTAATTGTGGAGCAATAGCCAGTCTTGATCAAATGTTTTAGATAAACAAAAGCATAAATCTTTCTGATGGAGGCAGAGTGCGTATAGAAAACACCTCTGGTACTTCACGTATGAAAAGTGATGAATGCTGGATTGGAGATAATGGAGACTGCAGATAAACACTACGTTACGCTCTTTTTTGATATCTGAATGTTTTGAAGCAACAGTGTCTATTGATTCTTTTCCAGAATTACATTCCGAAGTGTCTAAAGGGCACACAATTAAACTGTTTTCTGCATGACAGTCTAGGTGTATTTCTTTAACAAGTTTCAGGTTAAAAAAAAAAACCACACTTTTGCTGCTAAAACTGGGTAAAGTTGATAGCACATTCTTATCACTGCCATTACTGCAGAGGGAGCACAAATGAGAAAGTTGCATTTTGCTCTGGCTTCAGCATCACCAGCATCTAGCCAAATTTGCCCAATTAAGTGTGTGTGTGTGTATATATATATATATACACATCTTCACCGAAGACAGTAAAATTGTGTAACTGTGAGTGCATCAGCAATTTCTCCACTGGAATGTGTCCAAAAAGCATAAGCTCAGGAAAAAACAAGTATCCTCTTCAGTTTGTGGAGAAGTAAACTGAATAGTCTGAGCCAGAGTTGAGAGGTCCTCTTACCTTGAATGAATTCGTAGCTGTGGCTTGTGGTTCATTTTAAGAGTTGGTTGGAACCGTAGGTTGGAGGAGCGTTCCACTTTTTGATACCTTGGATCTTTCTGGCTAAATGCACCGTGGTAGCGGCAGCCTTGCGATGGCTGTTGGCACCGCTGCTGTCTAAAGCAAGTGTCTCTTGCCAGGGTTAGCACTGCAGTCACGAAAGCCCCTGCTGTTGTTGGACTTCGGTTGAAATAAGGCCACACTTCAAAGTTTTGAAGTAGCGCATTTATGGCTTGCATTCTTCAGGAGCATCTTTTATTTAAAATTTAAAAAAAAAAAAAAAAAAAAAAAGCTTTGGTGCCATGTGTTTTCCAAAGCCTTGCAAAGGAACATTTGCTTTTTGCTAAATAGCTTCAGTGAGAAAATTCTCCTGCTTTTCTGAGGAGACGTTTGCATGCGAGTTCTACAGGTAGTTCCTCACATCTCAGTTTTCTCCAGGAGGTGCTTTATCACTTGGGGAAGGGCTGTTACAGTCTTTACTTTTATAACGAGTTCTGTGGTTCTGAGATTTGTCTTCAATTTTTGGGTTATGGCACTGGGGGGGGAGCAGAGAGGGGAGAGCCCATGAATCTAGAAGGCAGTTTCAGTAAATCCAGGCAGTTCTTGGAGAGAATCACTTTAAAGGACAGGAACTCAATTGGGGAAAAAGATAAGAAAAAGTTGTTTTATCTGGTGGACTGACCTACCCAAAGGCAGGCCTCTGGAGACAAATTTGCTGTTACAGTATGGTTTGCCCGCAGCCCCGTAACAGTTACAGCCTGTTTTTTTCATCAGGGCATTTGCCATGGTGCAAGGCTTTTGCAATAACCCAAGGATTCATCTGTCGTGAGCAAGGGAGATGATGTTAGTTGCTACCAGCATTTTTGGCTTGTTCATAGGTTAATTTTCTTGCCTGCTCCTGGTAATGCAATACAGAACAATATGTCAAATATCTCTGGAGGTTTTACCATGCTGAGGCTTCATTTTTATGAAAACCAAACCCATAGGAACTTTTGTTATGTTCTAGACAGAAGATCTTCAAGACTTCAGGCTTGGAGCATTCCAAAACATAACTATACAAGTTCATCCTTATCCTTCAGCTGGCACTGCGTGACTACAGCATTCCAGAAGATACATACAGCTTTAGAATTGGAGAGTTTATGTGCAGTAAACAACATACCTAATTTTACAGACCTGTTATTTTAGGGTTATCTCTTCTAATGTTGTGAGACTTGCTTACCCGGGTGATGCAGTAGTTACCTTGATAGATTCCAGTTCACCAAAGCATAGACCTAAGCCCTACAAACTTGAAATGCTATGCTGAGTCTGGGACAAAAAGTCTCCAGTAGTTCTGTCTAACAAGCTGACCAACCTAGAAAAACATGCTACGGTTCGGCACCACGCTGTGATATTTTTTTTTTTCCCTGAAGGATGCGTGTCGCAAGCTTTTACTTGGTTTCTGAAAAGTTTTTTGAGAGCTATAGTAGTTAATTGTTTCCGAGAAGTTTCCAAACACGGTTGAGAACATCATGCGATACTGAACTCAAGGAAGCTTTTGTGGCTGCTCATTCTCATTTCCCAAAGGTTTGTCTCAGGAATTTTGGAGTTGTGTGGTATATTAAAGCGCTAGACAAGGCACGGTGGTTTTATGGGCTACTAGCGATGCAGTGCTCTCTCTGAGTTCATTTTATGCTATTTTTTCATTCTGAATCACTAGTCTTGGTTTAGCTGTACCATTTTATTGGGCTGAGGAGAATGGATTGTGTTATTAGCTTAGCATGAGGTTTTTCGTGTTTTGCTACGGAGGAGTAGCTACAAGAATGGGATGGAAATTTTCTCCTCATTTCCCTTCTAACGTCTGTCCAGAAGTTGGCAGGTGAATTAGTGCACATTACCTACTGTTTTAAAAAGAGATCTGACAGCTTTAGAGACAGGGACCCGTTTACCTGCAATAACTGGAGACTCTTATACTAAAATGTTGAAGAGATGCTATTAGGTTACTGAAGTTCTGCATTTTGGCTCTGCGGAACCATTTTTAGTAATTTGAATTGCTTAGCTGAAAGTTGATTTTTGTTGAGAATATTTTTTTTTCTGGTTTATCTCACTGCCAGAAAGTGATCGAACGCCCACCTTTGTCTGAATCTGAAATGTACCACATTTTTTATGATATGTATAGCAAAATAAATAATGAAAAAGGAAATATTCCTAGTTTTAGCAATCTAAAGAGTGACATGTAAGATGAACCTATTTTAAAATATTGCTTGCCTAACGAAAGGAAATACCTGCATGTTCTCTGCCATAGCCAGGTGTGTGGTTTGGATGAAGGATGTTACTACGGATAAATCTACGTACAGAAATCCTGGGCAGAAACTGCGATGGGGAAGATTCTCTAAGGCATTTCTCCATGAAGCAGCCATCTCTGCTTTTTTAAGAGATTCATTAAATTCTAGCTGCTGCTTCCAAACATCCTAGACTCGGGTAGCGTACGCTACCAGCCTCTGTAACGGAAGCCTGCGAGTGAACAGGTAGATGCAACTACCTCATCTTTGTCTCGCAGCAGAGGCATGGAGAAATGTTTTTCCTTTCCCAGATCCATCCCTTTAGGGAAAGAGAAAAAAATTATTTAAGAGATGGACTTTTGTCCTACGGCAAAAAAATATTTGTGGAAGTCCAGTGGATTCACCTTTCCGGATTTTGAACTGGCAGATGCTTTTCCAAAGGTGTTCCCATGCCCTCCTGCTTAACCTTTCGCCAAAACCACCAGCTTTGCTCAATGCTTTCCAAGCACAGCTGACTCCTGTATGAACCCTGAGGATGGATTTTCAGTGAAGTAATGAAACATCGGTTTCGCATGCCTTAGTTTGGGAACCAGTGGTCAAGCCAAAATTCATACTTCAGATAAGACAGATTTCTCTCCCTGGCTCCCACAGCTTGCCTCTGACTACAGCTCAGAAGCACCCAGAAGTAGCATGTTTTTCCTCAGACAGTCCAAGGATTGCAGTAATGATGGGAAAAACATTTGGTGCTTTTTTAGATGGGATGACTTAAAATCCTGTCTGGTGCAACTTTGGTGAACAAAAAGGAATTTTCCAAGCAGGGGTTACTTACTCCTAGCTTCCCAAGTGTCACTGCTTGTGTATAACAGGGCTACGTTGTTAAATGTGTGTTGAGTTGTTAATGCGTGTGTGCCTGTGAGTGCGGTGAGCTCTCTGTACAGTGGATTTCAGAACCCCGGGAACACTCTTAAGCGCGTATGCGTCAGCACCTTTAGAGATTCCTTTGGGGTAGTGAATCGTTAACACTTACAAGAGGTATTTCCTGGGTGGCAATGCAATAAACTTCATAAAAAAACAACCACCCACCCCCAACCTACTGCAGGAGAGACTAAAATGGGTGACGGAAAGAAGAGAGCGCAGGGGTCCATGTTAATTTTACCACCTGGGTATGTCAATGATGGTGGGACAGGCTCCAAGGGAGTAGCGCCTGGGTCACTTGGTTAGAAGATTTGACAGACCCAAGTGTTGGCAAGAGGGAAGAAGCATGTCTTGCGGAAGAACTAACAAATCGGTGGGCGTGTGTGTGTTTTGGCCTCGGGACATGTGTGCAGGGATATTCCATCAGCACTAAGCAGCTCCCACATAGCTTTGCTCATGGATGCTGTTCAGAAAGAGCTGTGTGCATTCTTGCTCAGCGAGGCTTGAAAAGGCGGTGGATTTGATTTGCATGGGTCGGGAAGGAGGGGATTCTGCAAAGGAAAAGGCTGCCTTTGACAGCGATGGATATAGACTGTTTTGTTTTCAGATAGTTAACCGTTGGTCTCACGAGTTGCACTGCCAGCGTGACACTTCACTGGCTGTTTTACCAGCTCCGATGGAAAAAAAAAAACAAACCAAACCTTTCACAGGGCTTTTTACATTCCTTATTTGCACTGATGTGGCACCTGCCAATCAAGATGACATGAACTGATCTAAACACCAGGTAGCAGTCATTACTCTGTGTGCACTGCTTTGGCTGCCAGTTGCAAAATGCCACGATTGTTACTGAGAGCCATTTCTAGAAGGGTCGAGCAGCTCTCATGTTAGGGACTCCAGAGTCTGCTGTAGTGGGGCAACTTTTTTGTTTGTGTGTGGATAACAGTAATAGACTCCTCTGAACTCCCTCCTGGGCTCGTTCTAATTGCACAATTAAGGATCTGCATTGTATTTTGCTCCTTTCCTCTTTCTCCTTCAAAGCTGTAAGATGTCCTCTTATATGTCCATCAATGTCTACAATAGAGCTTCTGTATGCAGAAGAGGCTGGGCTCCCCGACATAGTTTGCTGTCCTGGAAGAGGTTAACAAACAGTTCCCATGTGGTCAGAAGACTTTGTTCTTAGTGGGTGACAGCCCAGATCGCCACGCTGCTGACAAGGGCAGTGCTTGCTCTGCTAATCCACGATGCTGATCAGGGAAGCTGCTGACCCATCCTTGCAAGTGTTCAAGCTTTTATTTTCCAGCTTCCCGTACCCTCAGAAAATAATGCTGCCGGGACCTTCTCTACAGAGTAGAGAGAAGAGAGGACCTAGTGCTGTTATAAGAATTGGGAGTTCTTCTGAGGCACAGAGGGGCAATCAGCCTTTCCTTTTAAAATAAGCACTAGGCTCTGCTCTTTGTCTGACAAAAATCATAGAAAGTAGCAATCTAATGCAGACAAAGTAAAAGTTGTCAGGGTTAGTGTGTATATGAGCAGTATAAAACTCAGGAGATGGATCTAGTTACCGTATTAAGTTTATTCTGATGGGTGTTTGTCTACATTCCTCTTCAAAAACCTACAGTGATGGAAACTCCCTTGGGTTCTTCATGGCAATCTGCTCTAGAGCTTCCCTGTTTTACTGCTAGGAAGTTGCCTAAAACTTAAATATTCCATGGTCCAGCTGATGCTTATTCTTCCTTTACATATTTGAAGAGGGCTACTTTTCCTATGTCCTGTGTGCTGGTCTCAGCTCACGTCTTTGAGTTGTACCTAAAGCCCCTGGTAATCTGCTAAGATGGCAAGAGCGAGAGCAGCAGCAAGATGCTTCTATGCCCATGAGGCCCCGAGTTCTAGACTGATTTCCAAAATTACTATTTCTTTCATTGTTTCTGTTCAGGACACTCATGAATGGATGGGTCAGCTGTATTTCAAATCTTCACGAGTTTGGTACTCATTTAGGGCTCTTGTTCGAAGTTCCCATATTCTTTAGGCTTGATGTCAACAGGTGCATTTGGTGTTACAGACACAGTTTGGGGACCATCAGTAAGGAGTGAAGGGCAAAGAGTTTGGAATGAGCATCCTCAGGGAAAGCAAAGGAGCGGGCAGCTGGCTTGCTATCCAGCATTAGCAGGAAGCCCTAGTCACAACCTTGGCTCGTCCATTGAAATGTGTTCTTTTTATTCCTCATTTTGCCTCATTTTGCCAAAATTGGTACAGCAAAAGGGTGTTTCATTCTTCCAGTGAAAATCTGAGAACTTTCCCATGCATGTTTTCTCTTCCTACCCTGTGAGTGACGGCCCCTGGAGTAGCCTGGGACTTTCCCTCAAGGGTGACCCAGACTCCCCCACCTGCCGATCCCTGTCCTTCAGATTTCTCCTCTGATCCTTTGGGACCTGCTTCGAAGCACAAAGTGGAGGAAATGCAACGTGTCTTCTGCTCAGCTATTGCCCAAACTACTGGTGTTAAAGGCTGAATGTGGGTCTTGGGCATTGGCGTGGACCAGCTGCTGCATTTGCTTGGGCCACAGAAATAAATGGCCACCTTGTTCCATCTCGCATCACAGTTCAAAAGAAAACAAGAAAGATTCTGAGGTGTTGGTGGATACCTGACTGCCACCACCTTGAGTACAGCCCCCAGAAAATGTGGATTAGATGGAAAAACATTGGTGTTAGAAGTTTTTCTCGGGGTATTTTTTTTTGTGCAGAGGGTAGGATCACATCCATCGTGCACGAAAATGTCTCATGCTATAAATATTTTTCAAGTGCCCTTACTGTAATGTCTTGTACCTCGCTGGCAGTTGTTTACATGACATCTGTTTTTTTAATCTTTCTTGACCTCTCATGTGGGTGCGGTGGGTTGACCCTGGCTGGACGCCAGGTGCCCCCTAAAGCCACCCTGTCACTGCCCTCCTCAGCTGGGCAGGAGAGAGAAAATACAGTGAAAGGCTCGTGGGTCGAGGCAAGGACAGGGAGAGATCCCTCAGCAATTACTGTCAGGGGCAAAACAGACTCAACTCGGGGAAATTAGTTTAATTTATTGCCAATTAAATCAGAGTATGGTAATGAGAAATAAAGCAAATCTTAAAAAAACCAACAACATTCCCCCCACCCCCCCTTCCTTCCAGGCTCAACTTTACCCTGATTTACTCTCCCTCCTCCCCGCAAGCGGCGCAGGGGGACGGGGAATGGGGGCTGTGGTCAGTTCAACACACGCTGTCTCTGCCGCTCCTTCCTCCTCAGGGGAGGACTCCTCACACTCACAGTCCTTCCCACGGGCTGCAGTTCTTCATGAGCTGCTCCAGCCTGGGTCCCCCCACGGGGCCACAAGTCCTGCCAGCAAACCTGCTCCAGCCGGGGCTCCTCTCTCTCCCCACGGGGCCACAGATCCTGCCAGGAACCGGATCCAGTACGGGCTGCCCACGGAGTCACGGCCTCCTTCGGGCATCCCCCTGCTCCGGCGTGGGGCCTTCCCCGGGTGCGGGTGCAGATCTGCTCCCCCGTGGAGCTCCATGGCCGCAGGGGCACAGCCGGCTTCCCCGGGGGCTGCCGGGGAACCTCTGCTCCGGTGCCTGGACCCCCCCTGCCCCTGGGGTCTGCAGGGCTGTTTCTCTCCTATTCTCACTCCTCTCTTCAGCTGAAGTTGCTGTTGGTGCTACCACCATCACTGATGGGCTCGGCCCTGGCCAGCGGCAGGTCCCTCTTGTAGCCGGCTGGCACTGGCTCTATCAGACACAGGGGAAGCTTCTGGCAGCTTCTCACAGAAGCCGCCCCTGTAGCCCCCCTGCTACCAAAACCTCGCCACACAAACCCAATAGAGTGGACTGTGTCTCCTCAGTGCTGTGTGTTACAGAAGATGGGTGGAGAACCTGATGCTTGGGCTGGAAAGTGGGTAACTCGTGCCAGCCCCCCCTTCCAGTGGGAGAGAGTCTCCTCTGCGCTCCCCAGTCAGCTGTTTGTCTTTACCCAACTGGCTTTTCACCAGCTGTAGAAAACTCTAGTGTGTTCGATCAGCAGAGCTTTTGACCCTGGTCTTCATGCCAGGGTTTGATGTAGCCTTTTTGGCCTCTGTGAAAGTTTGGAGAGGATGTTAATTTCCAGACTTTATCTCTTCTGGGAAGCCAATATTAAGGGGTGGGGGGAAAGGCAGGAACGGTTTGCTGTAGCCTGCATGGCTGCTGAGGGGATGCCTGAACCGTGTCGTGCCTTTTCGTGCTCGGGTGTCATTCATTGCTGTAGACTAGAAGAGAAGTGACAAATTCACGGATAGCTGGTGGCAATTCATCATCTGTCTGAGTGAAGGGAGGGTGTGGAGCCGGTGCTGTAACGGGAAACACTGCTTGAAGTTCCTGCTGTGGGAGCTTGGAAGTACGTGGTTGAAGGAGCAAAGAGTTATGGCATGGGGAGATGGTGGTACACACGTTCACCGTGGACATCTCCCACTGAGCTTGAACGCTTGTCAGCTCTCCTCTGCTCACCAGTATAGCGTCCGTACTGCCTTTGCCTAATGCTGCTGCGTCTGTTGAGCGGCATGAGGATAGGTGAGCGACCTGTAACTACTGCTGCAGCCTCTTGTTTGAGCAGCGGCTGCCCTATGTAGTGTTGAATTCATATGGAAGCACCGGGGTGGCCCTTGTGAGATGGTCTTAAGTCTCTTCAGCACCCAGTGATGTAGCTTTGGATGTCTGTCCTTCACCAGCACAGTCACTGTGTAAGTAGCAGAGACATCCCACCTGGGTGGCCTACCTCCATCACAAGCCAGCAGCCCTAAAGTATGATCCTTTCCCATGTGTTACCCCATGCTCTGCTCCTAAAGAAGTCTGAGATACCGTTCAACCTTGGGCAGCTGGTGTCCACCAGCTCAGATACCACGCTGTAAATTTTGCTGCAGTAAATTTTGTCGCACACAACCCATCTGCTTGATTTCCCAGGCCTCGCTGCATACGGATCATCCCAAAGCCCAGATCTCCAATAAAACAGCCCAGTTGCCCCTGAAAGCTGCGAAAAAGCGGGTGAGAGGGATAGATGTACACCTGGATGTTTGTCCCGTCCTTCTTAATTTCTTCCATTCTTTAGCTTGGGTTTTTGTTGTTTGTTCCCCCCCAATTTTTCTCCATCTGTGGTCTCACAACTCCATTTACGCAGGGATTTTTACAGCTGCGATGCGAAATACTGCTTCTCCCGGCGGCGGATGAGCTATTTCTTCTCGGCTGCCCCTGAAGTGACGAATACTTCGAGGGGGAATATTTATTATTATTATTAATGATAAAATTATTAATAATAATGATAATTATTGTTATATCCGAGCTTTTATCGCTCAAGAGCGCCAACGGGGAGAGGGAGCGGGCGGGGCGGAAGCGCGGGCGCAGTCGTGATTGGCTGGCCGTGCCTTGAGTGACAGCGGCGGTGCCCCCCGCGGCAGCGACGGCGGGGCCGCCGCCGCCTCCGCCTCGCAGTGCCCGCAGCCCGGGCAGCCGTGCCGTCCCTCACCGCCGCTATGGGCCGCGGGGTCGTCCCGCTCCGTCGCTTGTTGCTATCGTTGTTACTTCTACCGACCGCGGAGACGGGCGGAGGGGGAGCCGCCTTAACGGTGGGGGAACCGGAGACGGTGGAGGAGCTGATGGAGTACCGCGACCCGTGCAAAGCCGGTAGGGGAGCGGGCGGGCTGTAACTCCGGGAGAAAGTTTGTAAGCACGGCGGTGGCGGACAGGTGTCCCGGCGTAAAGCGCTGCTCGGTACCCGGGTGCCGCCCGGGACCCCGTGGCGGGACCGGCCCCGGGCTTACCTGGCCGCGGCGGGGAGCTCCCCGGTCGGGAGCCGCCTCGGCATCCCGCTGCCTTCCCAAACCCCAGCGAGCTCCCCCCGCTGCCCGCTGTCCCGCCGGCGCGGGGAGGGTTTGCTTGGTCCCCCGGCCTGCGCCTCCGCAGCCCCCGTTCCCTGCGGGTTGCAGCCCCGGGTGGGAGGCTGCGCCTGGGGGTTTTAAAAAAATTATCGCCCGCTCTCCCCATCTCTTCGCTTGCCCACCTGCTGTCCGCCCCTCCCACGCGAGATCTCCTCTGCAAAGCCAGGGAAGCGCTCAGCGGCGCTTTGCATTTTGGTGTTGGGGTTTTTTTGGTCAGCTGGTTCCCCCCCCCCCCCCCCCCCCCCGTATAAGCTTTTTCTCTGCATTTTTGCAGCCCGTTGGCAGATGTTCCAACTTGTCCCGGGGTCCGTCCGGCCCGAAGTTGCGGTGCGTGCCCCGCAGCGGCGGGAGCACGCCGGCGCTTGGCGGGCTGGCGCCGGGGCTCTCTCGGGGCGCCCCGGCGGGCGGGGAGCCGGGGTGGGCAACCCCGGGCGCCGGCCCGGCCTCCCGGTGGATCCAGATACTTTCTAGTTGCCTGGAGGCGAGGTACCGCATCCCCCCCACCCCGGGAAGCCGCCAGCTGCTCGCTCCATCCAGTCTTCAGAGTTTTTCGTCCCCGTGTTCGGCTGCGCTCAGCTGTTGTGAGCTCGTTGTAGCCCTTTTCAACCGTTTGATTTCTCCAAGGGCTTTTGTCACCCCTAATGTCTTAATTTGAAGGGAGTATCAGCCCAGGCTTTCTCTTTTGAGGATTGGGTTGTACCCTCGATGTGACTGTGACTCCTTTTGGTTCCAGCTATCAGCGAATGTTGTGGTCTTGTGAATTCCTTCTCTGCTGGGGAACTGGCAACCAGTACCTTGTTAGTCCTGTTCCGTTTACAGATAACTCCGTGCAAAGACTTATTTTCTTAATACTGTAGAAATTGAAAAAAAGGAAGGAGTTTCTTTGTGTTTGGTGTTCTTGGTCTCTCTTTTGAGTTGGGGCTTTGCCCCCCAAAGGCTCTCCTAGCTGTTCCTCAAGTGTCTCTTGGTGATAGCTTCCCACGTTATCAGCCCTCTCCTGACTGCTTTTAGGGGCCTTACAGCCGTATCTGCTCCCATAGACGAGCTCTGTCAAGGCAAAGTCTATCAGAGCTCTTCTGTCTTGCTTAGCCAGTTACTTAACTGGCCTTGTATGTGGGTTGTGTTGTGTAGTGGTGGGTTTTATTCCGAAATTCAACTCAGTCCTCTTCCCTCCACAGAGTATTTTTTGTGCAAAACGTTCCCTTGATCAGTGAGTCATTTGTGATTTGATACACAGTTTGGTGGGGCTTTTTAAATTCTTTGTAATTGGTATGGGTCCCAGCCCACCCAAACATGCTTTACTGTATTTGTGTCTACTTCTCAATGGTAATGAATTAATCTCTTTCCAGTGGAACAAAGCGTTAGTGATATGGCTGTGGTTCAGACCTGGAGAGCTGCAGGTACAGTGCTTTTGGCTTTCCCATCTGAAAATGTATTTTCCTTGCTTCCTCCTCGAAGTATGGCATCCTCTGTGGTGTGCCTCACTTGCGCTTGGGACTGTTGGGTATTACTGTCAGGTCAAGTATGTGGAGGATTAGGAATGCTCCTTTAAGGACAACATAGAGACCATTTACTTTAATTGACTTACCTACATCAGACAGGGAACCTGTGGCAGAAAGGGAAAAAAATCTCCCATCAAAAAATCTACCTGTCATTTACCTGCCTTTGCTGTAAGACCCTTTCTTTCTCCTTCATTCCCCCCATTGCCCAGGCTCTCTACCTCTCACTTCTGCACGTACACAGTGAAGAGCCTGGACTGCGAACGGCAGCCTCCCTTCCTTGTACCTCCTCACCTCCTCTCCTGGTGGGCAGAAAAAACCTATGTGTGTTATTCCTGCCAATTCAATTCAGTTAGAATCAATTTTAGAAATTATCTTTATAGTCTGACTTAGGGTTTGCGTCTAATACTTTTCCAATGTCCTCTTTCCAATAGAGAGGAAGGAGTGAATAAGACCTCTGGAGGTCACACAGTCCTTTTCTGGAGCCCAGGGCCAGGCTGGTGTTTCTGATCTGACAGTGCTGGCACACATCTGCCTGTGGTGGAGGCTACCAGGCAGCTCAGCCCACCATTGCTGTGGCTTTCCTGTTGTCTGACCTGAGGCTCCAGTGCTGCAGTTTGAGTCTGCTTTTCTCCCCCGTCTGCGTGGGTGTGGAGGACCTTCTGCTTTGCTGCAGCCTTTTTCACCAGTGAGCACTGTTACCGGCTTTCTCATGTTTCAGTCGTCTTTTCTACGGACTGCATGACTCTGATCCTTTCAGTCTGCCCTGACTGACTGTCCTTTCTGGCTCTCTGATCCAGTTTCTCTCCATGTAGGCTGTATCAATGTAAGGGCACTCCTCACATGCTACATACCTACCTCTGTGCACCGAATGGCTCCAGTTCTTAAAGTCAGCCCCAAAACAGAGCAAGCAAGACTTTTACTACATGGACCAGTGTTAGACCCTGCCTCTCCTCCTCCCCCTGCCTTGCATTCGCAGCCTTCTCCCTCTTCCAGTGTTAGACTGTTAATACAGCTAAGCAGGTGGTAACTGCTGAAAACACCGTCCAACAGGGTCAGTCGAGCCAAGGTTAACGAATGAAGAGATCCATTTCTGTAAGTGAGAGGTGAAGACACCTCTAATGGAGTTGTCGCTGCAAGACGGGCTGTGCCAGGGCTGTAGCCTAATGCCTACATAGGAAGTCTCTCATACTCTCTTCCTGATGTGCTATAGCAGTGACAAGTCGTCTTAACTTCCTTGGGCCTGAGTTTCTCCACTGGTGGGACAGTGTCAATATTTGTCTAGAAGCATGCCTGGTGAGAGGGCAGTGATTGCAGACCTGCTGTGAAAAGCTCAGGAGGTGCCTGGTATGTTTTGCAAGGGAAAGTTTTTTGATGGCCTGTGGAAACAGAGCTGGCACTGTGAGACTTGTGGTGATGTTTCCATTGCTGTAGGCACGGGCTGTTGTATGCAGGCTCTTAGCCCATTGCGAAGACAAACCGCTGCTCCATTTACGTGTTTTCCAAAGCTGTTAAAACTAGAGTGCTTTACTTCTTTTTTTGCTGCAGGCTAATGGCTGTGACACAGAGGCAGCGATGGGTTTAGATCTGGCAGGTTACAGAATGAAAGCTTGCCAATTCCTCATCCTTGCAGCTCATGCCCTGGGCTTCAGTGCAGATTGTGGATGGTTGATCTGCTAGACTGGGAGCGAAAAGCCTGGCACATGCTCCTCTCTGTTGCGTTAGCTAAGGGTGTAATATTCTCCAGCAGCAGGGCAGGATGGACAGCACCGGGTAACCTCCTAAATCACTGCAGCTACTGAGCTACTGGTATAGACATGTGTCCAGTTACCAGGGCTCATCTGATGGGCCATAACTCCACTGCTGCTCAACCTCTTAACTCCAGCCATCCAGGATTTCCTTTTCCTAATCTGTGGCTGCTTTCCTGCCTTTTCGATAGGGTAGGAAGAGAGGGCAAAATGCCTGAATGGCTGATAAAGGGGCAGCTGAGGCAGGGCTGCACGCCAGTTTGAGTTGCCGGGGAGGTGACCGCACTGACTCTGCGGGGCGGGTTTGGCTGTGTGTTGCGGCAGGTCACTGGAGCTTGTCAAAGGGAACGGTGCAAAGGTTCCTGCCCGGACCTGCTCCGTTATAGATGGAAAAATGTTGTAAGCCTGGAATGTGCTTCGGATAGATCTGCTGCTCAGAGGGTCCCACTAAAGGTACGCAGGCCAGGGTGCCGGTCTGAGGGAGGCTGCCTGCCAGACAGGCAGCGGGAGGAATTGTGGACGCCTGGTAAACAAAACAAGCACATCCTTCTGGGGCTCCTCGGGCAAACCGGAACCAAAGGAATTAAATAGGCTGTAATTAGTTCTGGTAGTTATTTTGGTGCAAGCCTATGTGAACTTTAATTTGAGGTGAAGAGCAGAATCTCTGAGGGTCAAAGTGACCTCTGGAGATGATACAGTCCAACCGAAGTCAGCAAGGGGAGGTGGGAGACATAAATAGGAAGGAGAGCTGGGCACTGAATAATTCGTCCCCTGGATATTTACAGGGTCGGTGACCCGTTCCCTCCAGCAGCAAGCCTGTGATGAGGCTCTTGTCCATTTGCCAAACCAGCAGGTGAGGAGAAAAAGCTGCAGTTCAGTCTCAGCATCTTGGTTCCTGGGTACTTCGGCTGCCAGTGCGGTGCCTCCTGCCCTTTGTGGGCTGGAGGTGCAGTGCTGCTTCCCGAGGCCCGGCGCTTCCCTCGGCAGCTCGTCTTCCAGGGTGGGCTCCTCTGAGGGTGTCCGGTTTTGGAGTCCCCTGTTTCTTGGCACAGTTCTGTCTGCTCTGGCCAGGCAGTTTATTCTTGTGTGACACGTCCTGTGCGTGCCTCAGGTACCCTTCAGAGGGGTTTGCGTTGCTGAGGAGAGCCAGACTGAGGAGGAATTGCATCTAGGCACAAACAAGCCTTGCAAGCAAGTTCAGCTCCTTTCCATGAGACAGAGAGATGGCTTGTGCTCTGGGCTGTGGCTTGCAGAGCTCCTGAGCAGGCAGACCCGGTGTGAGGGGGCTGCGGAGTGGCAGCGGGGCTCTGGCAGGGAGAGGGCACCCGCAGCTGTGCGCTAGTCCCGAGGGATTTTGCAGAGTGCTGGGGATGTGAGCGCAGAAGGGGAAGAACTGAGGCTAGGAGTGGGGGGGGGGGCTGTTAAGGAACTTAGCAGTAGTCCCTTCTCCCCTGTTTCTTCATCACTAGAAGAGTTGTTAGAGAAGCAGTTTGGCAATGACAGAGCAGCTTTTCCTGCTGAACCACTGCTCCTCCGAGGGCGGGTTTGCCCAGTTGCAGGGTGGTACTGCTGTGCATCCCTGTACCTGCTCCACCTGCTGATTTGATCCACCAGCTTCTCAATGACCCACACCAGAGGTCTCGCACCCCAAGTGCTCTCCTGAGAGAAGCTCTCACAGAGATACGTAACTTGTGCTTTGCTGTCATTCATTCCTTCTTGCTCTCCCTCTGTACAGGCACAGCGCCTTTTGTTCCGGAGGCAGCAAATTTTGTTTGGGTTTGTGGTACCAACATCTGAAGTCCCATGCAGATACTTCTGCTTCTTACTGAGGAATTTGCTGTTGGGAACTGAAAGCCTTGAGCAGGGAGTGATCAAATGAGAAAGGGGAGACAGGATCTGTAACGCCCGTGTTGCTTGAATGTTGCTTGGGTTTTGAGTGGGATGTAGGTGCTGTTTTCTCTGTTAGAAGCACAGATCCATCATGTTAGTTGTAGAGGAAGAAGAAAGCTCTCACAAGCAATCACTCCCTTAACGTTTTTTTCCCTGGTAAGTTGCAGAAGGGTTAAATGCTCTAGGAGGAAGTTGACTGAGTCTTTTTGGGTGGTCTAGGAAAGAATGAGAGAACAGACTATTCAGTCTTTAATTTACCTGTTTTGGGGAGGTGACAGCAGTTACAGAACGGAAAACAGGTGGGTGAAGACTACTGGAGACACTTCATCTTTATACACATTCAGTGATACAGCTGTTTGCCATTTGGGAGGCTTTATTTTGCAGTGAGGTAGAGCTGCAGCAGAAGCTTCCTCCTCAAAGGGAAGGTTTAAGGTGGCTTTTATTATAATCCTAGTCAAGCACAAGCTAATGGCTGCAGCTTAAAGGAAGAAATCACCACTAACCGTTTCTTGCAGCTTGAGATTCCCAGGTACAGAAGCTGTTGGCCTGGGGAATTTGAGAGCAAAACCGTATGATCACTGGCAAAGCAGCACTTGAGATCCTGGTCTGAAGTCCTTCCGGTGTTTCTTGGGATCTGACAAAAGCGTGCTCGGTCTTTGGCACTTCCTGGGGTGTGTTGGATCCGCTTGTCCTGCGTCAGGTATAGCACTCAGCGCTAGACCTGTGCCTCGGGATTTAGCAATGGACAGGACAAGGGGTGGACAAACTTAGGCCAGGGGGGCTGTTATTTCCTTAGAGAAGGCTGGTAGGGTGGGGAAGAGTGTTTGGAGTTGTCATTTATACTTATCCACAAAGACCTTGCAGAGCTTTTATTGAACTTTGTAGTCTGGGCGCGTTTCACAGCTGTAGGCTCTTGCCCGTAGCCGGCACAGGTTTGATCAATGAAGACTGCTCGTTCCTCAGGTGTTCTGTGGCATACAACTAGGAAGTCACAGACCCCCAGCCAAAGGCATTCAGAAACTGTGCTGCAAGCCTTTCAGGCTTCAAAAGTCCACAAAGCCAAGGATTTTGATTTGAGGCGCTTTCCACTTATGTAATTATATTCTACCTTCGCAGTCATGCTTGGAGTTTTTCTCCTCCAGTCTTAATGTCCTGTGTAGTGTGTCTGTGCCTTGCTACATGGCTAACCCAAGAACTAGCTGCGTTTTACTGGTAAGCCACCTCTTTCTTGCTGCTAAAATTGTGCCCATGGGTGACTCCCAGGTGTGCGGCTGCTGCCCCAGTCTGAATGGGGAAGAGCTGGGCAACTGCAAACATCTGCCGCAGCACGTTCAGGCTCATGTATTTGTACCTGGGAAATTGCAGGTGTCGTGCCCGATATGCTGGATTTTCCAGCCTGCTTTCTCTAATAAATCAATTTCCTATTTTTTTTTCCACGTTGCCTTTGCTGCAGAGACCCTTGTGCTCTCTGCCTGCTTCCCTCTGTGTTTCCTGCAGATCCATTTTGGGTGGTCCCCCATCTCCCTTTTCCTGAAGCTCTCTTCAATCCCTGCCTGGAAAATTGCTCAAATCCTTCTCTCCCTTCTGCCTCAGGTGTTCTGCACTGCCTCCTCCCCCAGGCTGTGGCTGTGGGGTACCCCGACTCCTCTCCCCCCACAGCAGTAGCTGATGCCGTTCTCCCAGTGGGCAGGAGGTTCCTCCATCCTCGCTCTGCTGAACGGCAGCCCTATGCTATGGCGTGCATTTACCCGCTGTGTGGTGCGTGATGAACCAGTTCTGTGCCATGGGGTTTGCACAGAGGGGCTGCTGTGCCAGCCTCCCCTTGCCCTCAAGAAACCAGAGGGAGATGGTGGGGCTGGCTTCTGTGAATCAGCGTCCGGAGCTGTCTGTGCCAAGGAGATGGTGCTGGGACAGGGGAGGACACTGACCTGATGAGGAGGTCTGTATGCTCTTTCTGGAGACGGGCAGCCTTGGAAGGAAGGGGATGCTGAACGACCTGGTTGTCGTGGATCACTAGTATTGCAGGTGTAAACCTGCAATAAAACTGCTTTCAACTAGTGCTGAAATGTGCTTTTGCTGCTCAGAAAGGACAGATGATTGAATAGAAACTGGCTGTTGTTTTGATTCAGCTCCTAGGTCTTCTGCTTCCCCCCTCTTTGCTGTAGCAGAAACGCTGATCTCCAAGGGCGCATGTACTTTGATGTTCAGATCCACTCTAGCACTTCCTGAACAGGAAGGTTCCCTGTCAATAGAAACTGCTTAAATGTGCAAGGAAGCCCTTGATTAAAGAACTTGCAGTGACTGATTGCTCTTTCTTGGCCAGTTTGTGTCAGCCCAGCTTGGAATGGAGAGAAATGTTTAACTGCGTGTTGAGAAAGAAGCCCACGTGAAACCCCAGCCACTGGTAAATCACCCTCTGGTTTGACTGATACAAATTGTCAGAGACCAGCAGCTGCTGCCGGTCCATGAATCAGCTCAGCTTTAGACCCGAACGGAAATTCACATCCTCTCAAGTCATTTTGTATTCGTGCAAATGTCAGCACCCAAGCAAAAAGCATCTGTTTAACCTTCCCATCCACAAACCCCAAAGCTATTTGCAGAGCAAACCGTACCACAGTGTTATAAGACGCAAGTTCAAGTCTGGTGAGCATTTTATCTCCTCCTGTTGCGAGTTAGTGTTGGAGTATGGTTGAGTCCCTCTGTCTGGTTATTAGAAGCTGGATGATACGGTCCTGGAGGGTGCTGAGAATTACCTTTCTTCAGTCCTCATTTCTTAACTGTGGGGATTGCCCATCTCGCACACCTCATCAGTGCGACTTTGAACTTAGATAGCATTGCCTAGTCAGCACCGTTTTCAGTTGCTCTGAACTTTGGCAAAATTATCTGTCTTGGTTGGTATTTTGCATGCTGAATTTCAGGTGACAGGATACCTGCCGGGGGTTGTTCATTCATTTCTGTGAGCAGAATTTGGAGGAGAGAGATTTATTTACAAGCTGTGCCCTGCCTCCAGCTACTACTGGCTGTGCCTGACAGAAGGGCCTGTTCCTGCTCCAGGGGCAGATGTCTGTGGTGGAAGTAGAGGACCTTCTGCGCTGATGTGCATGTTGACAGGATGCTGTGTGATGAAAATACTGGTTAAGGCATTGGTTTTGCTTTAAAATTCCCCAGATATAAAAACACTTAGATGCACAGGACTTGCAAAGTCAAAATTCCCTCCTCGCTGCAGAAATGCCAGCATTAGGTCTGCTTTGGAGCTTCGATGTAGCAACTTGGGCGTGAAGGTAGACTCAAATGATATGAACTGGAGCTCTGCCTCTCCTCAGCCGCTGTCCTGTGCAACATATCTACCCTGAGACTGCATCACGGGTAACGAAGGGGACTTCTGGCTGCACTGCCCATGTCTCTGTTGCCTCGTTTGCTACCCACTACTCAACTTCTGCAACTGCTGCAGGAGAAGCTTGGATAGCTACATGGCAGAGGTGGTTCAACTGCACTGGAGTCAAGAGGCCCCAGACTGAAAGAAGCAGTTGCTAAATGATCCTGGCCGGCATGGGGGAACCTAACGACGTGTGAGTTAGGTGGTCTTGAAAAGGTTGGAAGTCATGCACCTGCATTTCCCTTACTGAGTATCTTGGGCTGAAGTAAGGCTATTCCTTGGGTGGCCTATTATCAGTAGCTCAAGCTAGGTGTGGACAGGAGAGTGACAAGACAGCAAGGGTCTGCACTTCTTTTATGGAGCTTGTCAGTCGAGCTCCAGGCAGAAGAAAGTGCCGTTCAAAGTTTTGTGCACCTGTGTTCGGGTATATGTGACACCTCAGAGGTCTAGTTCAGGCTTCTGTAGCCACCAGGTCTTGTACCCTGCCATTGTCCAGCCACTCCTTTGTTGGTTTGTCTGCTGCCTGTCCATTCCTGACAAGAATAAGGCACTCACCTAAAAGTGAGTTTTGAGAAGTTTTGGCCACTGGGCCAAGAGCCTTCCAAGTTGTTTGCACAGTGAGACTTTGGGTGCGGGCTGTTTCTTGTGGTCCTACTGCAGCTACTCAGAGGCTCGTAGACCAGTTTGTGTTGTCCCTGCTGGCACCACTGACTGGGGAAGGCAACGATGCTCTGATTCTTGGGGCTGACCTGTCGGGAGGGCTGGATGGTCTGTTGGGCTGGGTTTTTTCAGTGGAGAGAAGCCTGTTATTTGCTGTGCTGTTGATGTTGGAAGTGTATTTTGCTCTGAGCTGCAGCTGGCCTGTGTATCAAGCTGCTGATGTGTTGTGCAGTTGACCGCTGCCTGGATTTAATCTCTAACCTTTGATTGTTCTTGAAAGCATGTTCTAGGGATTGCATTCCCACCCACACTGCTCTTGTGACCCCTTCCATTTCCTGGGTGTCTAAGTACAGAACAGAAAAGATTCATTAACCTGGCAAGTAACCTCTTTATGGGGGAAGTGATTTTTCCGTCACGCTCTGTTAGATCCTATTGATTTCTGGTTTTCCCCTCTTTGGCCTCTTCTGCCATATATTCTCTTCTTTGTCATGCTCCACTAAGAAGGTGATACGTGATATGCTGGGATTTTTTTTTTTTTTTGCTGTTTCCTGGGCAGAGAGTGGGATCTCCTAAGGCCATTGCTCGAGTGCTGAGGTCTCTGCCTTTTCTTGGAAAGCTTTGTTGTCAAGGTAAACTGCTGGTTAGTAATGGGATGTTGATGTGAGGGGTAAAACTTCCTGGCTGCCTTTTTTCTTGTCTTGACATTGAGAAGAGCATTTTCTGTTCTTTTGCCCTCTTTGCCCATTGTACAATCCCTCATCTCCTGGCAGAGGTGAGTTTGCCATGGTGTTTGCAAGCATGCATGAGATGGAGACACTCAAACCATCCAGTGTGCCAGCTCCTCCTGTCCTCCTGGGCAGTGTTGGTGGGTGGATCCTGCTGCTTTTGCGGTGCCTGCGTATTTCATAGCTACACCTCTGCTTGGTCTGAAATGGAAGGAGCTGCCAGGTTTGGGCGGTCCACTGGTTCGTTGTTACAAAGGCAGGCTGTGGCAAGTGTGAAGAGAAGAGGCACGCCCTTGGAGCTGGGTGGGAGGGCATGGGGCTGTCCCGTGTTTCAGGAGGAACAGGACATTCTGTGCAAAATTCCACACAGGGAACGAGGAAAGCGTTTTCTTCCCAATGAGTTCCCCTCCTCCTGTGCACATTTGTGTATTCCTCCCTCTGGAGTGTCATCTTTATGCTAATGCAGCTATTGCAAAGAGAAGATATTACAAAGGTAAATGCTAAATACATGCTCTCTGAGTAGGATACCTGTTTTGAGAAGGCTGTTGCTGTTTTTTAAAGTATTTGATTTTTAGACAGAGCCTTTCTGTGATTCAAGGCAGATATTTCACTAGTTGGAGAAACAGTTCTCCTTCCAAAAGTAAACTTTCAGCTTTCGCATTAATTTCTCAACTTTCATGGTTCTTGCTGAATTCCTCTTCCTTATGTTTGAGTATTTTAGGCTAGTCCTGTGTACAAGTATTGCAATTGGAAAATCAAAGACTTAACATCTAAGGGAGCATTGTTGTTTCTTGTAGACTTCTGTATTGTTACAAGAAGCTGTATTCTGAAGAAGAGATTGGCCTTTGCACTGCCTGTCCTGTTGCTGCTCAAGTTCAGCTGATTGGAATGAGGAGCTCTGCCCAAAAGGAGAAATACAGCTTGCTGTGGCAAAGTTTGTTATCTAGGTTGTCCTAAAGGAAGATGCATGAAGAACAGATCCTGTTAATTTACAAGTATTAGGCTGCACTTTCCCTAAAACAGGCAATTAAGCCCTGAGGTCAGTGAAGGGATATGAGCTCAGTCTGCAGACGAAGCAGACTGGTCCACAGTGAAGTGGAGCGGAGAGCTGTGCTCCTCACTCTCGGCGAAACAGGGCCCGGCTGGCTGGTGCCAGGCTGTTTGGAGGCTTGCTTTCATGGGTCAGTGCACTACGTGGGAGAAGGGGGGAAAAGCTGATGGGAAGTTTTTGTAGGGAAAGAGGGGTGGTCCTTTGGTGAGCGGAGTACACCAGGGAACTCCTGAAGACCTTATGGGATCATAGTCTTTGCTTTCAGTTGTGGGCAGGGGTGGGGAAACAAACCAACAAGCTCAAGGGTCTTAAAATGCATTTGATTCAGCATTTAAAATTGTTTTCCTCATATTGCTTTCAAGGCTTTGAACTTTCAGTTACTGGGTTTTGTTTTTTTGTTTTTTTTTAAAGCTTCCTCGTGTGCTTCATTAGCCCCAAAGACTCCTAACATATCTTGAAAGGAGGAACAGTAATCTGTACGTGATAATGCAGTTGGGATTAGAGATGTTGGAAGGTCTCTTAGCAAAACTGGGAAAGCTGGTGATGTTGCTGTCAGCAGAAGGCGGCACCGTCAAAGGATCCACTGGACGTGGGGCTGGCTAGGGAGGTTTGGGATTCTTTAAAATGTGGTTTGGAAGGATGTGTGCTATCTGGTGTAAATGCTGGGCTGGAGCTTGGTGACTTCTCTCTGCAGGACTGTTTTCAGAATGCCAAAGTGCCCTTTCAGTCAATAAGAAGGCTCAAGGGGTTGTGTTTAGGGGCGTACAGGTCCTCCTTCCCACGTAAGAAGTGGACTTCTTCTCTGCTCCATGGTGCTGCTATGGGATGCAGGCAGCCTCTGCTACCTCGAGGGCTGGCCTGAGGATGCCGTTGTCCTCTGGAGAGAGAAAACGCCGTAACAAGCCATGTCC